>NW_020271239.1:977209-1102014 GCF_002803265.2 Melanaphis sacchari | reverse complement strand
TATTCTTTATAATATACGGTTTTTAATACGACTCAGATATTTACATTTTGTATGGTCACCTCTCCTTTGGGCAGTTCTCAACAATTATTGGTATTTATTCTTTCGGTGGTGTAGTCATCGAGGCCGACCACTCAATCGTAGGAGCCTCGAGGCTAAACAGATAATAATTATGATGATATTAATAAATATTATGATGATAATTAATAATTATAATAGGACGTGTATTAATAATTGATAAAATATCATGTTGATAGTAGATATTGGTGCACGCATGCGGGTGTAGAGAGTGGAACTACACCGAGTGTACACCGAGAATCGAGATCATAAAAAACGGGAGTTCAGAGTACCAGGGGCCCATGAACTACTTGCTCATTTGTTTTTCACATCGTCGACGGCAACGATTATAAGTAGATATTCAACGACAAAGACGATCTATGCATACATTCCTGTTATAGTTCTCCCCAAAATTTTTCTGAATAACCAACTAAAATAATTACAACCTAACCCGCAAATCTTTCCAAAAATTGTTTACGTTTCTAGTGTTATCAAAATTTCCACAATGTTCATACCATGGTTCAAACGTTGTCGTCACGAGCCGAAACCGTTCCCGTAACCGTCGACCGTCGTTACAATTAATTTTTAAAGAGCTTATTAAACACGATTACTGATTAGTAACATCACGTTAATGAGTAATGATTGTTAAGTACGGAGTTTCGAAACTGTTATGGGCTACGAGATATGTTAATAATATAAGTATATATAATATAATATGTAATATTGCTAGAAGTATTAGCATTAGTAATATAAATATATATATGTAGCCTAATAACTATAATATATACGAGATAGTAGATTCATATTTCTATGAATCTTGTTTTTAAAAAACATCATAATAAATATATCAAAATAGCAGTCGTGTGACGAGGTCGTTTAAATATATTATTGCATTTCCACGAATTGCCAATTAAGAACAGATGACATCCTGGAGATTGTTGTTTTCAAGTGTGAAAACAATTCCAAGAATTAATATGAATTAGAAGGTTGTCAACTACAACAACAAAAGACTTCTTTGTATATAAGGGAGTCCAGAGACCAGCAAGGGCAGATGTACCAGAGCCACGAAGACCTGAGCAACTTCACAACACTCAGCCACTTTTTGTATCAGTTACATGAACTTTATTTATACGTAATAAAACATCATTGTTCTTAAGAGTTGTAATTTTCAATTAAATAACACCCTAGATCTGGATCTGATATTGGCACACAACAAAACATTTAACAGACTGAAACTGCTATCCAGGTTCGCTCCATAAATAGTACATAAACGTACAATAATCATTTTTATTTTTATTCAGATTAATTTCTTAATATTTTAAATTTTTAACCATCAAAAATTGACTGTATCAGTTGTATCCACTTTTTTTACATGCATGTAAGCAAGTCACACGTAAAACAAACAATTTATTTATCATTAAATTGGTAAATAAATTTATGCAATATTTACTGCCATAAGTAACAAAAGCATATTAAGTAAAATATTTTTAATTATTACTTTTATTAACAACACAAAATATTTTCTAAGAAAAAAAACTTTTGAATGTGGTTTTGTAGTTAACTTAAACTATTTACTTAATATAAGTTTATTAAGTGATCAAGTACATGCCAGCATGAAAAATAAATTGTATGATGTTAAGGTAAATTACTTTTTTTTTTGGTATAATGAAGTACCAAGTACCTTCTTACTTGTTTTATATTTTGGTATAGTAAATATTAAAATACCTTTTTCGGGTACTTTTACTGTTAAATATTTTAAATACTTGGTAAAAAAAAACTTTAAGAAAGTATGTAGAATACTTATCAAATACTTTTGGTTTTATTTTGTAGGTTTGAATTAACATAATATAGTAAACCTATAATATTTATACTTAGTAGCTTATATATTAAATAATAACTTATTGAACCTTAAAAACATAATATATTCAAATTTTTTGTTAGTCATAGACTCATAGGTATTAATTATTTTTGTTGTATTCAGAATGATATTCAAATAAAAATAACCAATAATATTCAATGCACAAAAAAAATTTTTAATACTTTTTCACATATTGTGAACAATAAAAATTAAGAATGTACATTTAACAATATTATATTATGATTATATTTTAAACAGACTACATATTTCCTTGAATTTCTTTAATTAAAGGAGGCTGTAGATTGATTAATGCAGAAACTAATTGAAAAATAATTTTAGTTTGCTTCAACACAGTAAAAAGTATAAAATGAATTATGGAATAGCATTTTATTCTTGGTATTGCTCTTTCAATATGTATCTGTGCCTTAGCTATAACTTCTGTTTGAATAACTTGATTCATTATAAACTGTGGAGTATCTAAAAATTGTGGAATATTTAATGATACTCCTGTAGGAAATCCTTTTCTGAAATAATAATATTTTCTGCAACCAACTTTTCCAAAATATCACTTTTTAAAGTTACCATTTTATCTGGCATAGATTCAGGAAACAAAGAACTAATAAATGTAACAACATCATTTGGAGCAATTCTTATTAATGCTTTCTGGGTATTTCTGTGTTTATATGAACTATATGTGTCTCTCTGAATATTTATCGACTGGAGTGATACAGCAGTATATACTTCAATGCTATCTATTATTATACGACAGTTGGTAAATGATTTAAATGCACCAGGTAAGCATTTTTTTGTTTTTTTTTTCTCTAAATGGAATACTACTCATGCATTTAGTAAATATAATGGCATGTAAAACATAAATCTATGTAATGACAACATTACTTACAGTTAGTTAACTGTAGTTAAATATTACAGCTAAATCAAAATGTGGAAAATTGTTTTTCGGTTTAACTAACGTCATTAGTATTTGATCAATTTTACTGATACTTCTCCAACACTCCAGCTTAAATTATATTTTATCTCTACATTTTTGACTACATTGTAAAGAGCTATAAATATTTCATTTGATGATATGCCAGTATAATAAATTAATAACTCCTGATTTTGAACTAAATTTTCAAATATGAATGACAAACTTAATGTATTTAGTTTCAATTTTAATTTTAAATTTTATTTTTCAGAAAATAGTTTTCATTTTTAGTATAGTCAGTAAGGTTGATGATTAATTACTTCAGATACACTAAAATTAAATGCAATTTATTATAATATTAATTCTTAACACTCAAAAAATGAATAATACCCTTGAGTTAGACTTTGTTGGTTCATTGTCAAGATCAAGCGCAGTATTGTATTCAAATTAACAAATTATTTCATTTTCTGTCTTTTTATTCATAGTAATTTTTGAAGAGTTCTTTCGAATCTTTTTCTTTTCTAGTGTAAAATGATGAATGTCAAATTGATTTAAACGATGAGGAAGTATAGTAGGACCATTTAATTTATTTCTACCTTGAAAGTGGCAACTACACACACAAGCATCTGATTTAGGCTCATCTGTTCTAAAATAATAAATATAACTATTTTCATCTTTAAACCCAAAAGTTGTATAGTCAAATAATGAAAAATACCACAATATTTCAAGCAACCCTAACTATTTTTAATACCCATAGGCTATAGAACATAATATAAAGCATAAGTAAAGGCTTATAGGAAGAATCCAAACAAGTTGGAATGAAGCAAATTGGTGACAATAATATTATAATAATATATAATAAGAATATGTTGAAGCTTAATGTTTTAACAATTAATAATGATAATGATTTGCATTCAGTACCATAAAAGTTGCAAAGTTATATCATAGTAAAAACATAATTATTAAGCAATGTTGGACACAACCATATTTGAAATACATACTTTTATTGACAAAATCAATTTAAGAATTTTTACATAGCATTTTAGCTATAATTTTATAGTGATTATTGAAAATTATCCACTATATATAAATTAAATTTGTTTTAATATTATTATTACCAATACTTTTCTACCAAATAAAATATTTTATTTAAGACTAAGCTACGAATACCTATGTGACTAAAGCTACCTTTATTAATTTTATCTAATGTGTTTTTGATTTTAATTCTCTTGAAAAGCAATAAAAGCTACAAAAACTAACTATATTTAACCAATAGTATCTGTAAATAATGCAAAATTGCTATTAATTATATAATTTATGTTATACAATTTTAAAAATATGCGATTATAAACAGTGAACAATCTGAAAAGCATAGTAAAAATAGGATTAAAAATAGTTTAAACTAACTATGCACAGAGGATTAGTACACACAGACCTTAAGAATTTATAAAATTAAACAATTCAGCTTAAAAAATGTGTAAATATAATTAAAATATTAATTTTAAGTGATATAATTACATTGTAATAATTATTGTTTGAATCCAACGAATTCATTGATGAGATTTGATAATGTGTATGACGTAGCACTAATCATTCATGTTAGCGTACATTCTGAATATTTTTAAAATATTAGATAAAAACCAAATTTGTATATTATATGACACAACAATTTTTATTTATAAAATTAAAACAATAATAATTATAATTTATTTAAGTAGATATATATATATATATTGTATTAAAAAAAAAAACATGATAAATTAGATCGATTCACGTGGAAGGATATAACTTATGTATGATGTAGTATAGTAAATATTTTTTCAGCCATATCTAAACGACTTACATTATTGTCGAAAATAGCTTCTTTTATGAATTCTACTTCATGATGCACAGCCCACAGCTGTAGACGACGTTCACATACAACACACTTTTTAAATTCTTTTAATATTGTTAATAAGTCATCTATAACAATTACACAATCAACACTCAATCTTGTACGAGTGTTTAACTGAATAAACTCATGACTATTATTATAATTATATTCTATAAGACATGTAGCACCATTACCACAGAAATATTTTGTGGTAGTAGGTCCATTGGTTGATCCACCTACCGAAATGTATTCTGAAATTATGTAATTTGAAAAAATAATGTTTCTTTCTGAAGCAAAATGCCCAAAGATATAATTAAATTTTAAAATATAACACATTTCATCATAGGTATAACAAAAAAAATTAGCCCTTATGAATTCATATTCTGATGGGATATTAGTAAGTTTTAGATCTACTATTAAAGGCCTATACTTGATTCTACGCATTATTGAACTCCCCGAATCAACTCTATTGTTAAACCAATTTAATTTCACTTTCCAATCAATTTTGGAATGCATATTATTTTCTGACGTATATCTATCAAAATGCATCATTACTACAGTATTGAATGATAATAGATCGGTATGATAAACTGTATCCTCCCACGTAAATCTATCTAATAATAATATATTTACAAAATTGAACCCGAGATTCATTTCAGGAGCTATTATCGAAATTGGTAATCGAAAATTTTCTTTTTCTTCTTGGGTTAATTCAGATGTATTTTCTTCATCATTATCAACCTCCCAAGCTGCAGCTTCTTCTTCCTGAGCTATTGCTTCCTCTTCGACTGCTTCTTCAGCACGTTGCCTAACACTTGAAAATAAAATGTTGAATTAAAACAAAATTTAAAACATTTAAATAAAAATAAAACAGACTTACAATTCTACACCGTGTAAATAAATTAAATCATCCATATTAAGAAGTGGTACTTCGCCATTTCTTGCTCTCCACGATGATGGTATTAAAAAATCGACAATCGCCAGTCGCATAACAAAAATTAATACACAGTATGCCATTTTAAAAAGTAAAATGTATTCTAAAAAAATAAATAATTAATTTTAAGATTTAGTCGGTATCTTTTAGTCTGATAAAAAATAAAACTCACTAAATATTTTTTAAAGACGGCGGATGAAAATAATATGTACGAGTTTAGCGGTCTTAGACTGAAAACGTACTAGCCTTGTTTGTTACAGTCAGGAGTATCTGAAATTAAGGCATTATTAGTTGTAGGTATGTTCTTCAATACAAAAAGACATAGATAAAGATGTGTAAATAGAATCTTTAAAATTACATTAGCCAGAAACGGTTCAATATTACGATTATAATAAAAGACGGTGGTCTAGCTGATTAGTATTTTACAGACGATAGTCTGTAAGTTTTTCTATACGTTATTGTGTTATCTGAAGTGATGTCTTTCATATTATTTTTATACACGATTGTGACTGTTAACACGCATTCTGTCTATATAAATAATTATAAACGTGAAAAGAGAAAATAATTTTATCTCCAAGTATAGCAATTTTTAACTAAAAGGTGGGAACAATAGTTATCACACCCGGGTTGATACTTTACGCAGATGTTTTCAGTACATCCATGTCATAGTTATTTTATATACTTTTGATAAAATAGTAAAATTGCAAAACGTAAAATTACAAATCGCGTTTAGTGGTGCCGTACCTTCACGACGAATCTCCGCCCTCCGGAATCTCGTCCGAGATAATATGTGATACAATTGTGTAACGGAATGTTTTGTTTTCGCTCTTTATTTCCCGCCAAGACGGTTAGTTGTTACCACGTTTCTTACTGTTTATTATACTTTCGCGTTTTAGTAAAATTTCATGGATTTTTTCGTTTATATAGTTTAATTAAATGTTAAAAACTAAAAAATAACTTAAATACTTAGTATTTTTCTAATTGGTTAAAACACGATCAAAAATAGCCAAAAGAAAATCGAGCCCTTTTTTCATGTAAAAATTTTTACTTTTTTTATTCATAGTTTACAATATAATTTAGTATTACCAAATTAAAACTCAGTATAAAAACAAATTCATTAAACAAAAATCGCAATACTCATTTAGTATATTATATTTCGTGGAAGTTATACGAAAGCAGTCCCCAAGGCGTCGTCGATTCAAACCCTGAAAAAAAAAGGTAATATATATATATAAAAAAAGGTACCTACTTATATGTTATCGCCCTGCCAGTACGCCGTAAAAAATTTATTGGCCCGCCATTCTTGTTTGTCATACGGAAGCGTCGAAAGGCCAACTGTATGTTTTTTTTTATTTTATTATTATAGATTATAACAATTCATTATTATCAATTATTATAACTCGTAATTATCGTTTAACGCAACTCAAATGTACGCGCTGACACAATTCGCTATATTATTGGAAATGAGGTTTGTGGGTGCTTTTAAAGTTTTTAAATCATTAAAAGATGATGGATATTTTAACGGATCACTTATTGATAAAAATCAAATTAGATTTTGTTTTGTTAACTTTTTGACGTTTGTACCAACTATGCATGTTTCATACATTCTTTAAATATACCAAGTATGGTAAATTTCAATTCTTAACTATCTAGTATTTAGTGATGATTATAGACCAATGGGCAATGATTATCAACGAAGTAAATTGTTGTGTTCAACATTCAGCATTAAAAATAAATTTGTTAAATATTCTTTTCTTTTTATAAAATATTATAATTTTTCAGTATAATAGCATCAGTATTATGAATACTATTCTTGATTTTTTAAAAAGCAGAAACATCCATAATGCTTATCAAGTGGCCAGAGAAATGGATTCTAATAAGGTATTATATTATATTCTATGTATCTATACATTATTCTAAACATTTTATTTTTTCTTAAATTATTATATTGACATATTGTTTAATATAATATATATTGTACTGTACTAATTATTTATAGGTATACACATTGTAATTGTAAATTTTATTTCAATAATAATTATATATATTAATTTAAAATGAATTAAGTTGTTAATTGATCATAGGTTGATAGAGCAGTTATATCAATTTCAAAAGAAGATGATCCAAAATTACGCTATTGGTTACCCGGATATGGTGATAGAATGGCTTTAATCAACTGGTCCCAACAAAATCATTATAAAAAAAATAAAAATAATTATTTATTAGATAAGTTGAAATACAAAGTAAAAAATGAAGGTAGAAGATCATTCAGTGAAATGTGTAGTTCTGATGAGACTGTTCAACCACTTGTAAAGTAAGTTAAGCTAGTAAAGCTTTTATAATTTCCTACTTCCTATTACAAATTAAAATTTAACAAAAACTTAATTTCAGAACCTTCAAGGGTAATGCATTCAAATCAACCAGAACCATACAGATTGGTTGGCTCCATTTTGATCAAAAAATTAATGAATATAAACAGGTTAGCACTATAAATGTATTTAAAATTAATATCATATATTTTAGTTAATTTAAATTGTTTTCCTTTTATACTAGAAATTTAAAATTATTTATTTTTTTAATATTTTTTAATTTATATAGATTAAAGAATCATCTGGTGGTGGTGTTAGAAGTATTCAGTGTCCCAAAGATTCAAAGCCTGATGATTTGCTTCAAATATCGAAAGAATTATTTTTTGGTCAAGAAAATATTTCAATTTTTGGTCGTTGGGAAGAGCTATATGTAGAAATGTTTGATTTTAAAAGAAAACCTATTGAAAACGAAACAACAGTCATAGAATTATATGAAAAAACTGGTAACTATATTTTAAATCATAATGTTAAGTTTTTCTATTTATGTACTTAAGTAATATACTTATTTAGGTCTACTAAAACTGAGATATTATCTAGCTACTAGTAAGAAAAGTGGTATTCGCCCATTTATTCAAAATTCAAAAAATTATACTGAAACTTCTATACAAAATATAAATCCTATAACACCTGATCCGCTTAATAATTTAACTCCAGAATTTTCTTTTACTGATGATTATATTATTAAAGGTATGTATTATTATTTTTACTGATCACTTAACTTAATATATATATATATCATATTAATTATAAGTATAATATATTTTTTTATTCAGGAACTAATTTTGATGATAAAGAAGCAATTATACCAAACATTAATTATTGTGAAGGCGATTCTGATATTATACCATTACATTCATCAACTATGAATAATATTGAGAAACCAGATGTAATACCTACTCTTGTATTACAAAACGATATCATGAATAATCAAGGTAAATAGTATATAGGTATATATATTTAAGACAAAAGGACATAGCTCCCCTTAAATAACACAATTTATTATAACTTAATCACTCCTATAGTTTTTTAAATAGAAATATTGCATCCCATATAATTATTTTACCAATCTGATCACAAGTTTCATCTTAATAATCATGCATATAAAAAAAATTGTAGATTTGTAAAGTAAAATATTTTTATAACTATAATGAATAAATAAATAACTATTTAAATTTCTAATTTAAATTTTTTTCACAATCTAGTTTGATTAATACATTCTTCAAAAAAAAACAATTACTATGATGTAATATTTTATCTATAGGTGAAATAATACAGGCGATTTATAACGAAATTGAAATGAATTGTTATTCTGCTGTTCCACACATTAATTCAAGTATTATCAACGAAGATGTTCTTGACATGCCACACATCCATCTCATTTTTCATCGAGGTAATGTTTTTGAGGAAATGATCAAAGCATTTAAAACTATCGACAAACAAAAATGTTCAAACTTAACGGTTGAACTTATTCTTCCAAATGGTGAGTCTGAAAGAGGCTTAGACGCAGGTGGTGTTTTTCGAGATGCAATAACAGAGTTTTGGACCACTATGTATGAAACATGCACAGTTGGTACAAACGTCAAAATTCCGTGCATAAGACATGACTTTAAAGAGGAAGAGTGGAAGTCAATGGCTAAAATATTGTATGTTGGTTGGATTAATGCTAAATATTTACCTATTAAACTAGCTATGCCTGTAATTGAACAAATGCTATATGGTTGTGTAACTTCACAATTAATTCCTACATTTTTGCTAACACTTGGTGAAAGTGATAAGCAAATATTAAATTGTGCGCTTCAAGATATTTCATCTGTAGAAAAGGACGACCTGTTAGATGTATTTAGCACTCTTGAATGCCGAGTAGTACCCAATGAATTCAATCTCAGTGTACTTTTGGAAGAAATATCCCATTATGAGTTCATACAAAAACCACATTTTATTATTGAGCAATTTCATATAGAACTTAAAGAAGTTGGAATGAAAACACTGATAACTGAAGAAAATCTACGTACATTATACAAATCAATGGAGCCAACTGCTAAAAATATTCTAAATATTTTATCATGCAATGAAACCAATACTGATGAAATTAAGACTTTTGGATTTCTCAAAAAGTAGGTTTATATCATTAACACAAAATTATTTTTATATGTACTTATTATTCATATATCATAATACTTGGTCTTTTTAAGGTTTATTAAGGAAGCAACTAATGAGATTCGACAGAAATTTTTAAGATTTTCTACCGGAGCTGATGTTATTACACAAAATATAATTATTGTAGAATTCACTAACGCCATTGGCTTGGCTCGTGCACCTGTAGCTCATACTTGTTCTGGTACCTTAGAGCTTCCTTCCAAGTATGAATACTTTACAGATTTTCGAAAAGAATTAAATTGTATTCTCTTATCAAACATTTGGGTAATGGATATTGTGTAGGTTTTTGCATTTTAATTATTTATTTATCATATAAGTATTACATATAAACCATTTTTTTTATTAATTTCATTCAAGAAGACTGAAAGTATATTGCATCTTTTAAATGATTTGTTTTTATATGGATAGTATTATATTTAAAAATATTGTATACAAATTGCATTGTACTGAATAATATTTTTATTTTTCTTATCAGTGTAATAGTGTTGTTTGATTTGTATGTATAAATTGAGGTATACATTTTGTAAATAAAAATTCACTCTGGAAAACTGAAAATATATTGCATCTTGTCATTTAAATAGTTTTGTTAATTTATTATATATGTGTGTGTTTCTTTTATAAATATTAATTTATAGAATAATAACATGATATGAGCATTGAGAAATATATTGTCTTATAGAAAACTACTTATAGAACTAAAAATGCTATTAATGTTTTATGAAATTAACTTCTATTTTCAAGCATTTTATCAAATAATATATTTTGCTCAATGTATAAATTTACTGCATCATAGACATCATTTGTTACAACTAAATTATTTTTTTAATTAAAACATGACTTAACTTAAAAACAGTTTCATCACATATTTATTTAGAAACAAATACATATTCATCTTTACATGTTGATATGTCTTCTTTCTATACATTTAACAGATATGATCAGAGTTTCACAAATGAACATGCTAGTTAAACGACCTGATGGTGCAATTGAATTCTTGGTGCTTCAAATTTTTTATGACTGTTCCACTCATTCTTTATTCATGTCATTCAGTTCACTCTTAAAATAAAAATTTGAATTTATTTTAAAGTCTAAGCAAAACATAATGAGTTATGACACTAAACTCACTCGAATTATGTTAATAAAACAAAATCTAATTAGATTATTATTAATAAATGATCTGTTGAAATATCCATCACCTTTTAATGACTAAAATAAATTCATTCAAAATTGACAGTAGTGTTTTCGAATGTTACCCCACCAAGCTTCAATTCTTTGGTTAGCTGGGCTAGTTCCTTACAAAAATGGTCGATTATTTGGTTGATTATTCCTATGCAAAAATTTCTGTATCTGTTTGATATGTCGGTTTTCCGTTCCTGCATCAGTTCTCAATGTAGTAGGACAACCTTTAAGCATTCTAACAAAATTCAAAAAAGAAATCCATCAATAACTTTAGGGTCTTTACAAGTTGGTGCCACTTCAAATCATACAATATAACGAGAAAAAGTAAAAACCATCAATACATCCAATAATAGAAATTCCATAGGGTTTTAATTTGTCATAACTATCAGTGTGCCACAGGTAATTATGACCTTTATTATGATACTATCGCCTTCTTAGTTTTTTTTCTTTTTCGAATAGTTACACCTTCAGGATCTAAGTCATTCAACAAACATTGAACTGTTTCTTATGTAACAGTAAAATAATTATAAATGCATCCATTTGTAGCCATGAAATTGAGATGAATGTTGGACTTGTGATAACAAAAATCAGTGACAGCAGCAAGAGATGAAAAAATTTTTCGGCGAGCTATAGATAAACTTTTTAATTTTCTCTTTAAAGTGCGCAAACTCGTAAAAATACCATCACTTTTGTGTAAAAATTCCAAAATTTCTGAATATTTGAGTCCCATATCAAAATATTTTTTAATAGTTTTGTTTAAATGCATGGTTAACAATTATTGATTTTAATTCAATATCTAAGTATTATTTAATATGGTAATAAGTACATAAACTATAGTATGTTAACACCGACAATTAAGACATATAATTCATAATATTAAAAAGCAAATAATCGGTCACAGTTCTAGGACAAAATTTTTAAAGTACGAGCTGCTGCCTACCCTGCCATTACACTAGAACTGCCACTACAAATAATTACTATTATTTATTAACATACCTTTGACAATAAATAATTCCAACTTCCAAATTTATACTGTATAAAATGCCAAAGGTACACCGTGCCTTTTTTAACGCTTAAATATGCACATAAAAACATTAATATACCCTCTAATATAAGCGCTACAAATAGCACTAAAAATTGGAAAATATGCAAAATAAAATTTTTATTAAACATGAAATTTAAGATATATTTAATTTTACTGATTTTTTTTTTAAATATGAACTATTTGATTTTACTTTAGGCATTTTTAAATTAATATAAAAACACTAAAAAAAAAAGGACACGAGAGTATATACAACAGTTTACGATCAATCGAATACACGAAACATCTAAACGACGGCGGAACACTAAAATAAAATTAATGTGTTCAGTGGTTAACGACAGCACGATAATACAACGAACCCAATGATAGTGCGATAGTACGATGTGACTGACACGATTTTAAAAATAAACAATTTATTGGAAACGCACGGAATTGTCCGATTTTAGATTTAATCGACGATAACAACAGTCCGAGCACACAGGAGTACAGAACGCGGTCTGTTGCGGCGGGCCGTGATATCGTAATATTATCGTACCTATTATATTATTATATGACAGACCGCGTTTTTAAAAATATGCACATAAACAGTATTTATAACTCCAAACTAACAAAATAGCTCCTACAATAGGTATTTATGTGAAAATATACCAACAAATAGCACTAAAAACCTTATATTAGCAAAATAGCAGTAAAAACCGTAAATATGCAAAAAAAAATAGAAAAATAAAATTTCGTGTATGACATCAGAGAAATGGGAAACATTAATTTAAAGTAATATATTCTTAAGAATGTTAAAATAAATTTGTGTTTAATTCCAACAAACAAATTTTTAGTACATGCAATTTAATGGCCATGAAGTAAATATATTTTATTTCATAATTAGAATACTTTACAATGAATATATAGACTATTTTAAAATATTTAAAATATAAAAATTATGTTATACCTATAGACTACATTAGTGTCGGGAGCTATTAAAAAGTGAAAATAATCTTGGCCATCAGATTTCAATGTTTCATATATAACACTTAAAAAGAATGCTACTTTAAACTTTTGTATATGTTGTGTCTGTCTTATAAAAATAAACAATAGCAAATTAGCATTCGGTAGAATCAATTGTGTATTATTAGTTTTAATAATTAAAATAAACTGGCTTATTATCAATTATAATCAAGTTAAAGATAAGAACACTATCTGTATTTTAGTGCTTAAATATTGTCATTTTTCTATACTTGAATTTTTAAATATGATGTGGGTATTGTAAATACTGAAAGTTGAATGCTTATATTTAGCACAAAAAAAAAAAAAAAATAGATAAATAAAAAAAACCAGCATTTAAGTACAGATAATGTTTCTAGCTTCAATTATGATACCAAATCAATTTACTTCAATATTAAAGCTAACAGCATACAATTTGCTATGTTGTTTATTTGTAAAACAAAACAATACATGCAAAGGAAGTATTTTAAAAATATCTAATTATATACAAAACTTAAACTATAATTTTATTATTATTCTAAGTAAAATAAATGTATGATGTTTATTAATGTTTCTAATTATTTGTTAATTTATTCTTCTTAACTGTTCTAAACAATAATTATACAAAGAATGGTTAATATTACATTTGTTTTATGTATTAACTACACTAAATTTAGCTTTTCGAGTATTTATTCGTATTATTTATTAAACTGAATTCAAAATGTTTGCTTTCATTTTAAACACAATAGTAAAATTACAATTTTTATGTCTTTAAATATAATACTAGTTCTTATTTTTTTTTTTATTATTAGCTTCAGGTATCATAAATTATTAATTAACTACTAAAAATTAATTTATACAACCAAACATAAATGCAGTACAAGAAATTAAAAAAATATTTTAAATATATAAAGTTGTTATATAAACTAGCTTATAAATATTTTATATCATGATTTTGTGAATGTTTGTATTGCAAACATTTTAATTTTTTGCTCATTCAGTTAGAATAATGATCATATTATGCGGTTTGTCGGTCGGTCACTTACCGGTTTTTTTTAAAAGGTTCCGTATATCGGTCTAGTCTGGCCCCGATAACGCGTTAATAATTATTTTTGTCGAAAAATAATTACTGTCATTCCATGTTACATTTTATTACATGGGTCGTGGTTGCTTATGAGCAAAGTACTAAGTTCATACACAGATATACGTGTGCGTGTAATGTGTATAATAGATAATATTTTGTAATCGTAATATCGTTGCTATCTACTTTGAATCATGCGATTTGACATAATAATAAATATTATATACCATCTAAACTATTCTACAAATAACCGATCGACGATAAGGTACTAGTCGATTACACTAATCTGCAACGTGAATACTCAGAATACTGGCTCAATTTTATTTTATTTTGAACTCTCGTTCAGAACGAGTCGTTCTGTGTTCAATATTTTTGTATTTATACAATTATTTAATATTTTTCAAAAAAAAAAAGGAAACGAGTGAAGACGAAGACGAATCTAATAATTCAAATTCTGTAACACCCGTTGAAAACAATAAAGAAAAAAGCCCGGTTAGTAAACTAAGTATGAATGATAATGATATTGCTAATTATTTTAAACAAACACATACGTCAGATGAGTCGAAATTATCTATTTTTAAAACATTATGGTACCCAGATAAATCTTATCAATTTCCTACTAGTGGAAAACGAAATTTAAAATTTCAATTTAACTGGTTTTCTCGATGGGAGTGGTTAGCTTATTCAAAAACAACGGACGGAGCTTATTGTAAATATTGTGTATTTTTTTCTTTACACCATGGCGGTGTAGGAAGTGTTTCACTTAAATCTCTCGTAAAAATTCCTTTTTCAAAATGGAAAGATGCTGTAGAAATTTTCCGCAATCATGAAATAACCGAGTATCATAAAATGGCTGTTCTTCGTGCTCAGAATAGATTAGCTATTACTGAAAAAAAACAAATTTCGATAGATTTGCAACTAGATTCTGCTTTAAAACAACAAATACAAGATAACCGTTCAAAATTGTCGCTCATAATTGAAACTATAATATTTTGTGGACGACAAAATATTTCTCTTCGGGGGCACAGAGATTCTGGATTACTTGATTTTAAAAAACCTATTGAAAACGACGGAAATTTTCGTGCCTTATTACGATTAAGAATTCAAAGTGGGGACATAAATTTAAAAAAACATATATTTACATCATCATTTAATGCAACATATATTAGTCCCAGAATCCAAAATGAAATTATCGATTGCTGTAATAATATAATGGTTAATTCAATTGTTTCAAAGATAAAAGTTGCTGGGGTATTTTCTATATTAGCAGACGAAACAGCTGATATTTCATGTGAAGAGCAATTCTCTTTATGTGTTCGATATCTAGAAACCAATACTTTAAAATTACGTGAAGATTTTTTAAAATTTGTTCCAGTAACTAGCTTAACGGGAGAAAGCCTCGCTCAAACTTTATTAGATAATCTAATAAATCTTGGAATAGATTGTTCTTTTATGGTTGGACAGGGATATTACGGAGCTGCGGCTATGAGTGGTCGTTTTAATGGTGTACAAGCATATGTTAGAAAAAATAATGATATGGCTATTTATGTCCACTGTGCCTCTCATAGTCTAAACTTGGCTATTTCTGACGCTTGTGACCTTCAAAGTATTCGGAATTGTATGGGTGTACTTAGTTCTGTATACAATTTTTTTAATACTCCTAAACGACAAGAAGTTCTTTTAAGTAAAATTGCAAGTATAGAAATAAATACAAAAGCCACTAGACTTAAAAATCTATGCCCCACAAGATGGATTCAACGACATGAATCAGTTTTAATTTTCTTAGAACTACAAAATGCTGTTACAATTTCTCTTGAAACCATTTCTTCGTGGCAAGACAAAACTACTTGTTCTACAGCTTTACAACTATTATCCGCAATTCAGAATGTTGAATTCCAGATATCCCTCCGTACTACTGCCAAGATCTTTGGTATAACTTCTCCCTTGAGTCGTTTATTACAAACAGAAAATCTAGACTTATCAACTGCAATGATTCTCGCAACAAACATTGAAGAAATGTTAATTAAAAAGCGTAATGATAGTGAAAAAGAATTTAATTATATTTTCAATGATGTTCAAAAAATATGTTCTGATTGGGATGTTGATGTTAAAATTCCACGAAAAGTTGGCAGGCAAGTACACCGTAGTAATATTGAAACAGATTCATCTGAAGTATATTTTCGTGTTTCAATATTCATTCCATTTTTAGATTTTTTTATTACCCAAATTCAAAGACGTTTGTTAGATCATAAACAAATTTTGTCAAGTTTTCACTGTCTCTTGCCATCAAAAATAAATAATTTAGAATTCAAAAAACAATTTGAGACTGACATTGTACATTTAGTACGTCGTTATGAAAAAATCGTTAACTGCAGTGAAGAACAAAGTATCGGAGAACTTAGATTATGGTAAAATTATGTAAGCCAAATGAATGACAATCTTAAAAATGCCCATTCAGCTTTACTTGTATGTGATGAAAAAATATTTCCAATTATACGAAAACTTTTAGTTATTCTTGTTACTCTACCAGTAACGACGGCCACACCAGAAAGGACTTTTTCGACTCTTCGTCGTCTCAAAACCTATCTACGAAATACAACCGGAGAATCTCGCTTAAACGGATTAGCAATGCTAAATATTCATCGGGATATTGAAATCTCAACAGACGCAGTACTAGATGAATTATCAAAATCATCGAGACGAATTAATATTAAGTTATAACTTAATAGGTTAGTGTTTTTAGTCCATAAAATATACATTTTTAAAAAATTTTAATGTGCATGTCTTTAAATATAAGAAGAATACAATTGTTTAAACATTTTTTTTTTTTTTTTTTATATATATATAAAATATGGTAACCCCCCCCCCCCCATTAAAGAATTCTCCGTACGCCACTGCTTAATGTTGTTATTAACTTTGTATTTCTTGTATAAAATATGGTAAAATCCTTAATATTATGTAATATAATGCATCATAATATTACGCACATGGTATATATTATACACTATATACATATTACATATGTATAATAAGGCACTCGGTCAGAAATTCATTTTGATAATAACAATCACAAGAATAGAACAAAAACATAAAAACATATATAGACATTTTATGTATTATATTATTTTAATAAATTACTAACCAGTAACCTATCATACTGCAATGATAGTAGGCTCATATTAACTTAAAATATTATGAAAGCTTTAGTCATGAACCATAATTATAGAAATTCATCAGATAATCTTGAAGACTATTTAAATAAAATTATGAATACACTGAATTAGAGGGATACTACAAATTAATGTAATCATCAACTTACATAAAAATCTTTATGTCAATCAAAATCAAAATAATGTTTGCATTTCAAATATTTATCATAATTTTATTTACTTGAATAAATGTAAAATGTAATAATCTGATAATTATTTCAATTTTGGTAAAATTAATCAGTTTAACGTTTGATAGTATTGGTACGCAACATTATTATTTCTTTATACTATCATTAAGAAATACAAGTATTTTCATTGTATGTATAATGTAGGTTAGTATGTTATTTTAATTTTAAGTTTTTAATAAATAATAATTAATATGCAAGTAATTTTTAAAGAAATGTTTGAATTAAAAAAAAATATATACACTTAACATGCATAATATAATGTGTTTATTTATGACTTAAGCAATACAGAAATCAGTGAGAGCATGAATCTACTTAAGAATTATTATATTATAGAAATAATTTATACCTTTTTTATGGCTAAGTGAATGATATGACAAAGTTAAAATACTATTGCTAACTAAAAAAAATTAATAGTGACAAATCTATATTGAGTAAACAACTCATTACTTTCTAGATTAAAACTTAATAATAAAATATGTATATACTTAATACATCCACAAAAAAATTTACATCAAAAAGTATATAAAATTAAATTAATATTAATTTAAGTAGGTAAATAAAATATGCATTCATACAATACAACATTTATTCAATTTTTTAAATGCTGTCACTTATAAATATGTAGTACTAAATTTAAAAGATAAAAATTAGTAAAGTTATAAAAGGGCAACTAATTATAAAAATACAGTAAAAAGTATAAAAATAAAAATACAAAATAATACTGTTGTAAATAAGATCTTAAGTATAAACTAACGGTAATTGTACTGTGTTTGTCTATCACAGACTTAAAAATAATAAGTAAGGAAAAATTTTAAAAAATGTCATGATAAACTTAAAATTAGAATATAGGAAGAGGTCATGGCATTTGAATGTTCAGTCAAAAGCAGACTTCCTAGAAAATGAGGCCAGAGATGACATTTCTGTTGGCTCTGTAGGAAGACGGCTAAATTCAATTGTGTCACTCGAACTGTTGTTCACATCTAAAAGATAAAACACACATCATAAAATGTACAAATCTAAAACTATCACCAATTAAAATTATTTGTTACTATATATAACTATTAAGACTGTCTATTTAACAAAAATTAATCCTGGTAATTTTAAGTCAATATTCATACAAATATTATTAAACGACAAAAAATACTAAGTGTGATCTATTTTATATTCAAACAACGATAATTGATGATTATCTTGATATTAAGATACTATTTGTATTTAATTTATGATTTAATTTTTCTTTCAATATATAAATTAATTTTTACATATTAATCATTCCATAATTTATCAATTTATAGGA
Organism: Melanaphis sacchari; assembly: GCF_002803265.2. Classification (NCBI taxonomy): domain Eukaryota; kingdom Metazoa; phylum Arthropoda; class Insecta; order Hemiptera; family Aphididae; genus Melanaphis; species Melanaphis sacchari. Next base: position 1,082,870 of record NW_020271239.1, on the reverse strand, counting down.
TTTCACTTAGAATAATAGTATTATCTTAAATTTGTTTTATACAAATATATTATAACATAATTTCTTAATCTGTATACATATAATATTTGTAATACTAATAAAACTAGAATTTGAAAATAATATCTTATAAAGCAGTCTTACTGTTTTTTTCTCCATTATTGATAAACAGTTAATTTTTTTTGATTATTAAAAAACATGACCATTTAATTTGTACATTAAATTTCAGTTAAACAAGTATAAATGGCACAATCCATTAATATTCAATTATTAAACCTTACAAATAATAAAATAAAAGTTTAAGGTCAAAAAACTTTGTATCTTTGTATTTTATTATATTATGCATTATAATTAAAATCTTAAATGAAAATTGAATTAAAAAAAAAAAAAATAGTGATATACATAAGAAACACATAAACAAATAAAACCCGCCACCCTCTTTATTATATGAAGTAATCACTTCAGTTCACGTATAGGTTTGGCGCCACTGTAACTTAGTATTTATAAAATATTTAATTTAGACTAATAATAACCAATAACATTACCAATTTCTGATGGCCAGTGCTTATGAGAAGGAGAGTAAAGAACAATAAGTGCAAATATATAAATATTCCACATTCCATAGACTCCAACTAAAAATGCTGATGCATAGTTTAAATTGTTAGTTTCATTCCATTTCCAATGTCCTTCTGAAGCCTACAAGAATATACAAAAACATAATATAAATATTTTATGATTTGAAAAAAATAAAATAGTTATTTTACCTGGCCCAAAATGAATCCAATTACAGTTAATGCAGCACATAATAGTGTGGCTATCATCAAAAATTTAAATCTATAAATACTGCCCTCATAATGTAACCTTCGAGCATTTGACATAGATGGCAATGCTGATCTTCGAGCACTTATATTACAGAAAACTTTCCATATCATATATGATAAGAATAAAAAGTACATTCCACCAGATAATGCTGCCAATATTATAAAACTTAACTGAATCGATTTAAGTTAAAGAAAATCATATTTTGAGCAAATTAAAATATACTAGTGTAATATGTTTATAAAAAGGATACAGCTAAATTTGTGCCAGTATTGGTTGCCCATATTGAGTAAAATGGATTCCTTAACTGTGCTCCTCTTTCACACATGTCAAAAACAAACAATGAAATACAACCAACAGCAACTGCACTCAAATGTTTCCAATATGCGCGCAGGTTTTTTTGTTGAGAATCCTAATTTAAAAAATATAGAAGTTTGATTAATTACAATACTTATTAAAATTTATTTTAGTTAAGATAAAGGTTATTAGAAGATCATTGTGAATAAAGAGTTACAAATAGTGTTCTTAATCTTCTTATCAATACGTACAAGTATTAAAATAAATTAAATTTACCTGGATCTACATAAGTATGACAGTTTGTATGGAGAACATAGAACAAAAAACGAATAAGTTTTGTATAAATTATTATGGTAATAAAAAAATTATAATTAGTTGATTAAACCACAATTAAATAACTTACCATGAGATGCTCACCAGCAAAAATCAACCAAAATGAAAGTAATGCGGCATAAAATATACCTTGTCTTATATCTTGTAAAAGCAACATGAATGGCATATCATAGTATAATGTCAAAAATTCAACAGGAACTAGATGAAAAAAAAAATAATAATATAAAATACATTTTAAATATGTATTTTGTTTTAATAACTATTATACTTTATTATAATATATATCCTAATTTTAATTTTAAAGAGGATACTACACCAACATATTACGTTATCATTACCACATGTGTATAATATAATGTTCTCACAGCTAATTTATATTATTATTTATTTTATTTTATAATAATTATGGGCAAGAGCCCAATATACATAGAGGCATGAATGAGTACATAACAAAAAACAACAATTAAGTAAAAAATATTATATTAAACAAAAATTAATCTAGACAGATTTTCATTGGCAATTCGCATCATCCTAATAATAAGTTATTTTCTCAAGTAATTAACTGAACAGTGTGGAATAACAAAACAAGAATTTTTACAGGTGTTTCAAATTGGTACCTTAATATTTATAACTACAAAGAGGTAAGGAGAGTCAATAGACCCAGAGTTTTTGAAGAAAAGATATCTATTATGTTAGTGACGACGACAATGATTGGCTAAAATGGAGAAATTTAAAAACAGAGGATAGGAGTATAGTCATGACTCATAAAGTACTCAATTAATATTACAAATTGTGTAAAAAATTATATTTTAACCATTTTAAATTGTTATTGCTATCATTATAAACTTATGCATAATATCATTCAGAATTATTTTCAAGTATTTTGCTTTTTACTTACGATTCAAAAGGGTTAGTGCAAAACCGATAGTCATCAACATGCGTTCAAGCAACACTGGCTTACGGGCCAACATATGAACTCTGTTCCAAAACCATATCATTATAGCAACAATAAATGGGAAAAATATTGTTTTCATATAAAGCCACACACTGGTAAAACCACCATTTTGATTTATAACCTATTGAAAATATAATATAATATATTAATACAAAAATTCAATTAGTTAAGGTTTTTAAAGTATGATAAAAACATAATTGATAACATTGAACACTAATTTTATTATTTAAGTATAATAATTAAGTTTTTTTTAATCAGATAATAAATAAAATTATAATAGTTATAGAATTTAAACTATATCTTTAAGTATCAAAATAAAAACAAATGGTGTAAATCTGACTTTAATTTTTTTTATTATTATAATAGTGCTACAAAAATTACCTAATATGTAGCTATTACTTTAAAAATCATTACAGTTAATTTTTTGTATGAATTTAAAACAATTCTTATTTCTTACCACAAGCCAAACGTCTTTTAGATGTCCTAAACCAAAGTTAATTCCATTTTCTTCATTCACTGGTATTTTTATATTGATTAAATAATAATCATGATGCAATGATCCAAGTTCAAAAAGCGGTACTAACCCACACTGATAATTATGACCGTCTATTTTCTAAAACATAAAACCACTGAGTATAACTTAAAAATGAAAATAAAAAGTATTTACCTCTTCAGAAATACAATCAAGATTACGCTTCTCAACAGAACTAGCAAATAATTTCCAATCACCATCTTTGTCTCCCATATTACGATAGCCAAGTTTGGTATCTAACGTTATCTCAAGATTACGATCTAGAAAAAAAATGTTAACACACTATAGTTATCTATGATAATTATTTAAAAAAAACAATTTAGTTTTTTAATCTGTAGATAAGAAATATAAGTGTTACTTTTTTTCAATAAATAGTTAATTAACAAATCATCAATAAAAAATGTTTATATATGTACTTACTTACTACTTTAATATTCAATAAACATTATTTAATTATATTTGATTAATTTTATTTTAAAAATTACATAAGAAATAAAAAAAAATTTAAATAAATATTTCATTACACTCATATTTTTGATTAAAATTTGTATTTATTTTATAAAAAGTTATTATTTAATGATATGCTAAATAATCATCAAACTTTGTTTGCCCAAAAAGTATGAAATCAATTTTTATTATGATAAAAAATTATACTTGGCAAGATATTTTAACATATTTTTTACCTTGACCCCTAAATAAACTTATGTGAAGTGTCAGATTTCTTATTTTGCTTGTCACGTTTTACCAGATACTGTTTTATTCAACAGAAATTAATTTATTGTTAATATTGATATAATTGTTTTGATAAAAATTACTCAATGTTTATTAAGTAATCTAAGCCATATATAATTTATATCTTATAATTGCAATTTATAAAAAAAAATGCTTTTATTCATAACTACATTATTAAAATAAAATTATTGTCATTAAAATATTACAATATACCTACAATTGTTTATAGTAAAATGTGAACACAATTTTATGATCACTTTGTATTAATACGTTACTAGTTTAATGTGATAAAATGTTTAAGTCATAATTTGTTATATTCGTACCCATAATAGTACCAGTATGATACTCAATGTCAAAGTTAAGGACACCTATGAGATTCTGTTGCCATCGAGAATAATCCAATGTCTGACCGTCGCGAGGTGTAGGTATCTAGAAGTTAATAAAATAATTATTATTAATAAATGACAGTGTGAAATGAAACCATGCTATCTTCTAGACGTAAAATTGATTACCTGAAAAGTGAATACAATGTCATTGGCCATTGTGTTGGCGACAGGGCTGTCCTTATAGATGTCTGAGTGGTATGAAAAGCATTTTCCCTCACCTCTAATGTATGACCACGGATTGCTGTCATTGTACAAACACTTTGACGCCAACACCATGTCGGTAGCAGACGGCGTTGGAGCTGCAAACAAAACAAAATATAAACTTCGAATTAAGACAAATAAATAGTTCAGACACAATTATGTGAACGATGACTTACCTACAAGTCCACCTATCAGGAAACACGCGAGCTGGCAAAAGAGCAACGACGATACGAGCACAAACAACTTCTTTCCGCTCAAATTCTCGAGTATGACGCCGCCTGCCATCTTGTTTCTTTTCGATATGAATAATAATCTTGGTCCAACTTTTTCGGCCGTTACTCTTACGATATTTCCAATAGATCTGTTGTACAACGGCTAATGTCGATTATTAGCGGCGGTGCGTCCGAGTATTCGGCGGTGATAACAACGTTTTTTCGTACTAAACAAACGCGAACTGTTGATAAGACGACAATGAACAGACGCGAGACGCGACGCTGACGCGGTAAACGTTATCTGGACCGGCAAACAAATACCTACTACTCACCGACTACCAACCTTCTCATGCCACTTGAGAATCGCTTTTTGTAGCTACTATAAATTATAACGAAGTTTGAAGTATAGTATAGTCAATCGCCACCAAAACACAATACAGTGTTAAAATAATAATGTGATTTGATTTAGTTTATGTGGCATGATATAGTTTGTAGATACTAACAACTCAGTCCCGGGTCAAGTGCTACACACGTCTTATATATAGGTATACATATGAATCATTGATTATAATATATACAGTATACACTGTATATTATGTAGGTAATCAATGCATGAAGACTGAAGGCAGTAAAAATATCTTTGATATTCATAAACAATCTTGAATTAATTATATTAATAACTAATACTACGGAATTTGTATTTTTCTTTTGTACATGGTAAGTACATAGGTACATGATAAAATCGTTGACAAGTCAATAAGTATACATGTATACTGTATAGATAATATACCCATTTATAATATAGGTACATAGTATCTACTATCATGGAATATTATTATATACGCGTTATGAGTATTATTATTATTATTATTTATTATTATTAGGTACCTATTTATAATATTAAGCATACATTAGTATATTAGCATATTTTAGTATTTATATAGGTACTCGAGTCATTTAATATATTATAATTAGCACACGGATTTTTATGTGCTAAAAAGTAAAAATTATCGAAATATACCATGTATGTAGGTAGGTAGAATAAATCATAAAAAATACAAAAATATGCAAAAACCATTAAATATGCAGAAATATGTAAAAAAATTTCATCAATAGCTTTAAATTATTATAATTTGTGAAGATAACTGATAAGAATCCAAAAAAGTGAAAAGAAAAAATATGCAATCGCATAGAAATCAGTGCTCTGATTATAATGTATACAATAAACAGTCTACATTACATACTTCGACATATGATATATAAATATATAATATATAAATGTATTCATTAATACAAAACATACTTACAACTTATAAAGGTTAATCTAATAAGGCCATCACTCAGGAATGTGTTGCGTTTAAAACAAACTCAATTCACAAGGACAGTGTAAAAACAATGATGATGACTTATTGAACAAAGAAATACCTATTTAAGAAATAAAAAAATTTAATTTGAATAACTTTATATATTAATTATTTAATTATATATTTTGTAAAAAAATAACTTTTCTTATTATGTCTTATTTTTTTCTGTACCTACATAGATAGTTTAATAAAATAAAATCCACTAAAATAATGATTATTAATTATTTTATATTTTAATTAACCAAAAAATGATACGTTATATCTATCTAATATACTCGTATTCTATATAAGAACATACGTATAATATTTCAAAAATAAAACCGCGTTAACATATTAATCATTTAAAAATATTGTTTAATATTGTAAAATCAATTTTGTTATTTTATGCTAAATATTGGTTAAAATATTTACACTTCGTCAAAAAGCTCAAAAAAATGAATAAAAGGTTCCCGATAATTTATTTTATAAAAATATAAAAACTTTAGCGTAAAGTCAAATGCATATTTAAATATTTTATCAATGATTGAATTTCAAATTTTGAATGCACAATTATTGTTTATTTATACACAAAATATCGATTTTCGATATTTTTTTTATTCATAATATATTAATTGTAAAAAAATTAAAACACACTAAAATTTTTAAAATATTTAGACTAATTTTAAGTTATTAATAAGCATTTGATCTATTTAATAATTTTAATATATTTTTTTTAATTTTAAAATTATAATAAATAATCTTTGGCTTTACATTCCAAAAAATAGAAAATAAATATAAAATTTCATACCTAACACCTAAGTGAAATACAACGTGCTTTATAAGTTTTTCTTATAGCAATCTTAGCAATCTAAAAAACAAAAAAAATAAATAAATACATTCGTAAATTTGTTTTTTTAGACTTTCAAATTATAATTGTAAGTTAAGTTATATTTTTTTATTACAAAAATATTATTTGTAAGAACTTGAAAATGTTCACCATTATTATACATATTATTGTTTATCATATGCTATGTAATTTTTAATCATATTTATGTATTACACACATTGGTTGTTTTCCTTATTGTTTTTTTTTAATTATGGTAAATAAAAAAAAAAAATAAAATACCAGCAATATAAAGTTAGTTGGCAATGTACTTAAACATTGTTGTTATGAGATAAAATCAACAAGTAAGTTTATGATATTCATTAGGTAATTCATAGTTATTTGATAAATATATTTGAAGAGTATATTTTTAATAATTTAAAGAAATAAAAAAAAAATTGTAATATTTTGATTTTTTAAGAGATATTTATAGGCATTTGAAAATGTAATACAAGATTTCATATAAATTGTTTTTAGAGATATTTAAAATCATAAAAAATACATAAGTACAATTTATGTTTATAAGCATTTGAAGTTCAAATTTCGACAAAATAATTAAAAATGACGAACATTTAAAAACCGTTATACAATTTATTAAAAATTTATAAAATATAAAAATTTTAAATTGTTAAGGCAAAAACATGAAAATTTAATATATTAATTAGATATTTCAAAATAATGATAAATTTCAATTCCAAAATTTGAAGAACATAATATTTAGCAGGTATTTATTAAATAATAATATAATAAAATAAAGTAAGCAGATTAAAATACAATTAAAAATTTGTGTATAATTTCTGTCCAGTTTTTTCTTTAACAATTAATAACTTTCTTCTATAAATTTTATTTTTTTCATTTAAACTTAAACAAATCTTTGAAGACAATGTGAGAACGTGTAAGACGAGACCAAAGACAGAAAAACTACGACTTTACGGTGTGACAATAATAGTACTGATGATATAGATTCAAGATAAAATGTAATTATCTATCGACACGTATTATTGTATTAATATTGCTGACCTTAGTAATTGTTTAATAACAAAATAAATGTGGATATCAAAAATATTTTTGTTCACTTTATGATATTTTTTTCCGTTTGTTAAAGGTATAATATATAATATACGGGACCAAAAAAAGCTTTTCGTTTTACGTTAGACAGATTTCGTTTTATCAAAGGTTTAATCCTATATTAAATTATAGAAATCTGCCGGGACCACAATACATTTTCGCACAGAATAGGATTCCGTCTTAACAAGGGTCCGTATAAGACAGATTTTACAGTACTTACAAAAAACAAATCAAATTTTTGGGAAACTATGTTTCTAGAGCGTCTCTAGACCTTTACTATTAGAGGAAGGGGATGAAATAATAAGAAAATTAATAGTTATTAGTTATTACATAGGATTCAATACAAAGTTCTTAACCATTTTATTTTTCATCTTTTGGAGTTAAGAACTAATCTCTTTTTATCCTCTATATGTGTGTCATTGAAATGTTACATTATTAAAAACAAATCATCATAATATACAAAATTAATTAATAGGTTTATATAATAAAATCAATACATAAAATTAATTCAAGTACCTATATATAGTTGATGTATATATTTTTGTGATACTGTTAAATCAAGTTGAATTTTTTATGAGTTTTTTGTGTAAGAGTGCATATTAATTCATACTCAGTGCTCGTTTTTAAGGTATTGTATCTACTTGTAAACACATATTGCGAAGGTATTAGAAAATTTTAAATTGTTGTATAAATAACATAAAGTAACCTATTTCATCTCAGATCATAGCTATTAAAATTGAAACTTGTATGAATTGTTAATTATAAAATAATTTGCAAATAATCATAATGTTTAACAAACTGTGTTAAAGTTTGAACTTTTAAGCTTTTTATTAAGAAAAATGTTTGCTTCCCGTAATCACTAAATCCAAAAATTAAACAATGCTCGTCACTGTAGTATTTATCTAAGCAGTGGCATCCTTTTAGGGGGGCGATGGTGGCGATCGCCAGCTGTTAAGGTGGACTGAATTACATAGTAATTGGTTAGTTTTATAATTTATGTTGAATTACGTGACATTTTTTTTTTATCAATAGAGTGAAATGGTTGTGTGTGATAGTCGTGACGAGATGTCCTGGACCTTGTTTTAAGGTATTGATGATCAACTGGAGTAAAATCTAATATGTTCTAACAAGTTTGATAATAGGAAACCTTATTATTAATAAATACTCCTTGACCAGAATCAACTGGAATGTTAAATCACCAGAGTTGAACACGAATTAATGTAGGTTTGGTTAGCTGGAATATCGAGTAGGAAGGAGAAACATGATTGGGCGTCATCGTTTATGAATCACTGAATGGGGACGGAATAGCCGAGCGGACTAAGGCGTCGATGGTTACGCACACCGTCGCTAGTTCGAATCCCGGCTATAGGCGAAATCGCTATCTGGGCAGGAAACTGTCTAAATGGTAAGGCCGCTATCCCTCAACCGGGCACGGCAGAAGCCAACGGGTGCCCAACTGAAAATTCTGCCAAATAGGTATCCGAACTAGGCTTTCAGGTCTACTTCTGGACATAGCGCCATACACACACAAAAAAAAAAATCATTGAATAACTATTGTAAATTACTTTTATTCTGCTTACGACTAAAGATACGCCTATTTTAGTAAAATTAATTAGTTTAGATTGGTTCCTGATCGTGACTCACGATAATACAATAATTATGTCTATATTCTTAGTAAATCCATAAGTATTAATGTTCGAGTATTGAGTACTTTATGATGTAATAATAAATGTGTAATACAGGCACACGTTACACAATTATACAAACAATTCAACCTTGGACGATCCCAACACTATTACAATACTCGGTAAAAAGAATAATCCACTTCATATGGTCTCAAATATAGCTCAAAAAAATTAAAGAAATTAAAAATATTAAAACAGTAAGAACTATCTCTTGTATAGAACTAAACTTGTAATTAAAACAGAACAGTTTTTTTTTTACATAGAAAACCTTAATGAAACAAACACTTCCACTGAAAAGGATAAAAAAAAAAATGATGAAATTAAATGATAATGTACATATTATAATCAATTCAGAATCTACAATAATATTTTCGAAAATAGTGGAAATATTTATTAAGGAAATAACTTTTCATGGATGGATAAATGTCGGCAACAAACATTGATCAAACATCATATTAGTCTATTAGTCACCATATAATATAATCAATTTGATTTTTTTGTCGACGTAGTGCCTAGAGTAAAAGCAACAAACGAAACTAATAAAAAAAAACTTAAGACATCAAAGAAACTTAAGAAAAGTAACTATCATAATATCTGTATTTTATGTATCTTATACCTATACAAAATAAAATCTAAAACACAGTATTATTGTAATGCATTCAACTAATAATTTATTATAGAGTACAGAATAATAAATATTATCTTTCCATTGCATATTAAATTTAAATTATGATTATTCTCTGTAAAAATTAAAAAACTATACAACTTAAAAAATATGGTTGTATATAATATTAATAATAATAATACTTAAATTATTATATTTTTCTTAATACAAGCAAAAGAGATTTATAAACTAATACATTTTTACTTATTTAATCACAATATTGATGACAAGTAATAACTATTTTGTTAATCATTTATGACTTATAATTATAAATAAACCATGTATTAACTGCAGTTAAATAATTTAAATTTAAAACTTGCTTAAATCTGAACAACTACAATTTAAATATTTCTATGCTAATATTTTTTGTAGTAATTTTTTTTTTTTTTTTTTTAACAAGATATTTTAAAATATTAATGGAGAAAATTAACGTATTATTCAACTTACAGAATAAAAACAGAAATGATTTTTACTTTTTTTTTTTTTTAATCTCAAGGTTCGTGGAGTGTCGTCAATGATCGGCTTTTCCTTTATATTTTCTGGTTGTAACCTTAATTTTCTTAACACTTAAGCTTATCGTTGTCATACATAATTTGTATAGATTGTTTTACTCAAATAAAGAACAAAAAAAAAAAAGTATCAAGGTTCAATATTGTTTAAAAATTCTAAAAAACAACAAACAAATATTGCATCAGCATCTAATGCTGGACAGATAGTATAAATTGTACAGTCGAGTAATTTAATTAGTAAATGATACTCAAAATCAAGTAAGTATAGAACATATATTACACTGTATTATGATCAGCTATTATAAGTATAATTATTATAAAACTATTATAAGTTTTTTTTTTTTAATTTGACATATTGTTTTAAGGAATATTTTATGATCTATTGTCTTGTTTAGATGACCATATAATTTATGAGTGTAAAAATTGTAAATACATAATAATAAATTATTAACTAATTATTTTTCAATTTTTCTTTTTAATTTTATTGGTAAATATATTGTACATTATTTGCATGATATAATCAGTTAGTTATAATTATACACTGTGTTTCAAAATGATTTATCAGATTTCAAAAAATCATGTTTATAATAAAATTAGAATAATAGGGTAAGGATACATTTTACTGCCTTCTTCTCAATTCAGTTTACTAATTATTTCAACACTGCTGTCGCTTTCTCTCAGCACTGTCGCCAAACAATGGATCCCACTAAAACTAATCCCACAATCTAACCTTATATTGAATTTTTAAATCTTAGGTATAAATATTAAAAATTATACGAATTTTCAATTGTTTACAAAACAATTTGCAAATTTTCGCAAATACTAAAATTAAATAATTTCATTTAAAAATCATTTATTGAATTAATTATACTCGTTTACTCGTTATAAATACCGATAGTGGCAACGCATGGTGCGGCCTAGATACGAGCTGATGCCATTCCGTTTTATTATGCTAAGAAAATAATCGCATTCACTGTTACAACATACAAAACGTAACATTATTGTTAAAAATATTTAGTGAAATTGAAATGTTTACGTTAAAACTGATATGAGTGCCATGTGAAAAATAACAAGAAGGTAACAGTTATAAGTTATAAGTTTATAGCTAAACATTTTTTATAATATTAAAAAAGAACTTTGAATGTAAAATATCGTTTTAATTTGTTTAATATCAGAACCAAAAAAGAAATTATTTAAGTTTAAAAAAACACTTCAATAATGGATTTTGGACAAACTAATTTTTTTTTTGGTATTATTGATATCGAAAAAATAAATACGAAAATTTACAGCTCAAGCTCTCTTTTTTATATTATGAAAATTTCGTTTCTTAGTTGTAACTGTAGCCTTCTCAGTTCTTTCCTGTGTTAAACGTTTTTTACCAATACATTTGAACGTGTGTAACGTCCTCTAAAATTAAAAATTATAAATAGTTTGTTAGGTATTGGCACTTTATTTCATAACTATATTATGTATTATACGACGATAAATTATAATAAAATAAAATATAAATAATAACAAAGATATTTTAAATTTAGACTATTTTTAAGCTAGTTAAACACACCGCTCATTATTTATTCATACTATTATAATTTATATAGTAGGTACATCTAGTACTGTCTATTGATATTAATTTATAATAAGTTAATAATAACAATAATAAACATTATGTATATATTATTATACAAAATAAGTGATTTATTTTTGGAAAAATTAGTTCAAACTAACAAATTATTGATGAAAAATTAATAATTACAAATGGTAATATAATTCAATATTTAAAATATTTTTAGATAAAGAGCTGATCGAATTGCTGTCTCTGCTGTTCACTCAATCATTTTTTCATGTGTGCAATAATTTATCATTAAATTTCAATTTAATACAAAATACAACTATTACAGTGACCTACCAAATGACGACATCTACTATACAACAGAGAGACTTTCCAGGTTTTTCACACTAGAAGTTATACATAAGTACATACCAATAAAAAGGGGAAAAAATAATTTCCAAAATCTAACTTTTTGAATATTTTTTAAAATGAAAATCTGCTTCACGCTGAATATGATGCATAAATACTCCGTAAAACAAATAAATTATGACCATCATACTTAATACGTATACAATGTAATTGTTTTTAAATTAAAAATTTTCATTGATTCTAAGTATAATTTTTTTTTAATTATTTCCGATAAAAATTATTATTATTTTGTTATCATTCAAAAATATTTTTCCTGAAGATTTGAAACTTTTATGTATATTATTTTATTACTGTATTTTATACATACAATGCAATTTTTAAAAGATTTAGATTAATTTCATGTCATTCTCTAATCATATTTAATACATTAATGGTAAAATATAGGAATGAACAACTCAGTCACAATAGAAGGCCAATTTTTAGAACTTAAAAAAAAGTCATTAAAGATAACTAATTTTAATATAAGTAATTATATCTTATTACAGCTATGCCACTGTGGATATAATATATATCTAAAAATATTTTGCACCCGCATATGTTGTCTCCGTCTTATATACACACGACATGGTAAATTTTTGTTCATCAGTTTCAATCATTCTTTCGTTGGTTTTTTACGATATTTTAATTTTTAAATGAGTTATGAGTTATGACTGTTATGAGTATGAAAAATATAAATACTTTAAAATACTCATAACTCACTTAAAAATTAAAATATCGTAAAAAACCAACGAGAGAACACAGATAATGTTCTTAACTAAAAGTTTGATAATAGGTCAATTCACTCTAATATCAAAATTAAAAGTACTCTATTGAAACTGATGAATGAAAATTTACTATATCTTACGTGTGTAAAACGGAGACAACACTTGCGGGTGCGACTTCCGGGCTATACACGGCGTATTTCATCGCATTTCGAACGCCGCGTACTCCAACGGACTAGCTAGTTACAGTGGTTTTCAACCTTTTTAATAATGTTAGATGTAGCACACTTCTTCTTCTACAAAATGTTTGCGGCACACCAATTCATATAATACATATATATATATATATACAAAATTAACTCAATCAATAGATTTATCGCGGCACACCAGTGTGCCGCAACGCCCGCAACACAGCGATTGAAAACCACTGAGCTAGTAGCTATGCAAGGCGTATCCGTCGATTGTATTCGGTCGCGTATATCTGTACAATATCTAAAAAAATGGTAAACCTCATAATTATTGTACCTGCATTATCGTATTCGAATAGTACAAATCTATTTATTATTAATTTATAATGTTATTTATTGAGCAGGTAATTTAAGTAAATAGATAAAATATTGAATATAATATTATAATCATAAAATTATGGTATAAACGCGACGTTTTCCATCACCAGCGTAGCTTATCCTAATTTTAAACAATTTAAAATTAGGAGTTTGCGTTTTTATTATTCTGGCGTTCGTACGCCAAAATGCAAGCCGGCTGGTGTTTTCCATCTCAGATGAAAACGCGGCATATTACATCCGTCGTGTATAGGTACTTCGATAAAAGACGATGAATCTTGAATTCGACGAAAAACGTCGCATTGAATAATTTCGTTCAATATTATATTCTACAAACAACTTAATTTATAATTACAGATAAAATATAACATTTTATGAACCAATTCGAAAATGTAGCACTGGTCAGATAAAAAAAGATGAGCGAGCAGGATGCAGCCGAATTTTTTTCGTAACAACTTGGTAGTTTGTAAATTTTTGATACAAAAATAATACATAACTAATTACTATTGACGCGGAGTAGGTTATTTATGGTAAATGGTGACAAATTTTTTTCTCAACTTTGTTTATTATTTTAATGTTTTAATCGTCCGGTCTTTTATAAATTAGTACCTATCTAATTTCTTTCTGTTCCTTGCTAGTCTGCTATAATATGAAATATTATGTTGAGCCCGTTGATTAAATAACATAATTGAATAATAATAATTCTATTATTTTATTTTAATACTATGTTTAAAATTTGTTTATGACAAAATGTTAATCGCAAAAGAACATGAAATTCGACTACCATAATGCCATCATCTTGTCGCTCGTCGATCATTTCTCTATAAACATTTTACAAGTAACAACTGTGACTGATAGTGTTTTTAGATGATAATCAATTATCATACATTTGTAGGTATTGTACTTTAACCATACATAATATTATTATATTTTATTATTATTTATTATTGATTATTGCTATATACGCAACCATGGGAACACGTGATGCACTCTATCACGTTTGTCAGCAAAGCAGGCTGTTGTCCCGGCCAGATTTGTGATATCAGTTATTTGCCGCCGGACTCGGTGTATCACAGTATAACCTTGTCTGGTCACCGAACGTCGTTCGACTCATTCTATGGTTAAGTTGGCGCCTATCAAAATCAAACTATATATTATTATCTTTATTTTTGCATTCGTTCGTCTAATTGCTATTTACTTTTATGTGTGTCCGGCGAATAATAGTAAAATAGTTTATCATCGTGAGCGATTCCGATGTTTTGCTTCAAATAGTTCAAATCCCATTGTCTTAACGCTCTCATTGACGCGGACACATGCAAATCGATTTGACTCGTCTGTTTTTGAGCGGCTGGAATTCATTTACTCGATCGTCTAGTTTTCAAGTAAGTCTGTGATTGACAATAACGTAATTTGCCATATACTTCGCTTATAGACCACGTGTAGGTACCGTGGGCGTCGTTGTTTAAAATCTGAGAGGTGATCATCTCCGTCCTATGTGAGTTGGATCATGATTTTTATGTATTAATAATAATATGATTTTTAAACAAAAATGAATGTAACTTAAAAAAAATAACTTAAAATTTATCGAATCGTCTCGATTCAGAGAGGTCAGCTTTTCCTATACTATATTCCATTGTATTCATACCTCATCATTTTTTGTTCAAACAATTATTGTAACAGCTAAAATATAATATGATTAACGTAATTATTGTGATGCTACATTTATTATCAATTGTATAAGTTGATTGTAATCATGATGACACTAATTACCTTATAATCACTGTCTAATCACTCCTTCTTTAATGATCCTCAAAACAGATTGCTGTCTGGTATTAAAGCCATACAACAACTATTATAATAGATTTAAATTTTTTTATCGGGTATGTATAAAAACTGTTGTTTGACCACTTTTCACGTAACAATAAATAATTTTACTAGAACTAAATTCTTGAATAAAAATACTGTAACATTAAACATTTATTTTAGACTTTATAACAATATGAACTCTAAAAACTTAAAAATATCCGACGACATGATGTATTACAGATTATTAATATTTGAGTTACTGCAAACCAACTATTTAATTACTATTCATTGCTCTATTCATATAGATTAAATATAAATATTTCCTAAGTATTTAAGATAGAAAAAGTAATTTTTAAAATGTCTTGGTACCTAATGATAAACAATAATATTGCATCATAAAATTTGCATGTAGTTAATGCTATTGTTAATAACAGATAGAGTTCTTAAATGAGATGCATATTAAGAAGATGTCAGCACTCGGAGTGTTTTATTTTTTTGGCTCATTCAAACATGAAAAAGCAATTTACATAAAATAATTTTTTTTATATATTGTTAATGATTTTAGAGTAAAATCATTCATTACAAAAGTTAAAGAAGATAATATTTATGAAGATATGACATATCAATTGGTTTAATTATTGTCTCAAAACAATATAATATTCATCTATTGATTTAAATTTTCAAATAATTGTTTTTATTTTTAAAGTCAATCAATAATAAAATATGAAATAAATATTTTAAGCCCCCAAAAATATTATCCTTTATGTTTTTTAAAAGATGATTTTCCTTTAGATAGTTCAAAAATCATAAAAAACAATTTTATATAATTCATTTTATTTATGTTCCACATGGGTCTAAAATATTACTTAAATTAAATTAAATATTAAATAAATATTATAAATAAGTTCATCTTTTAATGGTTTTTATGGTACATTATTGTTTAGAAAAGGATAAAGAAATATTTTGATTTAGTGTTGTGTATTTTTCTCATTCTTAAACTAATTTATTGTAGAATTATGTTTATTATTTGAAGGAAAAATTATACTATGAAAATGTTACTTTATTAAAAACCTCAATATAAATAAACTAGGTAATATGAATAGTATGTTTTTTGGGTTATTTGCTATACTATGTAGGCCATTTAAAATTTTTCTGCAAGCCAGTGACGTGTCTAGGAGGGATAGAGATTAACCCGTCCATCGGTTCAAGAGAAATTAATAAGAGTAGCAAATTTTTTTATCTGATGATATTTATTTTTTTTGTCTTTTCAACTATACTATAACATGACCCACGACCCATAGTTTGGGAATCTCTGGTCTAGGACCTACAATAGTGTTCAGCCGAATCTTCTTTGAACCCCCTCCCCCTTTCAAAATCTTGGGCACCACTGCTGCAAGCTGTAGTTTGACGATTTCAGCTTTAGTAGTTAGTAAATTAGATTTGAAATAGTTGTTCTTCAAACATATTACATACATATTTATATTTTTATTTAATTCATATCATTTTCAGTTTTTTTGTAATCTATCATATTTTCTGTAATTTAAAGTTTTTATACACTTAAGTGTATGTTCTTATAAACAATATTTTAATGCATAAATTATGATTATTAAAATATTATTTTAGATTCTGTATGAAATGATGAATATATTGATTTTATAACAATATTTGTTTTTTTTATTATTGTATCGTCAACTTTTGAAGCAATAAAAATGCTTTGATTTTGAATAAAAAAGTTAATTTCAAAATTTGTCAAATTTATAATTACAATTTATTTTGTTGTAGAAAATATATGAAATATTAAATTTTTATAAGTTGGGTTAAAAATTGAATACAAAGTTCCTCATAAATAAAATCAAAAAATCTAAAATATATACAACTTTAAATTTTAATAGTTTGTTATAATTGAAATTTTAATTTAAAATTTGGACAAAATTAGTTAAATGAAGAATATAGTTTAAGAATATTATTTGTGGGTACTTGAATCTTTTAACATACAATGATATATTTTATACACATAACAACATTTTTTAATGCTGTTTTCAAGAAAAAATTGATTATAGTTTTTAATAAATTAATAAATCCATGTATTTTTTAATCAACAGGCTTGGTTGCTATCAAGTATAACACAAAAACAATTATGTCTCCTAAGAAACAATCTCAACGAGGTGGAGGAACAAAAGGTAGCGAAAAATCTGCTAGAAAAGGTCCAAAATCACATCAAACACTGCCATCTAATACACTGAAAACTGATGACACTGCAGCTCAAAGTACATCAACTGTACAAATGCATGCAGCTGTTGAAGAAAAAGTACTTTTGTTAACCAGATTAAAACCCCATGAATTTAAACGTGATTCAGCAATCATGTCATTAATAAGTCAAGATGAAAATGGTGAACAAAGTATAACAGATGATCAATTAGATCGCCTTCAGTGGGAATTTGAATCATTATTATCTGATGTAATTGTGCGCAAAAAAACAATCAAAAATGATTATAATTTAATTACTTCTCGAATTAAAAATGAAAATAACTCTGAAACACCTATAATCAAAGCAAAAGTTGCTGAAGAAATATTTCACAATGATGAATCTTCTTTGAACTTGACCAACATTGGATATGAATTTTCTGACCCAGAAGAATTACCTCCAGACAAAACTGAATCAGCAGAAAAATTTTGGTCTCTGGTTGATCCTTATCTTGCTGATGTAACTGAAGAAGATCTCAATTGGTTAGAAAATTTGGTTTTGTCTTATGACTCTAAATTGAGTAAAATACCACCTTTAGGTATACATTATACAAAACGTTGGGCACATCAAGAATTAAATACAAAAAAACAACAGGCTTCAAGCTCTCATCAGCCAAATTTAAATGTTCAATTAACTGATCGAATATCTCCTGAAGTGGTAGAATTGATTAATAAAACTAATAATGCTATGTACAATGGTAATAAATCAACACCAATATACCAAAAAGTTATTGCAGCTCTTTTAGAGCATTCAAATATGTCTCAAAAGGACATTGATGATAATAGTGTCACTGATAGTGACAATGAAGACAAACCAGAAGAAATGAGTAATGTTTGTAAAGAATTCTATGGGGAACAAAATATTAGAAAGCAACTACAGAAATTAGGGTTAGTTGGTAATCAAAGCAAGCCAGTAACACCACCTTCAAGTCAACCTCATTCACAATCTCAGGTTGCCAATGTCAATGATGAAATTCTTGAAGAGATTATCAAATGTGATAATGAGCTATTAAATTTACGAAAAATGAACAAAAATCATTTAACTACGTTATTAGAAAGAGCCCGTGTAGGTCATGCTTACCAAATGAAAAAAAAAGGACTCCAAAAACTGGATGATCAGATCTTAAACTTAAAAAAACAAGGCAATCCTCAAAAAAAGGGAAAGACTGCACATATGAGTAAAGAATATGAAGAAATTAGATCTCTATTAAATAAACGTAGTGATTATCTTATGCGAATGCAATCCTCTACTTCTTCTGATACTAATGACTCTGAATTAAATATTAAAGAAGAAATCGTCAAAACAGATGATATTATAAAAAAGAAATCATATGAAGAAGACGATTATATTGTTATTTCAGACGATGAATCCGATTAAAGGATAATATATTGTAATAGTAATAATACTCAACTATAACTTAAAATAATGTAGTTTGTAATTTTTTTTTAATATAATGTTACACAAATTTATATTTATATATCAGTACGTATATACATAACCAAGGAAGGTTACTTTTTATTTCTCAGATAATATTTTTAATTAACATATTTAAAAAGCATTAAATGGTTTTATTGTTTGTCTTCTATTTTGAATATTTATTTAAAGATACACTAAATATTTGTTATTTTTTTTATTGATTTTAATTTTGAATTTTAAAACATTATACAAATTAACCTTAACTATGAATTTTTATTTTAAACAACTGATTAATAAAACACAGAAGTCATTGTAATTAATGTTTTTTTTCTGATATCATGTGCACATATTAATATACTACATCTAAGATTATCAAACAAAAATATTCGTTCAATAACATATGGGGTAATTAGTAGTAATATTTTTTACAGTTATAGACTATATATTTCATTTGAATTTATTTTTACTAAATAAAAAATAATAAATAGAATTGGTCAAGTTGCTTTCTTTAAATATTTTTATTTTAAGATATAAAGCAATAATTGCAATTTAAAGCACTTTTTGACTTTCTGAATAAAGTTATATTCACCTTCACCTATATGATACAAATTTTTAACAGGCGAACATTTACATTTTATTTTAAATTTTAACATTATTCTTAAATTATTAATCACTGAGACATGGTTGTATCAGCTATGAAATCTTTGGTCTTTATAGTGTCATAGAATAATTATTATTCAGCAATCAAACTTCATATTACTTATTCTAAGGTATATTATTTTGAAATATAACAACTATATAAAAATACTGTTATCAAAAAAAAAGAAATAATGCATTTTGAATAAATGTCAGAATTTTTTTTAAACAATGTGTTTAATGATAAAGTGTACAAATTTCAATTGATTTACTTAATATAGTGAAATTACTAGAAGTATGCTAAAGCATTTTACACTGAGAATCTAAAAAAAACCTTATACACTTTTTGATAAAATTAGAAGATTGATAGTTATTCATACTTTCCATTTATTGGAACAAGTCCAAATGGACTGTGAATGTTGTAGCAGGAGTATTATAAACAAATTGTCCATATAACCTTAATCAAGGTCATGACTTCAATTATATGTGTATTATGCTCATTTACCCCACTTCCTTTGTTTTTTACATACATATTTTAAAACGTTCAGAGTAAAGGAAACCATTTTTATTGGTCAACATTTTATTAATAAAAATATGCATACAAATTTTAAAATATGATCGTTATTCATTCATAAGCATAGTATTTCATATTAATATTATTTTACTTTGTTTATATTTCTTAAACAATGTGATAATATTAATACTAAATAGATATTCCCTTACACTAAAAAGCATACATAAATGTTTTAATTAAATTCAAAACCAAATATTCTTGGTAATTGAGTAGTTTTAGATATGAAGATTTTATTTTGTAGTATGGTCACTAAATAATTTATGTGTAGAATGTATTGTGATTAACAATGAAATAGCAAAAAAATTCAATTAGTTTTCTTACAAAGATATTTTGCCTGAATTACTTAATTAATAATTATTAATAATTTTAAATCTAATGAAAGTTGAGAAGTGAATAAAACTAAAGTATAAAATAATTTAAGATAATATCACTAAAATTCATGCAAACAAAATATAACACTTTCGTGATGTGTGTACTAGAAATGGTAATCTAAATTTTATGGTACTGTTAAAATTGCCTTGGAATCAAACATATATTAACAACCTAAAAATGGAAATGTAAATTCTGTAAATAAAACACACTATTATATATATGAGGTAATTCACCAAGCACGTTTATCCTCAACTTTTCATTTGATAATGAATTTATTCAAATTCTTGAAATTTCTTTTATTACTTGATGGTATACTATAGTTATACAAACTTATGTTTTTCCAAATAAAAATTACCTTGTCAATAATTTAGTGAACACACATTTTTATATCTTTAATATATCTAATCCAAAATTTGAACTAATAGTTATCCAGTTATCAAAATATTAAGGCTGAGCCTTAAAATAATTATAAAAAAAAATATAAATTACACATAGTATTGGATCCGGTGTTTATTATACTTGGTTCATTTTTCAAATTTTAAATGTTAATAAATTATTGTTTGCTACCAAATAGTTCAAGTCACTATAATCACCATTATCTTTTAAACCCATTATTATGGATATATTATCCTTTGTAGACAAAGTTAAACAACTTTTTGTTCAAAATATGTTAAGTTTTTAAATAATTTAGCTGTTAAATAATTCGTAGTACAAAAGAAAATTTTAATTTTAAAATATAGAAGTTTATATTTCTACAAAACACTCCATAAGTAACATAAAAACTCATCATACATAAAACATTATTGAAGAAAAAAGGTAAGTATGTTCAATCATCCAGTACAAACATTTAGAAAATAATAATTTAACAATACAATTAAGTTCAAACTACTACAACTCATATATATTTGTATATATAATAAATTACTATTCACAGCATTTCAACAATTTTTTTTTCAATTTGAAAATATAATTAAAAAAATTCAACATATTATACTGGTGTCTGCAGGTATCCATTAAGAATTTCTTACCTAAATATAAGTTCAAAATTCGCTGAATATGTAACTTAAAACATATAATTTTCTTTGTATCTTTGATAAAACATAGATGTAACTATAGTTTACTTTTTGTTCAAGTAATTTTTAGAGGAGCAAAATAAAAACTAGAAAATTAATTTGTAGTAAATCGTTTATTGGCTAAAACTGCATATATTCGTAATTAAGTGTTTAATAAATTACAGTGTTCTATAATATTTGTCACTTAACTTATCATTCCATTTGGAAATAAATAATACACTTAGAGCAATTTATTATAAAAAAGTGTTTTTATTTTTGTAAGAAAATCAAGTTTACGGTTCAGCTTTTTTAATCCAATTTTGAAACAAACAATAATCACCTGAGCTGAATTACTAAATTCATTAAAAAATAAGTATGAAAGAACATAATACCTTTTTTTTGGGGTTACATAGATTAGTCTCTTTATCTATGACATTACAGAAAATTATTGAACCAATTGAAGAAGTTATATTATATCAATAATATAGATCAACAAATGGCAAATTTAATCTTAACAATAGTTTTTGAAACTTGGTTAAATTTTTATCACTAAAGCTTAAAATGAGCTGTTATAAATATCTTCATCAAAAGTAACAAGGAATATCTGATAACATCTAAACCTGTAGTGTTTTAAAATTTTAGGATTAAATATAAATTTTTTGTAATTAGTTACATAATATTTACTTGCTAAGTGAGTTTATTTATTTGTAAACTCATTTAAACTGCTTCTTGTATTTTTTACATCAGTTATTAAAAAAAATTTTGAGATAAATATATTTTTTTCCAAATTAATTATTTCCATTTTAACATTATTTATTTCATTAATCTTTTATATTTCATTTCAAATCATTTGAAAATAAAGTAGATGATGTGATTGTCATTTGCTTTTTAAGCCCATTAGTGTTTGGTGAAATTACTGCACCTATATACAATTTAATCAAATCTTGAAATTAAAAAAAACAACAAAAAAAATAATATGACTGTTAAATTCTTATAGATACCATTACAAGAATCAAATCAGTTAAACATTATTTTAAATAAATTGCTATATTAATTACTTTAAACAATATTACATATATCTTATGTTAACGTAATACCTCTTTATTTGGCTTGCATAGATTAGTTTCTTAAAATAATTTACCAGTGTTTATTGTCAGTACAGCTGATTTACCTAAAGGACATTAAAGTAATCTAATTAAACTGATCTACAAAATGAATAAACATTAAATACAATAAGTAAGGAAATATCCTTTAAACATACAAAAATGTAATGCGAGTCGTGTAGGTACTGTGTGATAGCGTCATTCGGTCGACCAACAAGACTTAAACAATGGAGGCAAGTCGAATACAAATAATTCAGATATGTGGCCTATAGGGGGCGGATGGTGGGCGCTTAACACTACGTACTGTTTACTTTGTCCACCGAGAGAAAGCGACAACGCTGCACATGCATGCAGACTGACGACCGAGCAATTGCTTGAGGTGTCGTTCCTCCCTCTCAGAACGTACCGTAGACGGCCGATGGATCCAACGTCAACGCTCCGTGATCAACAACATGACGTCATCGAGCCGTGCCGCACTTCCACAGGATATAGGAGCTCCCTGTCGATCGTAGGGCGGTGTAGGGCGTAGGCGTTAGCGCTGCGGGCTGAGTAAGCTAGAGGATGCGCCAAGCCGTACCGATTATGGCGGGCACGCCGCTACGCGTTCTCTCATTGGACAGAGCTGGTGTGCTCGTTATCTATTTGTCATGTTATCTTGACGCTATCGCCGCGCTTCGTCGTGCAACAAATGACAACCGTTAAAAAACATAATAATATATTTTTTAAATTTATTCTCCTTGGAGAAAATAGTATGAGATGCTGTAATCTGCGCAACTCGAAATGGCAACATGTGTTTGTAGATCGACTCATCTTGCGCGGTCACCGAGTTATAATGTCATACTATTGTTTGCCGTCCGCCATAGTTGTGCCATACCCGTTAACCAAGTAATTTTATTTTTTTAATCTTTTTCATTTATTTAATGCTGGTTTTCTTTTTACTCTTTGTTTGAACTTACGCTCCAATTGCTCTCCCTGACGTCGATACAACAGAAAGACCAGGTTTGCCGATTTTTCAATCGTCCGGTTTTCGAGTAAGTATGTAACTTGTAAGGTTAAAACTAAATAACGTTGTAATAATGTTGTTATTTACCAAACTTTTGTTGGTGTGCTTGTACCGCGCGTTACATTGGTTGTAGAATTCTCATTCAAAAGAAAAAAACTTTGATATTTTTTGAAAATATCGATACACACCGTTCCTGTGAAACAAATTCCATTTGTGTGTTCATAAAATCTCATTATTATTATTAATATTATTACATAAAAATCAATAACGGTGTAGTGGCAAATTTAATGAGTCTTAATTTTTGTGTGTACTTTAATTGTATCTTTTAAAGAATATTATTATATTTATGCGTATGCGTATACGTATATTATACATTTACTAATATTGTTTTTTATTATTGTTGAAAACGACTTAATAGATTCATTAAAATGTGCATAATGGAACAACGTTCACTTGTATCATAAGTTTTAATCACCCCCTCATAAGGTGAGCTCAAATTGCATCGTTGTATTCATGTTTAAGTGTCTTTATCTGTAATAGTTAAATAATTAGAAATATTAAAATTATCCGTGAAATGAAACATACTTATTTTTTACTAAACGTTTTTGCTATATCTAAATTAAGTTAGATGAAAGTATCATCTGCATTTGCCAATTTAATAACTATTTAACTCGCAACTGGTTTGCATATTTATTTGTTTATATATTTTGTTTATATTTTCAAACACAATTTTAAAAATTTGTCAAATAATTAATTTAACAATAATAATTATTTTTTTTGTTTTTTCCAATTATTTTAAAAAGTACTGAAAAATGTTAATTTTTTAACCATTTTAATGGACTTAGTATAAACTAGATCCAATTTGTTTTCAGAAATCTTCCTCAAAAGTTGTTGAATTAGGTAATTTTTCTAAATTCTCTTGTGTGTCTTCACACAGAAATATACGCTGTACCTGATATCAATACATTCATTGCTCAGAATCTAAAACGATTATTATGTTTTTTTAATTTTAAATTATATATTTAGGATTTTCAAAGCATATTCTTATGCATATTTTGCAATTTTTAGTGCATTAGTGCATGCTTTTTAATAGTTGTAATGCAACATTAAATTTTCATCCTTGAGATAATAGCACACAACAATAAGTTTGAAAACTATAATTAGAACATATATTATGAAAATAATATGATAATATTTGTTTGATTCTGGCTTCCACGACTTTATTTCAAATAATAACTTACCAACTTCCTACCTCTGAATTATAAAACTCTTCATCTCTGACAAAATATAAATTTGTTAAAAATAAATAATCAAACCTCACATTAATACAACAATTTATTTATTATTTTAAAGCAATGTTTATTAATATTTGTTATAGTGATTATATAAATATTAATATATAATATTACTTTAACAATAAAAATAAATGCACCAGGCTATAGCATCTGTTACAGCTCACTTAAAATACCTTAAAATTTTTTTTTTTTTGTTTTGCACACTGTAAAGGCATTTTGCAACTTCTACTAAGACTCTCCAATGATCCATGTCATTGTCATCCTTTTTTACTACTATTTGATCTGTTCTTTTTAGATCATTCTTTACACAGTCCATCCATTGCTAGTGTTGTTTTCCTCGTGTCTCTTTCCAGATAGATTACTGATAAAAATGAATTGATAAAATACTGTTTTGCTTGCCATACATGCTCAGCCAATTATAATCTTTTGGATAGTAGGAAACTTTTAAAGTTTGGTCTATTGAAAAGGCTTTAATGTCTGTGTTTTTCCTCCGCTCACTCACCATTAGTTGGGTTTCGTTAAAGTCCATAGATTTTCTCAGAATCTTTTTCTTGAACTTCAACAATTTTCCTTTGTCACCCTTTGTAGTTAGATCATATTTCACATCTATACATGATGACTGGACGGAGGTAAGGAGTATAGAGTTTTATCTTTGATTCTTTTGATACTAGTCTTGATTTGAACATCCTAATTCATGGCAAAATAGCTTTGATTTGTTGCCGCTATTCTCAAATTTATCTCATTGTACATGTTATTGTTAGCGTTAGTTATTAAAATACAATTAAAAAAAAATAAAAATAAAGCTTAATAGAATGATCTGTTTTATGTAAAATTAGAAAATATTAAATACCTATTTATAAAAATTATTATTGTTTGTCTGTGTGTGTGTGTGAGAGAGAGAGAGAGAGAGATTTGAACCATCGTCAGAAAAATTACTACCATATAAATTATTAATTTTGCTTTATATTTATAAATTGAATATTATATAGTATTTACAAAAATTATACACAATATTTATGTTTATTTTATAAAAGTAAAAACACTATAGTAAAATTAATAATTTTATTTTTATATTCAATTTATGATTCATTCATAAAGGATGGCTATTGTGTTCATTAAAGAAATTAACCCATAGTGGAGTGAATATTACTATAAATATATTTTATCAATTAATATTTCAATATGAAAAAAAAAATGAAGAGAACTAGAAATATATTTTTACATAGTGGCTCATATAAAAGTCCATAAGTATAACAAATTTGAGTCTTAAGTTTTAGAACTAAAATTATTTTTATATTTAAATAATAGACCACATATTTTGTATCTATTTTAGAAAATTGAATATTAGATTTTCCATAGTGAATCATTTACTATATATTTTTGATATTTAGTTTTTTATCAAACATCATATTATTCAACTTTATTTTTTGTTTTTTTGCTTCAATTGTTAGATTTTTATTATTTTCAGTTCTTCGATAAAATCCTAATTACATTAAGCGTATTTTTGTGGAATAATGGAATAAAATTTTTATGATTATGTTGACATATAAAAAATGAATACCTAATCTAACTAATGTTATTTTATAAAATATAGTTTTGCAAAATATCCCAAACCATACATCTACGTATAATGTAAACTATTAAATTAATATTGTTTATACATATATAACAAAACCATTGATTTAAAATTTATAATTTAATCTTAACTCAAAATATTAATTTTTTTTTTTTTAAGATAAAGATTAAATACAAAATTCACCTTTCATGAGTAAAATAATTGCTGACCTATACATATTTTAATTCTTACTTTCATTCAAAAATCTATTTTATTATTTAATATGTTTAAGCTCTGTGAACTAAACTTAGCAAGTGAAGTACCAAATTTTCAATCCATCAAATCATATAATGTATTATTTGATTAGGCGATATCTACAATTCTAACATAAATCACGATGAATTTAAAATGGTCAGTTTATTAAATAAACTGATTAACTATTCATGTAACATATCATATTTAACTACAAAAATTATTATATTATATTACCCATAAATCATTAATTTCAAAAAACATTATATTCATTGTTATTATGAATTTGAATAGTAGGATAAACGTATTTTGTTATTTATTAATTTAATGATCAAGACAATTTTTAATTACAATGAATAAATCCATGCATTATTTAACAGGCTTGGCTGCTATTAATCAATAACGCAGAGATATAATAAAAACAATGCCTTCTAATAAACAAACTCGCAGAAAAGCTAATGGTAAGGGAAAATCGGCTAGAAAAGTTAAAGAATTAAATCAACCATTGTCCAATGATGATTGTGGTAACACCAAAGACGAAATTGAACTTCCTAAAAATAAACCTACGCCAAAACCAAATGAACCTACGCCAAAACCAAATGAACCTACGCCAAAACCAAATGAACCTACACCAAAACCAAATGAACCTACACCAAAACCAAATGAACCTACACCTACATTTTGGTTTATGGTTAGACTATTTATACTTCAGTCAAGTAGAGAAGATTTATTGTGGTTGCAAAATGTAATAAAAGACTTTGAAATTAATGGCTATAGTAATGGGGATACACCACGAGTAAAAAACAAGTTTGGAATTAATGAAGAAATGGAAATGGCAAAAAAAATGTTGAAATTAAAGCTGAATACTTGTGCTTCGCACTGCTGTACAGGTACACATGGAATGGAATATTTATTGGAAGATTCTAATGGAGAGCATCAACTAATTACAAAAGAAACACTGATATCGCATCTGTATATTGATTCTAATATACAACATGTTGTACCAGTAGCAACCCAGCTTTCAAGTCGAATTATATCTAAAAAAATCACCCATGAGTTCATTACAAAATTAATTGAATGGGATGATACATTCAGTCATTTAAGGGGAGTGAATCCAAGAATAATTGATGATTATCTAAGTAAATGCCAAAAAGATGATTGTCTCGAAAAGACTATAGCTCAGTTAGAAAAATTGGATAAAAAGATTTTAAGCTTGAAAAAACGAAGCAATAATTGTCCAAAAAAGGAAAAAAAAACTGAATCATTGTATAGAGAATGTGAGGATATACGTTTAATATTAGAAAAATTCAACACTTTTGTTGTGAATAAGCAACAACCATACTTTATGTTGCACTAAAATTAGTAATAATTTATATTAAATTTAATATTATATAATGAAATTATAGTGGATTAATTAAATTCCCAATAAGGATAATATATATTGTATATTTAGTTTAGTTTTAATTTTCAATTATATTCCTTAAAATTATACTTAAAATAATAAATTACATCATTATAGTACATTATATATTACTACTTTAAATGTATTCCAAAGTTAGATTTCTCTTATTTTCTCACTTAATGTTTGGATATAATTTCTTTGAAAATTGCTAGAAAATAATATTGTTTTCCTCAACTGCTGGCATATACAGTTTTATGTGTGATCCATCTGGTATATCACTTTTATGTTTAAACAGTATATTAATTGATTCTAAAAACATATTTTAATTTTAATCAAATTAGTATAGAGTAGTTTTATTTTTAATTATATAGACTAAGAATTAAAATATTTACCTACTTAAAACTTATTATTATGTTTTTTTTTTAACAAAATACTTTAAGTTATTTTAATAAAAATATGCTTTTTTTTATAACTATATATTATTTGTAATTTAATTTTTATCAATTTTAAATGTAAGTTTTTTTATATTTTAAATATTTAATAAAATGTAAAACTTAAAAAATATATTATTGTCATAATTTGTTTAGAATAAAAAATGTATTTAAATATTAAATACATATACTTAAAATTCTAATAATCTTATTAATATGAAAAACAAATATCCTTTTAATTTGAATTTGAATTAAAAAATTTAAAAAAAATGTTGCCATTATGTTTATCACCACTAAGCTATGTAGATTTAATAATAAAATACAAATATATTTGTAAACATAGATCTCAACTTTAACTTATAGAATTATAGTTTATGGTCCAGGGTTTTCTATTTTTCTTATACTATGGGCTGGTTTTAAGATAAATGTATTTCAACATAGCAGAACAATATTTTTCAAGGAGAGGTACAGATTCAATGTTTTAATGTTGTAAAAATATTCATTCAGACAATTATTATTGTTTAATTGTTGAAAATATTCAGATGTTCAATGCAACAAATTTACTTAATATAAAGTGTATAATATATATTTTTATTATATTGTATAATAGTAGAATAATTTTTTAATAGTATAATAATGATTGACAAATATTTATGTACATATTTAATTAACAAACAGCGTGAGTAGCAAAAAAAAAGGGGGGAAATCAGATTCCTCATCATTTATTAATTTGATACAATTTTTAAAATTAAATTGATAGTTAAGACTTATTCTTGTTAACTGAAAATGACTATTCAATGCCTACTGTAGTTATTGGTATAAATGTATAACAATGGCTTAGGTAATTTTTATAATTTTTATATACTATGGTATATTGGTATATTATTTTGAATACGAGTACACCATTGATTATGCAAAACACATCAGTTACGTGACATTTTGTCGATTCAGTAAGTAGTAAGTTCGTACAAAATTATTATGATTACCGTATCGGTGATTTTACTTAATATATCAAAAACGAAAAAACTAGCATTTGTCATAGAAAGAAGGCGGATGAAACATTCATTTTAGTAGAAATTAAATTAAATAAACATTTTTGTGTAAGGATTCTTAAATTTTATCATTTGTAAATTAGCTTTCACATAATCACATTCAAATTTTACTGAACTAAATACTTATAAAAATATGAAGTAACAAACAATAAATGTAACATTGAACTACAATATTCAATATTAATGTCATAATAATATCATCATTGAATAATTATTGCCTCCATGTTATCTACGTAGATAATAAATCATAATTTGAAATAATAAGCTAGTTTCTACGGAAGTTTTTAACCGCCGACAGCAAACAATTTGATAATTTGATGGCGAAACTATTCGATGTTTATCACGATTTAAATTTTAAGATATTTTAAGTAATTTATGATGTTTACCGAAATGTTTGCTCCCATCTCTAACCGACTTTTTAAACGGTCAAGTGTTTCTGGTAGTATATTTGTATAAATCTCTTTCGGATCTTTTTGTCGATAAACAAACTTCATACGCCGTATCAGTACACAGTCAGCTAACCATTTACTTTCGTTACCTCCGTGAAGTTAGATAACTCGCTTTATGTTATTGAAAACAATTCACTATCAAAAATGATAAGCCTACAAATAATCTTTCGAACGCAGTATGATTGATGTTTTAAAATAAGTATATCTGTCATTCTCTTCAAAAGTCAACTTAATTATAGTTTATAGCACAATCATCAATTAAATTCCGTTTTATTAAATTAAAACTATTAACTTATCGTTAATTATAGTTCGTATATCTCTGAAGTATATTTGCAAAGTAGAATAATTTTTATTTTTTTGACTTGGTTTATTTTACAGACATAAATTTCTGGTTTTGTCAATGTAATTTATGTAACAGATCAGTGTGATAATAAATAATGATTTCAATATAATTGTAAATTATTAATAACCAATCACAATTATCGCCTTACTCAAATGTATAGCAGTTGTAAATGATTTTCTTTAATTAACTACCGGTATTGTATCATAGTAAATAATTATTGTTGATAGAAGTCACTAAAAGTGTACTGTAATGGTATGTATTAAATAAAGCTTTGTATTTATGTTGTTTATTTATTTTTTTCTTGGTTGGATAGACATTTTAACTATTTAAAACATTTTTGTCCGTAAGACATTTTAAACAACAAAGATATATGTATTTTTAAGAAATGAGCATTGAGTAAATGAATCACATAAATCATATAAGAAATATGTATCACACAAAATACTTAATTAGTGGTAAAACAAATATTTTACCACAGAAAAATATTTATCAGGTAAGTTTTAATTTCATTAAGTACTTTATACTAAATTCAAGTTAAAAAACACAGTTGGTGGCTAACTAGTGCACAGGAACGTGGCTGAAGTATGCGGCAGGCTTAAATGGTTGACTAGGTGGGGATGATAAACTGATGTTACCTCACTACCGTCCACCAAAAACAAAAAACTGGTTGCTACTAGCTGTGTTTCCTAACTTGAACAGAATATATATATTATACTTTATACAGGATAATAAATGTACTCAAAAGTGACCAGTTTTCAGCTTATGACGGTTTAATTACATCCATTTGTTGCTCTCTTCCTTTCCTATATTTTTTTAACACAAATAGGGTATAGTTAATGTATTAATTACATGTTTATTTAACTTGTTCACTTTATAGAAATTAATCTTAAGGAACTTGGGCATATTGTCAGCAAACACAAAGAAAAATATACTCACAAAACGATACAAATTTACAGTTGCAAAAACTGTAGACAATAAAGAAATAGTGAAAGAACATAAATATGAGTTTGGATTGCACAGTAAGTAGTATACTACTATTTTATATTTTTCAATTAATTGTTTTTCATGACAAAAAGCATAAATTTATTTTTGCTATCAACATTTTTCCTTAGATTTTTCGAATGTTAATTTATATACCTCTCGTACTCACACATGTAATCAACTAAGAACTGAAGATTGTGGAAAATCAGTTATCCTTTGTGGTTGGGTTGAGTATATACGATTGAATCGTTTTATAATTTTAAGAGATGGCTATGGCTCAACGCAACTGATTATTCCTGAAAACGCAAGTACTATTATTTTTTGTTTTCCTAATTATTTCTGTAACTTAACCAATTGATTAATTACCATTTTTTAAATCAGGTGCTGAATTATATGATCTTGTTGACAAAATACCTCTAGAATCAGTTTTGATGTGTTATGGTAGTGTAAAATTAAGACCCATAAATGAAATAAATAAAGTGAGTTATTTTTTTTAACAAGGTATTCATTTGTGTATAAATTGTATTTTATATGTCATTTGTTTATTTATGTATGTTATAGAATCAAGCAACAGGAATGATAGAAGTAATTGTTGATAAATTACAGCTACTTAATGCTGTTGATACCAAATTGCCATTTCAATTACGAAAATTTAATAAGGTATGTATTGCTAGTTTTTTGCTCTACTTAATACATAATGTTTGCAACACTTGTGTTTAAAAGTTTTAATTTTGTATTAAATATGTGAATGAATTTGTCAGTCATCAAACTTAAAGACAAGAACATAAGATAATAATCTTTTGTTAGATTTTTCTAATATTTTAATTTTTAAGCTAGTTATTATTTATGAGTACATAAAATATTAAAATTTCAAAATTCTTATAATTTATTATAAACTTTAACTGTGTAAAAATTAATTTATATAGCACAGTCACATCTTGCTTTAAAGTTTGATAATAGGTCAAAGCATTCTAATATAAATCTAACTATAAAAATTTAAAAAACTTAAATTTTCATTGTTGTCCACTAGTATTAGAGAATGTAAAAAAGATAATATCATGCTGGTATATTGGCTTTTTAAAATAATTAGTTTTTTTTTAAATATAATGTTGATTACAGGCTAATGAATCGTTAAGATTAAAATATCGTTATGTGGATTTGCGATATCCTGAAATGCAATATAATTTGCGTTTAAGATCAAAGTTATTGATGAAAATGAGACAGTTTCTGATTGATCATCGAGAGTTTGTTGAAGTAGAAACTCCTACATTGTTCAAAAAGACTCATGGTGTAATTATTATTCATATAATTAATTTATATTTATTTTAATAAACCTATTGTTATTTATAGGGTGCACAAGAATTTATTGTACCCACTCATGAAAAAGGAAAATGTTATTCATTAGTTCAAAGCCCTCAGCAATTAAAACAAATGTTGATGGTTGGTTCTATAGATAGATATTTTCAAGTAGCAAAATGTTACAGAGATGAAGGTGCCAAATCTGACAGACAACCAGAATTTACCCAAGTAATATAAAATAATAAATTAATAATCATATTATGTTATATGTGTTATTATTATTTATAAGACAGAACTTCTAGTGTTTATTTAAATGTTTTTTAGTATAAAAAACAAAAAAGCTATAGAAGAACACTATTGGGTCAAATCCTTGACTAAATTTGTAATTTTATGTTTCAATATTTATTTATTTGTTGAAACAAATTTAGTATATCTAATATATCTAATATCTATGTAACCAATTTTTTGTTTTTGAAGCATATTTCTTTTTTAAGAGTTAATTTGCATACTGCACTTTAAATAATCAAAAGAGAAACAATTCTTGTACCAATTGATTATTTGAAATCCTTCTTACTTTAAACAATGGCTATAGGTCAATGGAATGTATACACTTGCCATCTTAAGCATTATCCGTATCTTAATTGTTATACTTTTAGATGCCATTATTTTATTTTTTTTAGTAATATTTAATAACTAAGCAATTCATTATTGCATATTTAAGGGATGTAAATGCATGTATCTAGCATAATTTGTTCTTTTCCGGGTTATTATCCTCTATTCTAGTTATAAGTTATTAACTTGTAATCTTTTAACTTATTTTTTTAGCTGGACATTGAAATGTCATTCACTGACCAAAATGGAGTGATGTTACTCATTGAAGAGTTATTATCGTTTATTTGGCCATCAGAATTGGGAAAAATAAATACTCCATTTCTTCGAATGTCGTATGAGGAAGCAATGCTAACATATGGTAGTGATAAACCAGATATCGGATGTAGCACAAAAGTAATGTTTTAATAAAATTAATTTTTTTTGTGCTATACTTTTTATTTCGTTGTTTTCTTTAATAATATTTAGCTATTTTTCAATATGCCATACACCATTAATTATTATTAAAGTATAGTATGAAAATACAGTACAAATAATAAGTTAAATGATTTTATATGAATTATTAAAATAAAAATATTATCATGATTTTAAAGGTATAAATAAAAATCAAAACATAAATAAATTATCAATTATAATTTAACCACAAATTTTTCAATTTAAAATATAATATAATATTATTTTACATGAATTTTAATTATTTGATTATAATCTACAATACTACACTATAATGCATCAATAACCGTACTAAACCAACTAACTAAAATTATTATCTAATAACAATGATTTTAAAACATAAACACCAGGAGATATAAAGATACAATATTTGTTACTAATAGATAAACATATTTAAATGTTTTAAGTTTTTACTATTTACAATCATAGTCCACAAAACATGAACTAATAGTGCTATCATTAGATCAAGATTTAAAATAATAAGAAATCACAATAATGTATATTTATTATTCCTCATCAAAAATAAAAATAGAAACTAAAAAAATGTATTTCTTATGGTTTACATTTAAAACCGTAATGTTTATGTACTATTATAGGTATATTTATACTGTAATACTATCTATATTGAGTTTATTGGTGCCTGTAAATATTTTGACCCCAATAACTAAAAAAATAAAATAAAATGCCTAATAAAGAGATCAAAATAATTGTGTTGATAATAATAAGATATACACTTATCTGTTTGCATAAATCTCATTGTACATTTTATAATGTTAAGTTTAACTTTTTATTGTTATCTAAACAAAACAATAAATATTGCATTTCATCGTTAGTAGACACTTAATCAATGGTTAAAAAAAAAAAATTTAAATATGTAATTCTAATGCTATGAAAATTACAATTTTAATATATTGATTTTAGTATTATTATTATTACTAAAAGGAGATACAAGCATTAAATATCTTATTTTATTTTAAACTTAACTTAAAAATGTATAATAGCTAAATATAATAAAATGCCTTTAAAGTTTTTTTTCAGTACATATATTTTAAACATTTCTTCCTGTAAGATAAACAAGTTCTATAATTGTGACTATCATATATAAAATATAATTATTAAATTTAATTTGTTAAACTATTATTTATAGATTTCAAATTGGACAAAGTACATGTCAAACGCATCAAATGAAGTTTTTGCACTTGTTTTAAAAAATTCTGAAAATAAATTGACCAAGAAACAAGAAAATTATTTGAAAACATTAATATCTACCAATTACCCAGATGTTAAATTCAGTCTCTTAAATATAAAATCAATAAAAACATTTAAAGAAAATCTTTTAAAAATATTCAATGGGATTGACGCAGTAGCTGTGCTAGATGATGATAATATATCGGAACATGATTTAGTAGCTATTGCTTGTGGCTCAAAATATAAAGCTGTAAGTTATGACTTATGATCATAAACTAAGATAGACTGGTTTGGGAAACAAACAAGTGGGAAGTGATAAAGAATGGTATCTTAAGCTTAAGGCTAGAGAGAATCTTATACTAACAATAAAAATAGCAAATATGACCCTTATTTTCAGTCCATTTTATCTTAGTTTGTGGTAATTAGTATTATACTGTTTGGTTTTTATATTTAATTTTAAAATTATAGCTATCAGCATTGGGTAAAATAAATGAACATTTTAAAATGGATAGTTCATCTGATGATCGTTGGCGTTTTGTTTGGATAGTTGATTTTCCGTTATTCGAAATAGATTCTAACCATATTCAATCTGTTCATCATCCATTCACTCAACCACAAACAGAAATTACTACTGATAACTTATTAGAGGTTAATTAATTAATTTATAATTTTTTTTTTAAATGTTTAAACAAATATTTCTTTAACAATTTTGTTTTTAATTGTTATTATAGGTCAAAGGGTTTCATTATGATTTGGTATTGAATGGAAGTGAAGTAGGAGGAGGTTCAATTCGTATACATGATGCCAATCTACAAACCAAAGTCATCGAATCAATTTTAAATATACCAGTAGAAACTATTTCTCATTTAGTTGAAGCATTGAAGTCTGGTTGTCCTCCACATGGAGGAATAGCTTTAGGTGAAAACCATTATAAATAATCTATAATTAGTAGGTATTGACCTATTTTATCTTATAAAAATATTTTGATTTTTTTTTAGGTATTGATAGATTACTATCAATTTTGTGTAACACAAATAGCATTCGTGATGTTATTGCTTTTCCTAAAACTTTTGAAGGAAAAGATCTTTTGACTGGAGCCCCAGCAGAAATCACTACAGAAGATATGAAAAGATATCATTTAAAATTTGATAATATAGAAAAAACATAAATATTAATATTAATCATAAGTATATTTATTGACTGATTGAAATTGAACTCATTAAAATTGATTATTTTGCTCACATTTATAAAACTGATACTATTTCACCACGTATCACATACATCTACATTTACGCTCTCATAATGTTTGAAATCAGTTATAATGTTTTCTTGAACAGTCAGTTGTTCGATGCATCCTCGAAAATTGTTTTTAAATAACTCTTGTTTATTATTCAAGAAAAATTTGTCTTCTGGAACTCCCCCTGTAAAAATATTTTTATGAGTAAACACAATATTTATTTGTAAATTTATTTATTACCTAAATAAATTATGTTATCGTTCAAATTAAACAAATCTATATTGTGGCGATATGGATCTGATACCCAATCATCTAATTCTAATGTTATATCTGATTTTGTGACATTTAATCTCACTGTATGCCATTCACTATTGGTTATGTTGGACATTGGCGCTGTCAATTTATTGGGTCTTTTATAATTCTGCGCCCACGTCACTGTCATTAATCCATTAATTATGCCTAAGCCCATGTACCACTCTTCCTTTAAATAATAAAAATATACATTCAATACATCTTTGGTTACTGTACTGTAGTTATATTTTATGGTTTATACCACTTATGGGTAAAAATTATAGTAAGTACCTGTGATGTCCAAATTAGCAATCCGTTATCATATACCGTTGAAAAGTTGACACTTATGAATTGTGTTTCATTGTCTACAGTTACTTCATCATTACCTTCTCTTTTAGTTAGTGATGACAGTTTACTGAGAACTAAATATCCATGTCCTTTGAATAGTGGTGGGCCAGTTGGAAGCTCTAAAAAGGATCACAACTCTTATTTTTTTTATTATAATTAAATATTAATTGTTTATTATATAAATAATATATTTTAGTACTTATAAATTACTTGAAATACTTTTAATTTTAACTACTGGTATTTGTAACTTTATTCTTAAAGCTATTTAAAGTATTTGTAGAAATCAAATGATTTTATCAAATTTTAAACTACAAATGTTTATTTGAAAAAAAAAAATATATAAAAATGATTAAGTATTTATAACCAATAATTAATTCCAAGAATAATAACTTATGACTTATAAGAATTCTTGTATTAAACGTTACAAAATAAAAAAAATAAAAATATGATGTACATTAAAGTTTAATGTTTAAACTATTTGTATACCAAAATAAAATAAAAAAAGCTATTGTGTATTGAACCTTCAGCTTTAGCTTTAAATATATTTTATTTTATTGAACACCATCATTACTTCTATAAGTACTCCATAAGTGTGTGAATGTTATTCAATACAAGTTTAAAAATTTTAAATAAAAATAAGATTAGATAATATTTGTTGGGACTATTACTGCTTAATAATATTATTATGTGATATTACTCTAATTAGTGATACAATTAGCTATCATCATTGATTAGTTTTAAATATTTTAAATTTATAAAATACCAACTGAGTTTTGAGTCTAAAAAATGACATTTTAATTGTAATTGTTGCTAACGAAGTTATTTAATTAAATAACATTTTAATCAAATTAATAATTAATATATTATGTAAATTAGGACTTTTTTCTTATTATATATTATTATCTAAAACAAAAATAATTATATAAATAGTGAAGCAATTTATTATATATCTATCTATACAAGTATTATAGAAAGAAGAAATAACTAAAAGTGATAAAAAGTAAATAAGTTCATAATATATAATGCTTTAAATTTAGTTATTTATAAGTTTAATAATTTAAAGCTAAGGACCATAAGGTGTATCTGTATTATTACAATTATAAATTCGTGATTTTATTACATTGGCATATACAAAATAATGGTAAAATTAAAGTAATGTAAATCCATACTTAATAATTTATTAGTGACTTAATTTATTAAGAGAGGACTCAAGAATATTGTAGGTACCTTCTTAAATTCAAATCTACGCATACCTATGATTTATGAGATAGATACTTAGTCGAATACATACCTAAACGTTTTGGTTAACAAAATTCATTATAATATGGTTTAGATTGTTTAGAATCATACCTTTTGTACAGAACGGGCCGTCCCAGCCAGGTGGACATTTACACACAAACGACGTGTTGCCACTTTCACTTACGCAGTGACCTTTGTTCTGGCATTTAAATTCAGTGCAAGAAGCTTGTTTGTTACATGAGTCTCCGGTAAACTCCTTGATAATCAAACATATATTTAAACAATTATTTTAATGATGCCACCAAAAACACGTTTAACATGATGGAAAAATAAAAAAAAAAACGAGAACGCACCTGAAGGCAATGACAGTGCGGTTTCATGTCCATGTCCAACCAACAGCTACCGCCGTGATGGCACAAGTCTCCGCCACACGGCGTCCCGTCGCAATCGGCTATATTCCTACCAGCAACAATCGACGAATAGTTAAGTGGTATTGTCTCGTAATCGATCGATAGTCTGCGTATGCATCCAGCGAACGGAACCGGAAGTCCAGCTGTGGAGCCGGGTGGCATGCGGGACAGATCCGGTAAACCACCTAAATTCATGTAAAAACTAATTATTATGGGTATATATCATAAAGTACATATTAATGACAGACAAGATCCAGGGTCTCACACTTTTAACTTAGATTTAGGGATTCGAGTAGGTACGAAAAAAAATTATAAAAATTGATTTTAAAAATTAAATTATTTTATAGTATTTAAAATTTACT
This sequence comes from Melanaphis sacchari, assembly GCF_002803265.2. Taxonomy (NCBI): domain Eukaryota; kingdom Metazoa; phylum Arthropoda; class Insecta; order Hemiptera; family Aphididae; genus Melanaphis; species Melanaphis sacchari. The sequence continues at coordinate 1,043,609 of NW_020271239.1, read as the reverse complement.
GAGTTAACTATGTATTTTTAAGTGTAATTCAAAGACTCCTCCGGTGAGTGAACTAAGCCGGTTGGATATCAAAACTTCTCCGGGTGGACTGCAACTAGTATTGAATAGCTATTTGTTATTTATTTTAATTAATAATTAAAGATATGCATGTTTTATGGCTGTAGAAAAATATGTACATATTGTTAAAAATAAAAGTGATTTATATTAATTACAAAACTATGTAGGTACTTAAATTTTTTTTTATTAAGTACAAAATATGAGCTATTTTGTTAAGTAATAACTAATTTTATGGCAACATGTTATATAAAAATTCAAAATAAGCTTATATTTACTCGTATATCAAAAAAAAAAAAAAAAAATCACTAAATAAATCTAGAAATAAACAAGTTTGATGGCAGGTCAAATGGTTTTTCTGGGTGGAATTTTTTTTATAGTCGATTATCGAAGACTACACTGTTTTTTTTTTTTTTTTTTTGCTTCTACTGAATGATCAACAATACTCCTTTTTGAAGTTAATTGATAAGAATAATAAAATTAAGCGGATGTTTTAAAAGTACTTTTAAATAAAAATGTATGTTAGTTAAAGCAATTTTTTTCGTACCAAGTCTGATAAAGCTATAAGTCTAAATAATGACCCTGTACTCACAGGTTCAATACATACCAAAATATATGAGATTGTCAAAATTTGAAATGCCCTCTGACGGCTGCAAAACAGCGTAATTAACCATCCCGTCGACCCATAGATACAACTTGCGGCGATACCGGCCCACTCTTATACTATGCCATTCAGACAGTGTCAACACTCGACCGCTGCGGACTACTAGTACGTCGTCTTGACGTCTTGTTTCGCCCACTAAACACAAACAGAAGGAAAATAATAAAACTATAGTGACTATATTGATTATCGTCTAAAAAATTCTTGTAAAATTTAAAGATGAATGAGGAGAAGTGACTTAGTGACTTAAACAGAAATAGTACCTAATCTTCACAAAAACTATAAGAACCGATAAAAATAAAAATAAAAATTGTCCACGAAGTACCAATTTTTAAATAATTTAACTGATAAAAGTACTTTTTATTTCAAAATCCAAGAACATTCAATATATTCTTTGCAAGATTTTATTACTACTAATGAATATTTTATTAATATATCTTTATATATTTATTTAACAATATAATTATAATTTGTAATCTTATATAATTAAAAATTTATAATAAATCTTTATAAAAAAATAAAAACGATTAATTGTAATTTGTATTTGTATGTAATACAATAAGTTCGTTACATACATTTGTGTAATATATCATTTTTGTTTCATTAAAACGAGTAATTAACGTAACAATTACCTGCAAGAATTAATATTTCTTCGTTAATTAGCTACATATTTGTAAATATGATTTATAAACTTTAAATAAGACCAAACATTTTTATGTTCGGACAATAGACAAGACGAAGTGTACTAGATGAATAAATTGATGTGCAACGGTCAACGACACATAAGCTTTGTGATTGGAACAACAAAAATGGTGCGACCAATACAAAAACTATCGAAGAAAGATGTGTTGTACAAAAAAATACGAAGGTATTACGAACGTCGTTCATAACGATAGCGATACGTGTAAGTTGTAAAGGTCGAATACGACAATAAAATACGTGTTTGCGTAAAAAACGGCACTATGCAAGACTGTGACAAGTCACAAAAAAACATACAGAGTTAGATTATGACCGGCAAAAAATGACAATAACGATCGCGGATGTGTAAACGCGGCAGGAGTGAGAAGGGGCGAGGGGATGAGAAAAAGCTCTCGCAGATTAAGTTGCACGCGTTTGCGGGAATTTTTTTTTTTGCAGTGAGAATTGAAACTAATAATATAAAAATACAAATAAAAAAAATATAGAGTGTTCTAAAAATTGAGCTTGTATAATTCAACGGCTTAGAAATGAACTATAACGTCAATTGAGTGAAATGAAAAAAGCTAGAAATTATTTAATGATTAAAGAATCACGCAAAATTAAAACTAACATTTTTATGACAACAATATTATACACGGTATCTGTACTTTTGCTATACTAGTTTTCAGGGCACGGACACCCATCTATATTTATCATGGTTTTTTCTTATAGCTGGATAAGTACGCGGCTATTTAAATTATGAATAGACACTTTACACTTCTCTTTTCATGGGTACTATATTGTTCTGTTATATGTTTTTACTAGTGATTAATACAACACTATGAGATTTATCGAGTTACAACTTACAACGGGTATTTATTTAAATTAATAAGTTCGATAAAAATAGTAATTAGCGATGTATCAAATGTAATACAAAAAATTCCACGTTTCTATATGCTGCATGAATGGTCAAATTATCAATAAAATAAAAAATATCATAACCATACACACGATATTTCAAAAACTGACACGAGAAAAACATTGCAAATTTTAAAAATTTACTAAATTTGGTACTCAAGTGTGGTTTTAGAAAATAATAATTGCAGTATCTTTACAGGTAAGTAACAGTTTTTATTATTAATATTCAATAGATAATTATAGTTAGGGCTAAGATTTAAAATAAAAACAATCATAATAGATTATCATTATTTTTTTTCAATTAGTATGCAAAAACAGTTTTTGATAAATTTTATTAATTTATTTATTTTTTGAGTAAATTTTATTGTTGTTTTGGAAATTAATAAGTAAATTATTAATTTCAAAAAATTTAATTTATTTTTATGATCTTTATTATTTTTGTAGATTATTGAAGCTAGTCAATGATTCACTGATAAAAAAATGTAGGTACAACGAATTCGACATAAACAGTTAATGGCACTATAGTAATTCTACCTTTATACAATGAGTTGCATCATTCCACTTGAGTTAATATCGAAATTATTTAGATAATTAACGGTTTTTATTGTATAATAAATTTTTGGCATAACTCATAAGTATCTACTATATTATTACATTTATCTCCTTCAAATAATATGGGAATACAATATAGATGTTACATTAATAATAATTTATTTATAATATATTAATATATTTTACTAATAATTATGAACATATATTTTATAAGTTATAAGTTATAACCATTAATAGTTTTTAAAAGAGTTTCTTGAACATAATTGTTAAATACCTTTATAATATAAATTTATACATAAATTTTACTCTAGAAAATATCCGTGTAATATATTATTTTCAATCAGCAATAATGGGCCAGAATAATAAAACAGAAATTATAATCAAATTAGATACATTAGTAGAATATCACTACTATTTTAATTATTTGAACGCTTTAAAATACACTCATTTTACACTTAGATATCAACAAGAACAAATTTATCTTTGAGTTAGCAAAATTGGTAAAAAATGTTTATTACTTTACATATTTATAAGTTAGCATATTCTTAATTAAATCCAATTTGTTTTGCATATAGTTCAATCATCATGAATTCAACCGAGCGTGATATGAATGATGAAATAAAACGACATAAGCATAATGAGGCATGCAGGTTAAGTAAAAGAAAGAGGAAGGAAAAGGAAATCAAAATAGGAATGAAAAGAAAAGAATTAGAGGAAGCGTTTTTAAAATTTAAAAAATAAATTAACCTTTTCCGTCAAAAGAAACTAGATAAGTAAGTCAAAATACTAAATATTCTATTTTAAATATAAAAAAATATGTACCTACCTTTAAAATTGAGCTACAATATCTTTTAAATCAAAATCGCCTAATATATATATATATAATGGTGTGGTTAGTACTGTTCGTAGTATATGACAGACAAAACCATAAATTAATCTCAATTTTTTCAGTAAACATTTTTTTAATATAGATTATTAAAATTATAAAGAACTTTGAATTGAATTTTCAAATCTTTTATAGAAATATTCAAAAACTATGAATTTTAAACTACAAAGAAATTTGCAAATTTTCGCGATTTTGGAAAAATCCTAATTTAAAATACTTGTAAAAAATTTAAGTGGATTTACGGTTAGCTATTTTTTTATTTCTATTAATAACAACTTATGAGGAACTTTGAAATACATTTTCAAAACTTTTTGACAAAGCAAAAGCATTTTGATTGACAATCAAAAATAAAAAAAAAAATTGTTTATAAGTTATAACTTATATAAAAACTTATTTAAAAAATCTAAATATTTTGAAAATTTTATTATGACATATAAAAAATGATTTCGAAAAAAAGTTTTCATATTTATTTGTTTTTAAGCTATAAAAAATTAAGTATTACATAATATACATTTTGTTAAAAAAATTCTTGTTTTCCCTTAATATTAAGAAAAGTATTAAGAATTTTTTATTTTTAATCCTTCAAAGAACCAACTAGATCCAATTTGCTATTTGCCATCAGAAACTATACCTTAAGTTAAAAATTGAATTATTTTGAATGCTCCTAAAGGTGATTACAGATTAAAAAAAAAAAAAAAAAAATTGTAAAATCAATCTATTCATTGTTTTACTCGGAATCTAAAATGACAATAATTAAATAATACTATAATTATTTTAATTATTATTTTTATGTTATAGGTAAATTTTTTTGTATTAAACTGAAAATTACCAACTAACATTAGGTATATTTTTTATTGTTAAATGTTGTGATAAGTAAATAATCTTTTTTCATAAATTGTAATTTTTATATTTCTCGGTTATTTTTTATTTCATACTTGAGCTAAATATCTGATATCTAGTCCCCATTTTCTAAAATAGTTTATGCACAACAAACAATATAGCGTTTTTATGAATTTATTATTACAAAATAAATTGTAATTTTTGGGATTTTGTAAAATTGTTAACTTTAAATGCTTATAAAAAATATTGAGACTAAATTTTCGCTAGCAGACGAGATTATTCATCATCTAGTACCTACATCATAATATTTTGATGATATTTAGTGCTAAAATTAGTAATTAATTGATAAAAACAATACATTTTTTAGTTGTTATCGTTTGTAATATTCTGCTGTAGTATTTACTAGTATGTTATATTATACAATTGTTAATAAATAGGGCTTTAATGACCTAAAAAACTTAAAAAATGACCTAATAAAAACTAAAAAATGATCAAAAAAAATGACTCAATAAGAAAAAATGACTTCATAAAATGATCGAAAAAAATATAATTATATTAATAAATTAATAAATAATAATTAATATTTATAAGTATACAAATAAATTCATCTTCTGGTATAATGGCCAATATCATACGTATAATGAATAGGTATTAATACGTTAAATTTAATAATAAATTGATGAAGATAACACGTAATCGAACATTATTATCGATTATTGCTCTGTTTATCTAACGAGTATTTTTTATATTATACATTATTATACATATAAACGATTGGTATTTTAAAGTATTAAATATTTTTAGAAAATATGTTTATGATTTTATTTTAATGTTGTATCTTTATATGTTTGTACAATAAATATAACGATCAATAACGACCATTTAAAATTTTAAAAAATTAAATATTAATAAAAATATAACCCAGATTTCAATAAAATATAAAAAAATGACCGTAAAATTGAAAAAATGCTAAAAAATGACCCTAAATTCAAAAAAGTACAAAAAATGCAAAAATATGCAAAATAAAAACTATATACTTGACCTCGTAGATGACAAAATCACATTTTGTGCTTGAAAAGCTATATCCTGTAAATCTTAAAAAAAATTAAAAATCCTATACTATCCTATCCCTGGTTATAAAACATGTAACATTTAAAGGGAAAACAAAACTATGTTTCTTACTTTATTCTTAGTAAATTGTAGATTTTAATAGTTGTACACTTTTTGCAGTTTGTTTAATTATTATTATTTAATGAGTTAATACTCCAATTATTTTAATTTGTATAGTTAATACACTGAATACTTAAATAGTGAGAAGATATAGAACAATATTATTGTAATGTCAATTATACTATTTCATAAATTATTAAAATGTTATGCTGTATATAATTGAGGTACATAACCTTTGAAGTTATTGAAGTATAATTATTAATATATTAGTTAATCGAATTTATTTTGATAATAACATTAATTAAAAACTTGTTCTGTTTTCTAGAATAAGAAATACATTTTCAACAGAATCCGGACAACAAACACAACAAACATAACAAACATTGGTTGTTATAGATATATATAGTTATATACAGTGAATACTGTTATTTATTTTTATTATTGTTTTAAAATTTTTACTTATTGATAACACAATTATTATGAAAGATTTAGTTTTGGTACTAGCAATCACCAAAAATTGTAATAATTTATAATTAAAAATGTCTATTAAACCTAATTTTTTTTTTTTTTTTTGAAATCTATAATTATTACTTTATCGTAGATGTGAAGAAAAATTGATTTTGTATAATAATATTTATTTTTGTTCCTCCCGATAAAAGTTTTGAAAAAAACTGAATTTTTTTTTTATCATTCTTCAATTTATCTTTTATATTTAAGTAACCATGATAAATCATGAGGAAAGTTGAAAAATTTTACTGATTTTTTTGTTAATAAAGGTGATTTCTGAAAAAAATAAATACATTATTTGGTCTACATTCACTATTCCACTCAATTTTTTTTTTTTTTTTTTAATTGAAACTTTTGAAAAATTAGTACCAAACTAAATTTATTAAATTTATTTATTTATATTCCTCGACATTGTTGTGATTTCATAATATATATCGTCAAAATTTTATTTGAAACGTATATGAGAAATATGTACTAACATTTTTATTGATTTTATAGAAAAAGAACTAGGTATGAATACATGGAAAATTACAAAAACTTTTAAATAGCTTAAAATATGTTTAAATTATTAGCCCCATTCTATATATTTTAGGTATCAAATTTGCATTACCATTGAGTAGATCATTGTAATGGGTGTGTTAAATTTGAAATAAATTATAAATTATTTTTACAAAAAACGATTTTGAGTGGAAACTGTCAGCCTATATATATTACTATATGAACATATTTTATACGAATTTTAAAAACGTTATTTATACAATATTATAGTGTTGTTATATATCATTATTTATTGTACTTTATACAGTTTATCATTATTGTCATAATTTACGTTTATTGTTTTTAAATGACATATTGACATTTACTATATTTATGTAGTTCCAATATCAAAATAAAGAAATTAGACTATGTTTATTATTGCTATAATTATTTTATTCGATTTCCAAGCTTCAAATTACTAGTTTTTTACTACAGTAGTGTATATTATTTTATTAATAATTGCAATAATTGCATATACTCGTAATATTTATAATGGAAGAAAAAAAAAAGAGACAGTTATGTCGGTATTTTTTGAAATATTAGTTAGGTATTAAAAATTAAATTTAACTGAAAAAATGTTAAAAGAAAAAGATGTTTGTGTATTTTATAACAAGTTGTATTTTAGTTCATTAAACTATATTTTATTTTTTTAACAAAAAAAATTAGATAAATAGTCCTTAACTTTTATAGTCATGTATCGAAATTTGCCTAGGTTATAGGATATCTACCTAATTAATATTATGTCATTTCAATGAAAATATTATCTATGTAATATGTATTGTGTGTCTTTGTATAAATTACTGCAAGTGTATCGTTAGGTATCTACTCAAATACTTACATTATAATGCTGTTATTTATTTTTATTAACATTAGAAAAGTATAATTTGTTTGGATCTTGGACAACGGACACTTATTTAACTTTTTAAGCAGAATAATAGTGTATATAGTTAAGCATCGTATTGAGGTTCAATTTTTGATGTCAGAGCCCTTCTTAATATGTTCATGTAGTCCACAAACGGCAAATCCACCTTCACTGTCAGGGGCTTATATTTTCGACAACACAAAAAAATAATATAATTGTGTGAGTTCGTTATCACAATCGTGAACAGTCACTACTCGACATATTCATGCATGTTGCAGTGTATCTCCCCTCCTCACCACACGCGCCACGCAAAAAATAATTACAGTGCCAACGTACCTATATAGTACCTAGCGCGATAATAATATGATTGTGGATCGTTACCTCGGACGGAGATCCTCAATTCCAGTACGCCGCCGTACAGTGATAGACACATGAACTTCTTGCGCGCCGCGTCGTGTCTGACGAAAAAAACGATACCGTGTTCGCCGGACGGTTTGATCTCGAGCTCGACGCTGAACTGCTGCATATTGAGCTCCGCGGTCGCGGACACGGACAGGAACGACCGCTTGCCCAGGAACCGGACGTCGGACAGCCGCTCTTCCCGGCCGCAGTGTTTGCCTGTCCGACCCGCCGGACAGTCACACTCGTACTCTGCGCCCACCGGTACGCACGTCGACCCGTCCGAGCAGTTGTGCCGGTTCGAGTCGCACGCGTTGTAACGGTGCGAGCACACGGGACCGTACCACCCGTCGTCGCACACGCACCTACAACAACGAGACCGAAAACAGTAAGTCTCGACAGAGTCGAGTGCCGGGTTGCTGGTACAGTCGTTAAACATTAACCCTTAAAGAGTCACGTCGGGGTCTAGCATACCCCCACATAAATTAAAACGTATGTATTATATTGCATAAAAGGTGTACATAGATCTAAATTTAGAAGATGGTTTTTATAATAATATTGAATCGATTTTCATAACTAAGTACTTTCGAAAAAAAAATCTATGACTTAAAATATTCATCAAAATTGAAATGGGTCATATTTACCCCCACGCGACTTGTAACGTTATAATTTTTTTTTTTGGACTTGTATTTTTTTTTAAAGTTCATTTTATCGTAAATGCAATGTTATAATCGATATAATATTGTGGAATTGGAATTATGTGGATCAGCCACCGACTGTGCAATTACTTTTTAAAAATAAATATTTAACTGTGAATTTCGTAGGTATACGGAACAGATAAAAACAAATCATATGAAATCATAATGAAAACAGTAAGCAAAGATTGTTGGGAGAAAAATCAATGTGCAACAGATTCAGAATAGACGTATCATAATAATTAAATGTATTGTAATAATAATAAAAAAAAAATTTAATTCAGAAAAATGATAATATAAATGTAAATGCACATTTAATTGATAAATATAAGTCGTGTTTAAGCTCAAAGAAATATAAGAAAAATTAATTAAAATACATTTTGTAATAGAAAAAGTTTTTGTTTACTGTCTTAAAAATAAGATTTTGTAGTTAAAATAATTTTTTTACAAACCAAATTTTTTTTTAAAAAAATTTGATATTTAAGTTTTTTTTTCGTATTATAATTTTTAATTATGCACATAGTTTTGTATTTATTTTAATTTTAATTTTTATTATTGAATTTTTATCAATATTTACAAATCATATAGTAACAAATAAAGTTTTTGAATTTAAAAAAATGAACTATTTTATACACATTTTATATATTTTTAGAAATGGGGTCTGTTGACCTCCCACGCGACTATGAACGTTAAAAATAGACACGCGCCTGCTTAAGGGTTAAATTAACCGATAGAGTAGTAAAGAACCTTATAAACACGATTTAGTTTTTTTTATGTAACCCTGCAGTAGGAAGATTTTCTTGTGCGATGAACTTTGTTTTTAAACTTTTGTATATGACTAATTTGCCGGACTGTTGTACGTCGTAATAAACATTTTACAGAATATTTAAAAAATATGTACGGCGTCGTTCATTTAATATTTATCAGTAGGGACCGGATTTTTATGTATTGGAATAAAGTTTTGGAAATCTGATGAGAATTGTTCCCAATTTAGATCATTCTTATTGAAATAAAACTAATTGTATTTTGCACATTTTATATATGTTTCAACGGTTTCACCTATTAAATGCATATTAATCTTAATTGTAAATTTAATTCCTAATAAACCAGATTATTATATGTATTACTATTACTTATGTAGTCGCATCTTTTTGTCCGTTCGATTTTGTGTTTTGTATTAGGTATACCGATAAACTATATCTGATGCATAATTTAGAAATTTTAGTGAATATTTTCGAAAACGCAATAAATAAAAATTTCAATACATCAATCATATTTAAAGTTAATGATCTTTTTTTTAAAATAAATACCCAACAATTTTAAACATCAATATGTTTTTAAATAAACCTTGTAAAATTTTTACATTTTAATATTATAAGGTTTTCTGTTTAGTGAAAAAAAAAATAGTGTAAATACCTGCGATGTACCTTAATTTTAAAATACAAGAATAAATAATTAATGTATAATTTTTGAGTTAAATTATGGAATAGATGGGTTGATTTAATTGTTGCTTTAGAAGTCTTACATTGAACTACGAATTTATCTTCTGACCTACATTTAACTCTAACTTGCATGTTAACTTGCGTTGTACCTACGCTACAACGCTCTTAAAACTTTAAGGTATATTAAACGTGTGTTTGCTGAATTTAATTTAGTATCTCCTTTTACTTTTTAACTAATATAATAATACATTTTTGTCATTTAAGACACTAAAATTACCTTTAAATAATTATAATTACGCTTAAGCAAGTTCAACATAAAATTTTTGAATTATTTTAGTGACGTTTTATAGATCATGTCTATATGAGTATTTTGACTTTCATTTTTTGTTCTAGACATATAACATGCGTTATTTACGCAAGTCGATTCATCTTACTTACTTTCTCAAACCTTTTTCCTAGTTCCAGCTCGCGTAATAGTTCCTTAATTATTTCCTATACCTTCTCAAAAATTTATAGTGTTTAAATTTTATACCAATCAATACGCATATAAGCAGCAGTTGGCTAATATATTATTATATTAGGGTTGCATTAATTAAATATTTTAAAACAGGAATATAAATTTAAAAAGTGAGAAAGTAAGTGATGGCTCTGCTGTACAATAGGTCAATAGATGTCAAATGTACCTCAAAATTGAGTAGTAATTATATTATAATATGAAAATATATAGTAATACTTTAAGTATCTGTCGCTGGCTATTAATTTTTGAATAACAATAAAATCAGAAAATCGTTTTATAATAAATCGTTATTTTAATCATGAATACCCAATTATGTCAAATTTAAACTTCAGAGGCTCCTAAAAAATATTTGAGGTATTATAACCATTATATATTTTGAGTTATGTTTGACTTTTTTTAAACTCTTGTAAGTAAAAGTGTATAACTTACGAGAAACCTTGTGTTCAATTTTTAAATCGAGGTATTAACATTAAAAATTGTATATTTAATGATAGAATAATTTTCCGTGATTTTGATGACAATTATTATCAAAATTATTTTTATTAACACTTCTAAGTTTAAAATAATAAAATATTTTTTATTTTTTTCATGAATTTGCCCATAAATTATAAACCATAATATAGTTTGATGTAGTACAGATTTAACATATTATGAGTAGGAGGGAAAGTGATTAATGAATGGGTGAAATCACAACAATAAAAATACCACTATAAAATTTACGTAAAAATGAAAACACTCACGCTAACGAAGAACCGTGCTGAATGCACGCACCATTGTGTTGGCATATGTTGTTTCGATAACACTCATTAGTCGAACACTGAGACACGGATCTACCAGTATTTACTGTAGAATATGCACGTGACAGACTCAGCGGGACAGTTACGTGACCAGCCTTCAGCTTCACCTCGCTCATGCATCCAACGAATCCAGTGTGTAGCGGCAAGTCGTGTGGTAGGTCAGCCATTCCAGGAGACTCGTGGCCACCTAGGATGATGATAAATAGATATATTTTTACTACAATAAACATTTTTCTAGACACATAATATAAATATATAGTGGGATTAGGTGTAAAAATCATATTATTTGTTTTAAAATTGACGAGCAAAAATTATTTTCCTTGTGGCTGAAGTATGAAAATTAGAAAAAATGGGCTAAAAAGTGAAGAAAATTCACTTGAGTGTTTAAAGTAAAATCAAGTTTTTTATATGAAATAGTTTTACATAAGTTACTATTTAATTAACTTATAGACATTTACTAATGTCTCAGTGTATGCTTGATTGTTCAGTGATTTGATATGATAATATTAACATTACTTACAAAAGTAAAAACTCAAAGGAACGAAAAGTTTGATATTTGTATAACTGGACTGTCTGGACTGTGTAAATATTACGGGCAAATGATAATTAGTATATTATTAATCATAATTTTATTCTATTTTGATTATTTTAAAACAATGACAACAATGATAATAATATAATATAAACCTAGTATTGATGGAGGATTTATGCAGTTTTGCAAAGCATTAAACAAATAGATACATAAATGCGAGTGTAGGAAAACAGTCAGACTTTGAAATGTTAAGTGCTAATCGAATAAATCATATACAAATAAATGGGAATTGTTAAAATTCCAACTTATCTTAGTGTAATAATAAATAATAACTTATTTATTTAATTTGTACGGCGGATATTATCAATATTAGTATAATAGGTATAGGTATATTAGGTAATATTAATAACTTCTATAAAACTATCAATATTTTAAATTATTTAAAATAAAAAAAATATATAATCATTAGTTTACTATCTAGGTAATTATTATTGTAATATAATTATTAGTATTTATTGATTTAATATAAAATATTGCACAAAAAATAATTTGTTGCTAATCGTGATGATTTAAAGCTTTTACAACTCGTTTATTATTATGTATGAATGGAAAGTAAAAGTTTGTATCAAAAATATTAAGTATTTATGATAAACATAATTATTGGGCTTCGGATATCATTCATTAGTGATCAGTGTAACAATTTTATTCAAATGCTCGTATATCAGCAGGACAGCAGGTACGGTTAGTGTGCATGAGGTTACACAATATTGGCATTAAATATAATAGAAGACAACTGGTACGCATTATATATAATATGTAACGCAGTTACCAAGGTATAACACAGGTTTGGTGTTAAGTTGAGAAAGACGTCCGACTGATTGACCGGTGACGTTCGGGAAATTGTCCACCATGAGCCATGCGGTTTTTCCGTCTCGGCCCAATTTTACGACGTGCGCCCTTTTTGGCTGAAAGTTTATTGGTTTTGGTGTGAAAATTCTTCTAGCACCGGCACCGAGATTCCACGTCAGCACAATATATCCCTTGATAAAACTCAAAGCTACGTGATCGGTGGACGCGTCGTGACCTATATACATCATCAGAGCGATTTGGTCCATAAAATTCGGCACGAAATGCATTGACAGCTCGAAACTTTGATGGATCTCAGCTGGTATAGAATATGAGGCAAACGACGAAAGTCCACTAACGCTGCCTGGGAAAAACGGTTCTCCAATCTCAAGATCTAAACGAACATTTATTAAAGATAAATTAAATTTTAAGATTTTTTTTTTTTTTTTTTTTAACAATTTGAACATGATTATTAATAAACATAGAAATTTAAATAGTAAGATAATTTTCTATCTAGTATACATGCATTAGTGATCGTTACATTAGTGATAGTTACCGAGACATAACTGACTATAATTTGTAACAGTGAACACATAATCTTAAGATTATTATTAAATATGTTTGACAGTCGATGATCAAAAATTAAGAACATTTTATAAATATATTTTCGATATTAATTAACGATATATTTACACAAACTTATAAATAATATTCAATAAATAATGGAAATTTTATGATAACTTACCATGCTCACAATACATTCCATGTTTTCCAAGTGGACATAAACAAATGAATCCGCTTCCGGGATAAATCACACACGTGGCGCCAAACTTACATGGGTTGTTTTCACACACTGACCGTTCACAATTCTTCCCAACAAATCTTTAAGTCAATTAATATATAATTATTATTCATTATTATTAGTATATAATGTGTTACAACCTATCAAAATTAATGTTATCATCATTCTCTACCTAGTTAAAGTGTCACAAATGAATACGACGTTACAATCACATAATGCTATTTGGGCGTGACATATATAGATAATGTAAACATTTACCTATTATACTATTAATTATTGACGTTATAATAATTGTATTAATAATAGCTATTTTAGATCTTTATCATGTAAAATTTAAATTATCGTTTTGGAAGTATGATTATTATAATTGATATCAAACCGGTTTTATTATATTTTATACGCACCCTGAAGGACATAGGCAGTTCCACGAGTCTCCAAACTCTACACATGTAGCATAGCTTTGACAGGGACTGGACAAGCATGTCAGCGAAGCGCATTCGATCACACCATATCCGTCGGTGGCATTTCCGTATACGTTGTGAACGACTTCGTCAATCTATAGATAGGTAAATTATATTATTATAAAAATAACAAATGTCGCTATACCATTGGCTTTATAAAGTCAAATATTGTAATTTGTAGATAGTCTAAACCTCGCTTACTTGTAGACGGGATATGCAACCAGTGATTCCTACTGCCACCGGAAGTTCTGCTGTGGCGTTTTGACCTGCTGGAAGTCCTCCCAAGTATAACAGTGCTACTTTTTTCGCTTTCTCCGGTGCTGTATCTGCTGCTTGTTCACCGCTCATAGCCAGCGTTTCGTTAACCCTAAGTGACGCCTTACAGTGATCGGACATAGAATGTGACATAGCATGCTCCAATCTAGAAACAGTTAGTTTATTTTATTGGTATATAATATATATACATATACACTACTCTAGTGGCGTAACTGCGTAAAAAACTAAGGTAGAAAAATAATCTATTCAAAGAAATCAAAATCATAACCTAATTAAGTTAATTTAATTGTTTGTTTTTACTTAAGTCTTAGAACTTATTTTATGGGTTAAAAAAAAATTGTAGGCACCCGATATTGTTAAATAATATTAAATACCTACATAAGAGTTCATAAAAAAAGCGTAACTAATTTTTTTGAAAAAAAATAATAGATATGATGATAATTCTATAACCATCATAATTCATAAAATAATATTATCGAGTAACCCAGATAATATTATAGCGTTGATAGTACATCAACAGATTACATAAAGAAAAACAAGAAAAACGTAAAATAAATGTAAATTGTTATGCAATAATTTGGGAAAAAATAAATATATATATTAACATATGTTAAATGCATTCATTATTTATTTTATAATATTTAAAGATTTCTTCTGCTAGCATATCTGGGAGAACAAAATTATACCTTTTCCCCCACAATTACTGCGCTATTCGTCTTATTGGTTGGTGTTCCATTTGATCTAGACATTTTAAACTTACGCGGCTGTTAACAGTAAACGATGGCCTGTATTCACTCGGTATCTGGTTTCACTGAATAACATTGTTTGCACTCCACACGAGAATTGAAACTTTAACAAACCATCCTGTAATCAATTATATTATGTAGAACGTTATTATTATTTGATTTTCAGTTTATATGATATCGCCATCATCGATAGAACTCCACAAGATAAATTAATGTCATTATATTTTACTTAAATATATTTATTTTTTTTCTATAATTATATTCATTTTATGTTTTAATAGTTATCATTGAACGAAAAATACCGGTAATTTTAACAAAAATATAGATTAAATCAATAATATCATTGTTAATATTGAGTCAACAAAATACTTATTGATACTAAGATGAGATATTTATTAAAATAAAAATTAACAAATTATTTGATTTAATAATTTTTTTTGTTTAGTTCAACTAATACATTTTATCGAAATTTTGTTAAAATAACTTAGAATTTTGTTAATTTTGTCAAATACATTATTAATTTAACGTATATACCTATGTTGTTGAATTTACAAAATTAAATTATTTTAACCAAATGGTTATTATTGAATATAATTAAGATATACTTAGTTTAATAATAACGATAATGATTTAATAATTTAATGATAACGAAAATGTCAATTAATTAATCAAATTTAAATAAATAAAAAAAAAAATCGGAATAAAAATGCAAAAAATTTGAATGCAATATTATTCTAAGCGCCGCTCGAATTTCCACTAGAGTAGGATTCGTTCTTGTTATTGTCTGCTTGCTTAACTCTGGAAAATCTATCCTAACACTTATCGACTACTGTTTAATTTGAAAAGTGGTGCTGAATTTCAAGCATTTAACCCGTTTAGAGTACCTAGCAACGAATATTACATTAAACGTTATTTGACCAATGCAATTTTTACAATTCGTGTGTTATGAAACCTTAAATCGCATATATATATTGTCGATTAGTGTGTATCTAATGTATTCATCTACATTAATTGTATATATCTTCATGATATATTAAGTTCATCACATGCCTATATATTTAATATTTATATACCTATATATATTATGAAATCATACCAAATGTAAGCAAAAAATTCAGTGGTATGCCCTCACTTGATCAATATAATTTCACATTATAATTAAAATACATAGGTAATAGCAAGGTTTCATAAAGTTTTATTATATTCATACATAGTTTTAAAATATAGTATACTAAATTTATTTATAATGTTTAACAATTAGGTATTTATTTGATGTTTGAAACCGTATAATTAATTAAATCCATACAAAAATTGAAATCCTGTAGAAATATACTTAATTAGGTAGGCTATAAATCATACTTTTAACTAATTTTTTTTTTTATTAATATTTATTATAAGATTTATATTTAATAATATTTCGTTAAATTTAACAATAATATTGTTAATAATAAGTATTAGTATGGTTAATTTGATAAATATATTTTGTAATTTGTATAATGTAATATTTGATTAAATTAATTTAATTTGTTGTATAAAATTAAGCATTATTAAATTTATAAATGAATTTTTGTTCTATAATACATATATGTATTTATTAACTATTATTATTTACCTGTAAATAAAGGCACATGTACATGTGCGTGGTGACTTGTGCATAAAATAAAATTCCATTTGGCGCTAGAGTTCTTATTTCCATTGATATTTCGGCACCAGAACGATTAGAGAGTCGATGGCTGAGAAACGATTGTCCAGTAAACGCAGATACCTTGATATCGATCTTCTCACTACATATTTCACCTTTCCACCCAAACGTACATTTGCACTAAAAATAAATATTAGTAAGTATACGTATAAATGTGAAGATCTGTAATTTATGTATTTAACACATATTATTATGACCAGTGGTATGGATACGTGACGATAGAATACAATACTAATAAAATTCTCCTAGTTCACTGGTGCAATCTTATTAAAGTCATTCCGTGTTAATAGAAAAACACAAAACAGGAATATAAAAAAGTTATGGCTATGTTAATTTGCTCTACTTACGAATACAACGAGTAAAATTATTCTTTTAATGATATTATTAAATATGAAAATTTAAAAAAATATATATGATGTCGTCGCATAATATTATTTATGCACATGAAATGTCATATTATATTTTTGATCTTTACCAAAAGCTTTGGTGAAAACTGTAAATTATTAACTATTGATTTTATCCACAAAAAAACAATGAGCTTACGAGGGATTTTTTAAGTATTGTCGTCATTTTTCAATTTTTGACTAAAAGGAGATAATGCTGTGTAAAATTAATAAAAAATAAAACACGTAAAATCAAATAAAAACCCGGAATGCATGGAAAACGAGTAGCTACATAGGTTCTTTATATCTAAATAAAAACAATTTTGTTTTCCGCACACCTGCAACATGCCATTTCGTCGCAGAACTGTGATGAATATTTTTTCCCGATATTTCCATTCGCGTGGGCAGTACGTATGTTAAAAATAATACGCACCTTGTGTCCCGTTTTCGATTTTTCGCACCGTCCTCCGTTCAAGCACAAAACGTTGGCGCAACTCCGGTCCAGAACACTCGGACCGCGATCGGTGACCGGGACTGCGAAGCTGGTGAAGTTGTAATCGAAATCCGTGGACATTTCGTCGTAGAACTCGGTGAACGACGTACCGGTGTCTCGTTCGGTGACCACAGATTGTCGGTAATTGATCGTCGATCTTGAGGACTGCGCGGCGGCGGCGGTGGTGGTGGTGGTGGTGGTGGTCATCGATCTTGGTCTATCCGCTGCGGCGCTTGTCGCGTCCGTTGTGATGCCGGTGGCTGGTCGGCTGGCCACCGCCGCAGCGGCCGTAGTGGTCGACCGCCGACTGGCCGTGATCGCGGGCGCGTCGTACTCGTAAGTGTTGGTCGCTCCGTCGTAGTCGGTGGTCGTGGCGTCCGGGTCGTGGACACTGTCCGGCGACGACGTCCGACCCGTAGCCGGCCGCGCCGCGTCGGTCAGCTGTGTCACGGTCGTGTCGTACGCGTCATCGTCCGTGTTGGCCGTGTTCGCATCCGTGTAGGCGGTGTACGGCTGTGGCTCGGGCGCCAGTTCGGTGGACGCGGCCGCTGGGCGACGGTCCGACGCAGTTGTGGTCGCGGCTACGAAGATACTGAAGTAACCGGTGCCGTCTGACGGCGACGTCGTCGTCCCAAACGCAGTCTCGAACGACGTCGGATATTCGCCGTCCGCCTGGGTGGCCGGAGCGGTGATCGTCACGGCGGCGGTGTTGGTTGTCGTTTCCTCGGCGCCGCTGGACGTGTAATACGGCACCACGACGCCGGTGCAATTGGCCGTGTGGTCGTCCAGGAACGCGCACTCGCAAGACTGGCCCGTCAGGCCTTTCGGACACGTGCACGTGTAACCGTCCACGCCGTCCACGCACGTTCCGCCGTTGTCACATCTTGAATCACGCGAATAATAATAATAATTATGAGCACGCCGCGCGCGCGCGCGCGCGTGTCGTCTCCGTCTTGCAGACGTGCAGCGCAGCAAATTTTACGTTCGCAATAAACGGTATTACTCGGTTATTTTTAAAATCAGAGTCAACTGAACTTTTATACAATTGAAAGGTAAGATTATTACTTAGAGACTCTCGGGGGATTTTATTGGCATTGTAATTTTGAGACAATTTAAGGTCATTTTAAAAATTACAAACAATTTACAGCCTCTTAAAATGCTCAAAACTTCCTTCGTAATTAAAATATCGATAAAAAAACAACCGATATGAACTGAATAATAAACTTGTTTTTTCAATGTTTCTTTAAAAATTCGTGGTTTTTTGATTAAGTATTTTTGTGAAACCACAAAAATTAGCGAAAAACGACAAGTAGGAAATCAACAACTTCAATATTTGTTTAAACCACTACCTCGTAAGTTTATTTTATACCTATGCAGTAATTTATCATTATATTTTATTTCTGTTTATATCAAAAATTAATCGAATTGGTGTGATGAAATATTATGAAATTTCAATATATTATTTTTTTGATTATTTTTTCTCTTGATATCATAATTGAAGTGGGAACAACGAACAAGTATTTACCTATATAAATTGTCATTTAATACAATGACATTTATATATATAGGAATGGATATTTTATAATAAATTGTAAAACGATTTAACACCATTATAATTATGTTTATTAGTGAGAAATATTGATTACTTCTTTATACCTATATATACGATATACCTTAATGTTCAACCTGGTATAATTAGCGATGTGCTTATTTCTTAAAAATTAAATTTATATGGCTCTACAAAGCGTAGGTATACCAGGATGATATATTTTTTTAAATATTATCTTACCTTATTCCTAGTTGGCACTCGTCGTATTGATATTGGCAGTATTTACCATGGTAGTCCGGAACACAATAACAAACCGATGTCTGGTCCTCGACTAAGCAAAGCGCATGATTTTGACACTCATGTTCTTCGCACAGACGTAGTGTCACATCACAGTCACGACCCGTGTAACCTGCATAAGCCAGTGCCATTGTAGGTATAATATTACATAAATCATCATCACGAATACTCAATAATTTAATTAATAAGCATACTATTTATAGTCTATAATTATTTACCAAAAAGACAGGCACATGAATACGTCGTCTGCCTATTGATGCACAGGCCACCGTTCTTACATGGACGAGAGTCACATTGGTCGATTTCATCCTCGCAAGTCCATCCACTCCACCCTGAAACATAATTATTATACGATATCTTTATATACATGCAGTCAACCCCTATTTTTAGTACACAGTACAAAAATACAAATGTGAAATACGAATTTAAAAAATCTGTTCCTTACATCGTATATAAATATGTTCGAATTTCCTGAAAACTATAACTTATTTCCCTTCTACACACACAATATACTTAAACATAAGATTTGAATTAGTTTTATAATTACGCTATGGTGTATTTATAGGAAAGATTTGGATATCGTATCTCCCTTCCATGTTTTTTTTAATAATGACATATCATATTTATGTAATAATTTAACACAACTTCTATAGTATTTTACAAAAAGAATACAAAAAAATAAAACTAAATCCTTATGCTAACTATTAAATTTAACAATTATACATTATAAAATAATACCGTTTCACATTTGCACAAATTTGCATGTTATTTTATTGTGTTGTAGCACAAAAAAAATACTAAACGATCAAGTATAATATAATTGCGGAACGACGATACACACATTGCAATTGTAGTAACGTCATACTTATTAAATATAATGTATAACTATATCAATAATTGTAAATAATATAATTTTTTGTTTCTATTTATGCATAGAATTAAACATGTACTTATAATATACTTATCAGGTACTAATAAATACAGTGAAACAGTTAGTGTCTTAACTACCGGACATTCGCGGTTACCGACGTTGTCCACAATTTGAAAATGTGGACAAGTAAATGAAAAAATAAACAAAATATTTCAAAAATAATGATACACATATAGAAATTTGTATTATTTAAATGTATATTGTATAAATATACTTATTACATATAAGTATATTTAAGATAAAATCAGTTACCGAATAAAATAGTCATTTCTTATGACGGATAATATAACTATAATAATATAATGTGTAAAAATGAAAAATGCACATTATAATTAAGTATACTTTGATGATAATTACGATAAAAATTATCAAAATCTAGCCATAAAAATGTCCGTTATTTAGAGTGTCCCGTATTTAGAGTTTTACATATATATAAGAAGTGAAAATTTTCCCTTTCCCAAAAAAATATTTTCTATTTGGAGGTATTTGCTATATGAAGGTGTCCGTTAAGGAAAGATTAAATTTATTATTTACTATAGTTACCTAACCTAAATTATACTATTACTTCACTAATATACAAAAAAAGTGTGCAATACTGATGTGCAGATGTTGAATGAAAATATCACATATATGTTCTAACTAAGACAGTCTGTCAACAATTTATATATTATGTATATAATTGTCAACTAAACATTATTAATGAGATGTACCTGGCGAGCAGTTACACGAAAAAGACACACCGGGACCTTCAATGCACTCGCCGCCGTTCTTACATAGTATTTCACCTGTTGAATTGCATACAGCTAAGTCGATTTCACAATTTGTCCCTGAAAACGTAAATAATTGACAATTTCGTTAAAGTAAATTAATTTGTAAAAAAAATAACTAGATAGTGTATATTAAGTTAAAATAATATGTACATTTAATATATGTACTTATCATTTCGCGTATAATGAAGTACGAGGTTCATCACAATATATTTAAATAATAATAAGCTTTATGCTTAAATAGGTTATTCTTCAATGATAAAAATAATATATTTCGATACAGATAATAAATTAATAAATAATGGATAGATCAAATGGAAAAAGAATTATTCTATTTCATTAAGGTAACGTATTATAATACTACACTATGTTAATATTTTTTCACTTATAAATTATAAGGTTTAATGTGTGTGTGTGTTATTAGCTTACACATATAGTCGTTTTTTGCTGCATATAAGTGATTTATTTTCTATTAATTATTATGTGCCGAACAGAAACTTTTACAGGAGCCCGATTTATTCCACTACCAACAAAATGTAAATTAATTAATTAATTAATTAAAACATTTTCTTACAAATGACCCCTTGCTTTACAAATATTTCTATATTTTCTATACAGCTATTCTTTAATATTTGTTCATACTATTTCAATACAATGTTAATTTATATAAATTACGGTAAACATTTTATTCATTAAGTATTATTGTATAGATAGCAAGCACATTATCATTCTTATCAATAAAATAAAATACTTGTTATAATATTATGAATAAATTATTATGTAATAAAAATGTATGTTGTATCCTACTGTCACTGTTCAAAATTGTAGGTAAAATTATAGGTACCTACTACAAATAAAAAAAAAAAAAACATTATTGGCATAATAATTTTTGTGTTCATCTAACCACTCCCTATACATAATAAAATATATTCAAGAATATTCAATACTAAAAATTAAAACAACATAATTATTATACAAATCTATAAGTAAATATACATATGGAATATTTATAAGAAAATAAGCTGTTTACGTGTATTTTTTTTATTTCTAACAAATTTTTCAAAGCATAAAAACTAGAGCAATACACATTTAAAATTATATCATTATACAGTAGTTATTCGTTAATTTAAACCTCGATAATTCGAAAAACTTCATAAATCAAACTAAACGCTAAGTCCTTTTAGAAAACCTCTATAATTAAAAGAAATACATGTATTCTGGTCCCCTTGATAATTCGAAATGTCTGTCGGTGGGACACACTTCATAATTTGAATTTTTATTTCATGAACCTCTATAATTCAAATTCTCTTAAATACGATTATATGTAAGTTCATATGTATGTACAATGTATATACATATAAAGATTACGTACAATCTATTTGACATATTCCGGTACTCGTAATGAAACTAATAACGACAATGGTTTAATATTATCGTAGTTGATAAACGTTATCGTATCTTACCTACCTAATCTAAACTTTTTCCAGGATCACGTCAATTTTTTGACCAATCTGAAATGGACACAATTATGATACAATTTTTAATGCTATCAGTAAGTTAGACAACGCTATGGACAAAATTGTGGCCAGCAATTGATCACAAAAAAATAAATAACAGATTTTTTAATATGTAAAATATAATAATATAATAAATAAATGTAATATGTACATATACATTATATACGTACAATAAATTTTCCTTTCGATTTATATTCGGTAAATCGAAAACCTCTATAAATCGTATTTTTAACTCGGTCCTCTGAATTTCGAATCATCGAGTGACTATTGTAAAATAAAACGTGAAATAGATAAAGTAAAATTTTAACTAACCAGTGTAGCCGACGGGACATTGACATGTGAATCCATTGGTGAAATCCAAACAAGTTCCATTATTTTGGCACGGATTTGACAGACATTCGTTAACGTTGAGTTCACAGTCGTGTCCTGAGGCATGAACAAATAAAAAAATAACATTCAAAGTTTAAAAATATAGGGTGTAGTACTAGTCCCATTCTGTAAGAAAAAAAATACGATTTATCCTCCAGTCTTCGGTTCAAGCGGTCAAAAAAGGTAATTAATATTAGAACCTGCCATTAAGTAAATTGTTATGAGTTGTGACGCTGCTCATTAGCTCATTAAAAATTATAAAATAATATGCATAGATTATATAGTACTCAAAACATTTAAAATAACAATTTAACAATTTTTCTTCAGCATTTTCGCGATCGACCAATGTAATTTAAATATTTGTACCTATTATATACATACCACATTAAACCTAGTATAACCATGGGCGTATAATTGAATTTATTTATATTTTAATTTATAATATTATGTGCTTACGACACTGACGCAGTACAAACAATATTAATAATACGACTATTCTGTGGCGGATTTAGGTGGAGGTGGTGCTAGAGTAAATCAGTACCTACCGTTCCAAGAATTTTTATTAAAAATTACTAATAATGCGCCGAGTAGCAAATTTTTGGTACGGGTTACCAGAACAAAAAGTTATATAATATTACATTATATTGTAGTATACCTAATTATTAAAAAATAATATATGTTAAATTGCTTATAATTTTCATATTGCTTAATTATGTAATAAATTCAAAATAAATGCACATTGAAACACTGAGTTTCCTCACTGTATAAGTACCAAATAATTATTTTTTCCCCAAATTATACATAATAAGTTCTTAAGGAATATTATTAACAATATAGCACCCACCATAAAAAAATCCTAGATCCGCCACTATGATTAAGTAATTATTAATATTATTATTTACCTGTATAGCCTTCAGGACACGAACAATTGTAATCAGCTATACCATCGAGACACAGACCTCCATTAAGACATGGAGAAGACCAGCATTCATCCCAATTGGTCTGACATCGGACACCCGTATAACCATCAATACAATAACAAGTGTATGTACTGTAAAAATTAAAAATATTATTAAAATTTAGAATGATGCGTCATTGAGTAATACTTCGAGTTAATGTGATATTAATTAAATTTATCATTTATGAACCTACTTCCAAAAAGAAATTTACCACATTTTAAACAAGCTCGTATAATAATAGTGAGGATTTTAAGAATTTTAAAATTATATTTACTGTGTCCTACCACGCGAGATAAAATTTAATGTTTTCATATTATTTACAAGTTAAAAACAACACGCGATGTGATATTTTCAGATGAGTACAATGACGTATTTATGGAGAAAAAAAGGAACCTCTAAAACCAAAAAAAAAACAAAAATAGTAAAATTATCTGCAATAACGCAATAAAGGTCGCAATCATAAATTTACCGTATGTTTGTTTAACCTTAATTCAATTAATCAACAAAAAATAACTTAAAATATAAAATAATCAATCCCTTATGAATTATGAGTTATATCATTATATGGTGTTTTACATTCTTAACCAAGTGATAAATATATTGGTTTTATGTTTGTCTATGTACACTTTTACACTTTTTTTTTTAACTTTCGGAGTGGGAAAATGAAAAATGTTTAATAAGCTACAAAAAAAATAGAAAAAAAGAAATAGCCTTTAACAAAATTGAAATTGTTAAAATATTGTATTCATATTACTATTTATTTATTTATTTATTTATTAGACATAAAATTTTCAAAATATTCTGACTGTTTTTATGCAACTATTATTTATAGATGTTCGACATTATAGAATTTTGGATTCTGAGCAAAGCGATGAATGTATTGATTTTACAATGATATATTTAATTTTTGTGTGTGTGTATGTGTACGCAATAAATAGTTGATAAAATTCTTCAATATTCAACTTTGAGATTGGTTTTGGATAGCAAATTGTATCTAGTTAGTACTTTGGAGGACAGATCAAAATTAAAAATTCTTAATATTTATTTTAGAATTGGGAAAAAAAAAATGTAGCTATAAGTGTGTATTATTCTGCTGTATAATGGGTGTCGAGTGCGAGCTTCAACTATGTTAAATTTGAATTTAATGATAATATATTATTGTATTATATACACGGAAAATGATTTTGAGCTGAAACAATCTATCAGCCTATTCCTATATCATCCGTAATATGTTTATTTGATATAGTCATTTATTTTACTTTTAATATTGTAGTAGGTTTATATAATTTTTTTAGAAAATATTGTATTTATTAAATGATTAGGTAGTATTTAGCTATTATTATAATATATTTACACTACAGCATTTTAGCTTATACTACAAGAATGTAATAACATACTTCTGTAAATACCGTAAAACAGTAAAAATAGATTTATAATACCTATAAATAAATAATATTTTTAAATTAATCAAAAATTTTATTATGTGTAGTGTAATTATTCATAATAGTATAAAATAAATGAAAAATTTAAGTTCCCACGAATAATGTATTTTAAAATATTATTTATATTTTTCATACTCATAACTTACTTGAAACTAAAATATCGTAAAAAACCAACGATAGAACACAAATAATGTTTTTACCTAAAAGTTTGATATTAGGTAAATTTATTCTAATATCAAAACTAAAAGCATACTATTGAAACTGATGAACAAAAATTTACTATATCGTACTTGTGTAAGACGGAGACAACACATGCAGGTGTGATGTTCTCTTAAAGGTGTAAATCGATCAATAAAAAAAAATAATTACTACATAGATTGAAATTAATTATTAATAGTTAATAATTAGTTATCATTATAAATTATAATACGTACCTATCAGTTATATTATATGAATATTAATTATTTATTATACATTCCATAGAATTAATTATTTTTAAGTATTCATTCTGAATTGTTCTATATTTATTAATATATAAAAAATAAGGTATATTGTCATTGTACTGAGGCAGTGGCTGATTTAAGGGAGGAGAGGGGCCTCTCCCCCCTCCCATTAGCCTAAGTTTGGTTTTATTAATGTAATAGTAAATATATGTGAGTGTGTGACAAAATTATATTTCTATCTGGTAATTGTGGGTAATTTATTAAAACCAGATTTTATAGCTTATCAAAAAAGGTCTACTAAAAACAAGAATTATTTATTTATGATATGTGAAAAAAAATCCATATGTTATAATCATGCATGTTAACACAGACAGTATACTGAGTCTCTTACAGTAAAAAGGAAAATTTGAACAATTTAATTTAGAAATTATTTGTTTTAACTATAATAGTACCAATACTTTGTGTGCGCTAGGTATGTTCGTGTCATTATACATAATTATTATGTAAAAAACGCGGGGCCTACCTATTTGCCATTCGCTACGGTTGGCCCTTCTTGGACCTCTCTCTCTCTCTCGCCGTTATAAATTCATTTCATTAAATATGTATGTAAATTTTAACACTAATAGGTCATATATATAAAACAACATTCCGTACAAGAGTGAAAAAACTACCATCCAACATGTAAACACAAGTTTTAACTTCAAGTTCGCTATCAATATACATAAATTATTATGTATTAATGGTGTTATATACTAGCCTGTTAAGCTGGTCAACGCACACGCCATGCACGCAAGGACTGCTTAGGCAAGCAAAACCAGCTCGCACTACACCCGGCGCAGACGACAGTAACGACGCGGCCAACGCGAACGCAACGACGATGACCGACACGACTGGTAAACGATTCGGTGGCATTTAGCATTTCCGTATAGGATCAGCCGTGATGAAAGTGCCGGACACAGTCGCACACCAGCTCTGAACACTGCAATATTTGTAGCCAGTGGACGCTGCTTTGTTCTCGCCCGTTTTCAGCGAATACTTGCCGACCAATTCATATACAGAACCGAGGTTTTACTGTCGTATTCACTGATTGCTTGTATATTAACTCAATTGATGTCTGAAAAAACACGATTATTAGAGCTGGAGTTTTAATGTTATTTGATTTATTTATCCCATTGATTTAAAACGTAGCACAGCAAGCAAAAAATGTTTTGGAGATTCGGATTATTTTTATAATGTCTTTATATTGCACTTTTTGACAAATTAAACTTTTAGCACACTTTTCCAGTCTTAAGAAGAATTTTTAGCAATTTATTTTAAATTGGGGTTTTAAAAATAGTTTTTTTGAACGAATATGTGGAGACCATGTTAGTTGTTTATCTATAACTAAGCCTAAAAATTGAGATGTATGTTGGTTGGAATAGGAATATTGTTAAAAAAAAAAATATTTGAGGAAGAGTTTTTTATGAAGAGTAAAAATTGTGTGACATGACTTACTTTCGTTTAGATTAAAATTAAATATAAATATATAGTTGTACGGATACAGTACCAGCTATATAATTTCTGTCGATTTTCGGATTGTATTTAATGATATATACGTAAAAGGTGTCGTTTTTTACAACAAAGTACTAGTGATATCATTACTTAATATTTATAATTTATTTTCTTTATGACAACATCGAAAAAAACATTTCCGGTTTTAACACTTGATGTTGGCGTGATGAAGTACAATAACGTTTTAAAAAAAATAAGAATTTATTTTTCGAATAACTCTAAATACAACTTTGGTGCATATATACAGTGAAATTTTCATATTACAGCCTTGTAGGCAAAACACAAATTGTATCATAGAGAAATTAAATGGAAATTCGTTGTATTGAAATATCATTAATTATTATAAATACGAATACATACATATATGCATAGAATTAAGTACAAATCCAAGTCAAAAATGTAAGTTAATACATTACCTCATAGTTAATGTTTGTAAACTTATGATTAATATGTAGAATCTATTAACAAATTCAGCTATAAGCGTCATATGAAATGTAAAAATATGTTAGTCTTACGAGTCTACGAATGTTTAGTTTGAACCATGCGTGGTCATATACATAAAATACTACGTCATATTAAAAATTGTAACAAAATAAATAATATATTTACTTATTTACATAATATATCAAATACATATGACTTATGTAGATATATCATAATAAAAATATCAAAGCTTATGTTCATTTAATTGTTGGACATTATATTTTAAAATAATATGTCGTAACGAATAAGAATAATTAATTATATTAAATGAATAAATACTATAAGTAAATAGTAATATAGATTCAGATTCCTATTTATTCCCAAAAAGTTTCATGGACTTGAGTCAAAAATAAGCATATGATTTGTAATAATATTGATTTGAGTTTGTTGAAAATACTAAACATAATTTTCTGTTTTTGTTCCAAAATATACAATTTTATAAACATCGTTATACTTTAGATTTGTTATGTTTCATAATTATTGTTATAAATTATTTTCATTTTTTTTTTATTTGACATTATAACTTACAATAAATATAAATATCAAATATTTTATATGATTATCTATCTATTTTAAGCTAGTAGCTTGCGTTAGAGAAAGAAAGCAATGCATGATAAACAAAATGCATTAGAAATTTTAAAAACAATACATTTACAACTATACAAGTAATATACAATATAAGTATAATAACAAATTTATGACTTAAAACTAATTGAGAAAACAACAAACTATAAACATTGTTTTTAAAATAATGAACATTTTTTTTGTTGTTTCACAAATGATTGACTAAAAATATTAACAAGAATATTTAATTAAGATATTATAATTATATTATTTATTTTTATCATGACACAATTGTATTATTTCCAAAATAAACCAAAAAAACGCTCGTTACATAATTTTATATTTATTTTTTCGTACATTTTATTCATTCTCTAGAATAAAAATAAAATTATACGCTTTTTAATTTATTAATAATTAATAGAAAAAAACTGGATAATGGGTCAAGAAACTTCAGAGTTCACAACAATAATATAATATAATATTCCGTTGTTAGTTGGTTGAATTGCTGTTCGAATTAATAATTGATCCAACTAATAAAATAATTCAAGTGTACTAGTGTACGCGCTCGATTTGAAACAATAATAATGTGTAATACTCGAGAAATAGAATAACCTATTGCAGATGAGCTACATAATAGAGGAATTGAGTAAATTACGAAAAGTAAAAATCAACAAACCGTCACTTCTATATTTACTCGTAATACTCAGTATTTACCAAATAGCCATTTCGGTACGTATAACTGTTATAATTATTGTATTCATGCATATTTATAATATAGTTCACATACTTGCCTACCTGCATAGTTTTACATATTGTAAGTATAATTCAACCTATATAATTACAATATATTTTGTTTAGGAATATAATTAAATATAAATATATAACGATAAGTGAAATCCAGCAATGAGTCTGCGTGTGTGTTAGTTCATCGGAATTAAGAGCAAAATAATATAACGTCGGTAGTTGGTACCAGGGACGAGTATTTCAATATGCCTATAAACAAACTGCGAACAGACACGCCACCGACTTGGAAATCACGCGACATTCCGTTACTTACATAAATACATAATAATATCGCACTTTAAGCTGAGTAAAAAAGTGAAAACACGATAAAAAATACACACACACATACTACATAAAAATCATCAAAGGTATATTTCGAGAGATATATTGTTATTAAACTATTTATTATTATATATAATATTATATTGTATATTGTACATAATATATAAACTACTAAACTACATATTAACTTTTGTGTCAATGCAGCTTATCGTATAACAGTATAAATAGATTCATATTGTATAAAAAGATAATAGCTTAAAAATTACAATCTACATATTTTGAAAATGTCATTTCGTAAAGTAAAATTCATAATATACATAAAGTACCTAGGAATAATATTTTTGAAATTATTACAAAATAATTTACATCAACTTTGTCCAAATTTTAACTTCAATTAGGTATCTATAAAAATTAAAAAATAATTGCAATGGTAACATTTTTAAATTTTTTAGTCGAAATAATATGACCTTCTGAGGAATATTGTATTATATTTTCAAACCTGAAATCTTATATTATAAAGTACTTGTGTTTTGTAAAATTTTGAATTTAAAAAAAATTGTGCTTGTGAATTTTTAATATTTTTGTTTAGATATAGGAACACTATTATGCAGATCTTATTAAATATTTATTATTTTTAAGAGCTTTTAACTAGCGAATAATTTTTATCATTATTTATAGATTAAATAAAATTGAATACATCCATAAATAGCTCAAAATATTTTAAAAATTGTATCATTCGTGTTAAATAAGCAAATAATCATTTTTTGAAAATAAAAAAATTTTATGAATTTTTAACTCCAAATTATATTAAAATAGTTAAGATTTTATGAATTTAGTTAAAATTTTAACTATTAAACAATTAAAATTTATAAAAAAAATGTATGACTACATTTTTGTTATATTTTAATTGGTGAATGAATAACTTATGAGTTATGAGTTATGACTGTATGAGTAACCTCATATTAAATTGTCAAACATAATATATTTAAATGCAAATAAATAAAATTTACCTATTACCTAACCATAATTTTTTTATTGACATTTAAAGAAAAATACAAAAACAAATTGAAAAATTAATAATAATTATTAATAGCCAAAAACATTTAAATATTTTTAAAATTTTATCAGTTTTTATTATTATTTGTTTTTAAATTACAAAAAAAAATTTTATTTTGTTTTATACTAGTTTTGTGTAAAATTTTCCACTTTTCCTTAACTTTTTTTTGTTTTTCCTGGTCATTTTATGAAAAGACTGTGCATTTTTTACTTATGAGACCTCACTTCAAAGTGCTAACTAGACGCAATTTTCTACTAAAAACCACACTCAAAATCTAAAATTGAAGCATTTTTAATTTATACTGCCTTAAAAAGCAAAAGTTGATGATAAAAAAACACATTGTAAAATAATTACATTCCTTATTTCTTTTGAAATCTAAAATATTAAAACAATTTTTAACCTATTTTATTTAAGTAAGTATATTAATCATGGGCAATCGTGTTTTCCGTTTTTAAGGAAATTTGAATAAAACTAGTTTAAGAACTACCTACTATACCCGAATGAATACATCATGGGTGACAGGCTAACAATTGTAGAAGTTAAGGAATGAGTATTTCTGTAATGGTTTTGCGCCTTTATAATGTATAAAATAACCCACAAATAATATTATATTTATGTAGAATAATAGCATATGAATGATATTTTGAATTAATGTTTATTGTATAAATTAAAATAGATAAAATACTGGAATGCGTACTCTCTAATCCGTAGTGTAAAAAAAAACGAGTCAGGTCACAATAGTCGGCAATTGATGCTATTCCCTCCTTTATACGGAAAGAAACATCTATATCAGTTAGACGTGGCGTCTTTACTATAGAGCGGGATGGCCAACCCGCGGACCGCCTTGATAAGTTTTGCGGCTCGCGAGATTTATCAAACAGTTACAAAAAAATATATCACTAAATAATGAAATTAATTAATTAAAACTATTGTATATTATTATCTATGTTAATAAATTTTGTATTTTTTTATATTTTTATTGTATTAATACTAATATAATTTTATATGTGGCCCGATGAAAAGTCAACACAATTACCAAACCAATTTTAATAAATAAAAAAAAATAAAAAAATATGACCCACGGGATCGTAATGTATATACAAAGTAGCTCGTAAGATCATTTGGGTTAACCTAACCTAACCCTTGCTTTATACTCTATAGCAAGGGTCGCCAATTAAATTTAATGGTGGTTCAGAAAATTAAAAAAAAAAAAAATCAGACCGTGTATAGATGAAACCACAGGGGAATAGAGAAAACGAAATGGCAAGATATATGTTTGAACGTATGATTTTAATGGTCGAATATAAAGAAGAAGAATAAACGTCAAATAGGTATTATTGACAAACATTTCTAGTTTTTAAACAGTGTATTACTATACTTAAAAAAAAATTAAAATAATAAATAATTATGATAATTAACATTACTATTACTAAACTTACATATTGTTAAATAAAATAATTTTTGTTAATTTTTGTTTGACAGATGTCCGGTTTTTAAAAACCTCTTTCATATTATATTGTTTTCCATAATGCGGCATTCTAATATTTATAAATGTTTGAAAAAAAAATAATGAATCTGGTCAGAGACCGAAGAAGATGAGCTTTTAATTGTACCTACCTACGTATTTACTTGTATTATTTTTTTGCAGCATTTAAATTGTACCTACTTACATATATATCGGTGTTATTAAATTTTTACTACATGTCATAATTTAGTTAACTTTTAAAATCTGTAACTCTGAAACTAAGTTTGATAGACTAATAATGACTTCTCTAAAATTTATTTCATCTATATTTGGACAAAGTTAGAACAAAAATATTATAAAAATAGATTTTTCGCTATTTTTAATACAAATGTTTAGATTAAATTTAAAAAAGGTTATTTTTTAAGATTTACGTGCAAAAACTTCAAAATTAAATATGATTGGTAAGTTTTGATTTTACCAATTTATTAAGAATAAAAACCGCACATTAAAAAAAATTCTAAGTATTTTTTTTATTTTTTTTTAAATACGGGTTACAGAAACACTGTAGTTTTTTAAGTTTTTCACTGATAACTTCAAAACGAAGTTTATCCTACCTTTTTTTTTACATTCTTATAAAGCACGCAAAACATACATTTTGAAAAGAAGAAATTTAAAAATTGATAGGTTGCTAAACTAAAATTATGCTAAATGTATAAATGTTTGACATTATTTATAGCCTTGTAGGTGCTTATAAAATCGGTTTAAAGTAAATTATCAACCGATGTAATTGTATAGTATGCCTTTAAGTTGCCTATTAGTACAACCCAGTGACGTGTCCAGAACTTTTTTGCGGATAGGCCACTAAAGTTAAGTTCAGAATAGTTTTACCCCCTCCTTATACTATTGAGAATTGGACTAACATTAGTTTAGTATTTATATAAAAATGTGGGTAGGCACATTCCTACCGACTTCATCCCCCAAACACGCTACTGGTACAACCAAATTCAATGCATGAAATAACTATATTATTTTCAATTAATATAATATTATAATATATAAATATTTAATAGTCCGCACAAGGTAAAATTCAAGTAAAAATACAAAAATTACAGTCCCAGCTACATAGGTCTAAATAAAATATGAAAATAGGCGCGTATGTGTGTAGTATATTACACATGCTTTACTATAAAATTATCGTTATTTGTATTCTGTATGGTAGTGGGGATAACATTTTAACTGGCTGAATGTTTTTTGGTGCCTAGTACGCACTTCAGTATTCTTATGTATTGTATAATGAACAAATGTACCTGTTGGTGAAAAGATCAGCAGAATATCAAAAACCGTGACTAAACGTAGAGAATGCATAACTTGTATTATAATGCTACAAAAAGGACATTTTATTTTTCTCATTATCCAAGATCAGTGAAGTCGTGAAAAATACATTAGTGAAGTCATTGTGATCGATAACCATTATTAAATAATATTGTCCAGAAAACTGATATCGTATTCATTTGAGTAAGCAAATAAAGAAAAACAAACTCAATAGATTATCGGGATTTTGTTATTTGTTTCTTTTCTTTGACTCACAGCGCAGCATGGTACCTAAATTTTCGTTTACTTAATTAAATAACCATTTTCCCACGTTTAACATTATAGTGAATTGAACCACTATATAATTTAGTATTAAACTTAAAAGTTAAAGTTAAAATGTAAAAACATTATTAGGTTATCTGCGTTTGTGAGTTGGCTGTTATACGATACCTTTAAATTGTATTATTTTCTACGAAACAATTGGAATATCATAAGAAAACTAACGCATAAAAACAGATAATTTATTCAACTTTAAGTTATATAATTACAATACAAGATTAATTCTCATTAATTCAAATTTAACAAGTTGCGCCATCACACTGCAGGTTAAAGAGAAATAAAACGAAATTGTGTTGTGAGAGTCATGGTAGGGCCCTGTTAAAATTATAAGATCTGAGCCCTTACCAAATAAGTACTTTTTTTAGTTAGATTCAGAAATTATATTGTTTTTAACAATTCTAGTAAATAATTAATAATTATTAACTATAGTATTTATAGAAAAATACTTTAAGCCATGGAACACACGGACGTTATTTTATCATGCGACATTTTTACCGCACAAAAAAAATCTATTGCGCGTTTTAATTTATACCAACACTCGAGCGTTTATTAACGGGACGTTTATTTTAAGGTATCCACGATATTCATAAAAAATATATATATAATTACAACTATGTATATTTACTTGTCTATAATTTAAGTTTTAACTAGACAACAAAATCATGGCAGATGAAAATATTATTTTGTTTTTGGGTTACCAACATTATATTAAAAATAAAAAAAGTTAATAGAAAGATGTGAGTACATTCAGTGAAATTTCTTAATTATTTCAAGTGTTGTTAAATTTGTATCTAAGAACACGACTTTTAGGAATCGATACTATGAGAAAGAGTACGAATGAAGAAATATTGAAAATAAAATAATAATCGATCGTGCGTTTTATTACTACATGTGTGTTCTCTACCAATCATAATTATAATGCATTTCGACAGGAATTCATATCGCGCGTTATTTTTAACGTGTGGTAATCTGTAAAGTCATGGTCCACGCAACAATTATCGAAATGTCGCAGGTTAATTTTACGGCACGGTATTCATGTGTTATGCTCTATTAATTTTAATGTTTTCAACAAAACAAGCCGTTTTAGTATTATATTTCACTATCAGTAAGGACTGTCCATCGATCTTTAGTAAATAAATAGTTTTTAATATACGTGCATTACGATTTAAAGAGTTAACAATAAAAACTATAAAATACTTTCGGATATTATTCATACTAGTAATACTAACACTAATAATAATCGATCATGGGGCATTTGTGAAGTGAAAATAAACTGGAAAATATATTTAAAAATAAGTCATACAGTTACAGTTAGATTACTCGAAACTAAAAATCAAACTCTTATGAAATCAATGGCGATTGCAAATAGTATTAGTTTAATGATATTTAAAATAATTCATACATTATGGTGTATGGACAATTTTTAAACCAAAAAAATAAAAATTCAGGTCTGATTTTTCCATTTATGTCAGTAAGTATAAATACAATATCTAGTATTAACTAAAACTTTATTTAACATATTTTCTATGTGACTCTGCAAAGTGCCTTATAACTTAGCTTTCTAGTTATTAATTAATATTTATTAATAAATAATAATATGAAAATGTCTAATAATATTGTATTCAATATTATATAATTTAATAATTTAAAATTACAAATTTCAGTCAATATTTTAATGAAAAATTCAACTAGCTTATGCAGCTCATATAGCTGGTAGCTTCACAATTATCTTATAAGCACAAAATATAATAAGCTCAAGATATTAATTTTTTTTTTTTAAATACATTTTTATTAACTGGAGTATTGACAAAAAATATATATTTTCATTATGTTCTTTGTAAATATTTAAGATTTGAGAAACATATAATACTGATCAATTGGAAACAATTAAATTTATATCGGAAATATTTCAACAACAACTGCCTATGCTTGACAGTTAAATTTTTAAATATCAGTCAGATCGTTCGGATTCGGATGATTTGGACTTAAGCGTTGCATACGCTATGATTTCTATTTATTGATAACGTAACATTATTATCTATTCAAAAATCTCTGTGCATAAATTATTTAATGTTGCAGTACATCAAGTTATTCAAATAGTTTACAATTGTTAAAAAACAAAGCTATATTTTACCAATTTGTCATTAGATAAATTTTGATCTATATATTTTTGAAACTGATGGTTTTGGAATATTAATACATCATTTTACTGACTAATTATATTGTGTAATCGAAAAATGAGCACTTAAAATAATTAATTTTTACACATTAGATACAATAATAATTATAGTAAACCAATAACCGTCAATATTTAACAGTATATCATCATTATTTTTTATTTATTTGTAATTTGTTTGGAAACACATAAAATATAGTATGTATGCGTGTTACGGAAATACGGCCTGTTTGTCAAGTAATTTTTAACAAGGCTGTTTCATTTGATACGAGGTTATAACCGACTTGTCTATTAAAAAAACAAACACATTTGAATGACTAACTATTTTATTTGAAAAAAAAAATAAACATAAAGTTCTTTAGCCTAACATCCTGAAAAATAAGAACATATTAATTTTAAAGGGTAATACTTAGTATAAAAATTTCGAATTTTCAATTGAAAATTGTGAATAATAAAGTTTTCATTTTCTAAAAAGTCTGAGTTAAAAATTTTGAATTCGGGATGCCAGGATTTAGATTTATGAACTTGAAAACAGTGAAAACCGTATCATTGCACAACAATGAAATATGTTAAAGAGGAAAGATTATAGGCTACTTGAATCAGTTGAATCAGTGATGAAATAATATTTAAGATTTATTTTGTTGTTATATTCTGCTTTTACATTTATTAGTTATGTCTATCATATTGTGTCATGAACCATGATATACTTTACTCTTTACAAGAGTCAAGAATAGTTTTCATATTTCATGCATTAATTAGCAAGTACTATTAATTGTTAGTTTTAGTCTTATTTTACTAATAAGTAATGACTTATATTATTGAAGTATTAAAATGCATAAATTAAAAATAAAATAACAATTAATAGTTTATAATAAAAATGGTTTTTGCGAATTTAAATGGAAACAGTCTATTAAAATAACATAACTGATATCATTCCATACATTTATTCAACAACCCGCTAAGGTAAACATGTCATCTTATGTTAACAGAGAAATGGAATAAAATTTATTAAATTAATTCTCTATATAAATTTGATTGAAGTAAACCACCACTCAAAAATATTAGAGTTTGTATATCAGTTAATGGTAAATTTCGGTATGAATTAATTAGTTAATTCCTAGTCAAAACGAATCACTACATATTATATACTATAAATATTATGTCATAACACATTAACAACTAATGAAATTGAAAACATAAAACCCTATTGTGACTCTTTGAAGTTATTTTCTTTTATAATTTTGGTTTAAATGCTTACTTACGTGTTTTTGTAATACCTGTTTAATCGAAAACGATTTAAATGTTTAAACGTAGAATGAATATCGGAAATACACTATGAATCGTCGAATTACTAGAAAAATGTGTACAAAGTAATTAAGTTTTGAAAAAATTTAAAACTGTGTAAATAATGTCTAATATGTGACTATTAAAATCAAGTGTTGGTTTGCAACGTATTTACCATGGTTTATCTACTCCGTGATGTGGTTTACCGTGGTATAATATGACAAATTGGAACCAATCAACCAAAATAAAAAAGACGCTCGAATCATAATATAATATTATACAATAATATTATATCTTCACATCACAAAATTGGAGGATACAGCATGAACGGTGAACTTTTGTCAGTACAATATGGAACAATACCTAATATTATGTACTTATTATATACTATTTATATTAATACGTAAATGATGTTGATTTATTGTCGATGGTATCTTTTGATTTTTTTTAAATACAAGTCCGACGACATTTTTTGCGATGCGGTCATCAGACGCACTTGCCTGTACAGCCATCGTTAGAAACAACGTCTTAATCGAAGAAAAAATAATGAGGTACTACTGTTTACGTATCATAGTTTTGCATGTTTTTTCTAATCAAAAATACCGTAATTATGATTATTTATCCAGAAATTTATGTTTATAAGAAAACAATTTTGCCGAAATTGTAATAAAATAAGATTTTTGTTTAGCAAAATCGCTGTAACCACAGTTTGCTTAGAAAGATTGCCGTAAGTTTTGTTTAAAATACGACGTTATTACTTAGCACTTCCCCATAATCTATATTTACGGCGTTGTTGTTTAGGAAACTGGCTGCCATTAAGCCGTATCTTATATATTTAATTTTAAATTACTGATAATGTTTGGAATTTCGATGTCATCGCAGCACACACATTAATACATTATATTTCGTTCAGTTATCGATGTACCTTCTCGCGAATATCTTTACCTACATATAGTATTTATTTTTGCAATAGATACAGGAAATATTATTTATGATTATAACCTAAACATACCTAAGTGTTATTTGTGGTTTATCAGAATCAACAACTTTAACTCAAAAATACTTTTTGGATGGGATTGAAGAACTCATTCAAGGTAAAATAATAAAATTATTACTTAAAATGAATAATATTATGTAAGGTTTTTAATTCGAAAAATAAAGAATTGGGTGTATCTAATTTTCAGATAATAATAAATCTATTATATATATATATATAAATTACTTATTTATATAGATGATGGTATTGTGGTTAACAATGAAGTAAAATACACTTTAATTTATTACTATACCCACTACACACTATCATGGTCATCAATATTCAGTGCATTAGTGTATTTTCAATACATAATAGATATAGTACCTATTAGTTTTAAAACGGTCTAAAAATTATAATTTAAAATTAATATCATGTGATTTTAGCATAACTTATCAATTGATAGTGATTTACAACCTGCATTTTTATGGAAAAATGTAAAATGACACCGCTGTCGAATACCATTGAATCCACGAGATCATATTATTATAGTATAGTTGTTTGAGTATAAGTGCTCGTAATTTGTAGATAGTACAATATTTTTATATTATACTTGTGCTATATATATATGTGTTTACATGTGCGAGCGTTTACCTGTGTGCGTCCTTCACAATACGTCAGAAATCCACCCCGTGACGCGGTTTTCGGTACACTGCCGATCGCGCCGCATTGTATACAATATGCCACCGGTAACACACACATACGCGCGCTCGTGCGACGGATTTAATGATTTACAGCGTAGCAACCGAATGTAGTTAAGACAACAATACACATCATTCGACTCAACTACCTATATATTATATATGTATATATATATATATAATATATATACATATATAAGTTAATACTTAATATTATTGGTTTCGCCGTATACCTATTACCATCAAAATCGTACACACACACACTCACGCAAGTCCATAACGCGGCTGAAAGTTTCTAAATGACATTACACTATAGGGCCTATAGTATAGACATAATATTGTGTTATTTGTACCAACATGTTCTGCCGCTCCCCACCACAAATTATAAGTCCTATTCCTATGTAAAAAGTAAAGTTCAAACCCAAATTATTGACCTGGTATGCTTCACATGGATAAAGGAATAAGTAGATATATTATAATATGTACCTATACATAATAACATCAATAACTAATAAATAAACAAAGTAATCTGTGTATACACAGTGGAACATATTGTTATGATATTATGTATTCTAAATTCTTGGCTAAATATTATGTACAATTATTATAAAAGTCGACTGACTTACGTATCTATACTACTTAACTTCGATTTATAAATATTATGAAAAATCCACATTTAACTTAAATAATTTTTTCATTATTACAATAGAATATACTATTTATAGTGAGTATAATTACTATATTTTAGTTATAAACTAATTTATATTATAAAATTAATGCTAAGTGTATACAACTATAATAGCAATGCAAACACATTTGTAAGAATATAGCATATTATAGAGTTAAACTCTCTCCTAAGAAATTTAACATCATCAAATAAATCACATTTTTTAATTTAATTTTTATGATAATAGTTTAAATATTTATTTTTAATTTGACATATATTTGGTATTTTGAAATACATTTCTTGGAATTACGAACTTGAGTTTTATATGAGTAGTACTGTAGTAGCCAGTAGGTGTTGTATTTTACTAACTTTTTAGGTTTAATGAGAACAAAATAAATAACAAATGTGTATGAAACATGCCTTGTGTATATTATAAATATATGTAATAAATTAGTAAATTATTAATTATTATATAAACATATTATTGGTAAAAATCAATTTTATATCATATCCGTCAGCGAATTTAGATTTGCCACGCCACGCAAAAATAAATTACCATAAAGACGTATTTCAAAATTTAAATGGAATACAAATTATCATCGATTGAGGATAAAAACATTATTTAATAATGTTGTAAAATTTATTTTGAAAATTATTTAAAAAGATAACAACCATAGTTTTCTACTATAGAACTATTTTCTAAATTTTGTTTCATAGTTGATTACAAAACGACTAAAGGTACCTAAGTTAAATATAAATTTATAAGTTTAACATTCTTATCTTTCAGTTTGATAATAAGTCAATTATTACCCATTCTCTTCAATGTTAAAAATAAAAGTAAAATTAATTCTTCTGAACGTAAAATTTGCTAATTAGCTTTACTTAGTAAGGCATAGATAAGAGACAACATATTATATGCGTACAACAACGTCCATGGATGGTGGATAATTAATGTAAATATAATGTTTGGATTATATAATAATTATATTATGTATTATCAATAATTATAATTTATAACCAATGGGGTATTATCTTACAAATTACAGAATATTAGAAAAAATAATTCGATAAAATAAAACTTACCTTTCAATATTAGTTGTTTGTTGTAATTCAGATATATAGTACCTATAATAACTATATAATATTTATATCTCGTGCAATAGTTAAGTTTTATAGATTTAGATAGGAAAGAGTCTCTAAAATTTCTTTACACTTAAAAATATTTTATTTGTATCTAATACCTAAACACATACTTTTATTGAAAATAAGTTGACTCGTTAAACTTGTCCAGTTGTGAATATAATAGTAGAATTACTAGAAAAAATCGTTTTATTGCATAATTTGGCACACACACACACACACAGGGCGGTTCCCGTATGAGTTTACACATTAACTACATTACCTATGATATGTAAATCGGTCAACTCCCATTGAATTTATTAGATTCTTTGTATTATAACAAAATAGATTGAATTAAATTACTTTGAATAACTGTAGTTATATTATTGTAAAAATAAATTGAGGAAGTAAATTCGATCAGAAAGAGAAAAATTGATAGGTAGGTATACCTATATATAGTAGAATAAATAATCTCGTTACTTTCATTATTTATTGTTGAAATAAACTTAACAATTATCATTCGTAATTACTTATTAGTTATTACATAATTGTATAATAAATACTTAATTAAATGATATTATGATAACAAACCTGTTTTATCGGTGTTCTCTTTGCTGAATAAAAATTAAATAAAAGTGTATTCAATTTATACTTGAAATACTTTTTTTTTCATATAGTAACACAAAAATTAATGTTATCTTTACACTCTATATACTTAACTAGTAACTTGGTAAAGTACTTCAATAAACTTTCATACTTAAGCAGATGCCATCTTTGCTAATATAAAAAGTTGTCATTTTTAAGTTATTTATTACAAGTCGAGATCTCAGCAGTTGTCGAGTCTATACTAAAATATGCATTAATTTCAAAATTAAAGTATTAAATTGTTGTGTCTTCAGATGAACCTTCAACAAAAAATGTTTTCTTTTTTAACGTTTGGTGCCGGATTGAAAGTTCTTAATATTACTTTCAATCCATAATTTTAAAAAAACTCATCATTTTTATCTATACACTACATAAACAAATAATATCTATATTTTATGAACAATTCATTTAAATCATAAGAATTGATAGTTTAATATTATTAAATTACACACAAAATTATGATATTATAAAGTATGGCTATAAAGTAAACAAAGTATAGCTAAAAATAAAAATAGTATAAATTAATTACACGTCCATTTGTCTGTTCTACTTCTTCTGCCATAATCACTCCAATTATATAGTATGTAGATTAAACTCAATTGCTTTATCTGTTATCTATAAAACTATGATGATAAATTGTGATTGCTTGAAAGTAAAACACTCCCAATATTTTTAAAAATAAAAAATATTTTTACACAAAATCTACACTTATACGAGTTTTAATAAAATTGATTTTTTTTCTTTTGTTGTAATTCAAAAACATAAAACTGTAGACTAGAATTTTTCATAAACTATTTAATCTAGCATTTTCTTGATATGACACAGTTTTTAAAA
The DNA here is from genome assembly GCF_002803265.2 of Melanaphis sacchari. Lineage (NCBI taxonomy): Eukaryota > Metazoa > Arthropoda > Insecta > Hemiptera > Aphididae > Melanaphis > Melanaphis sacchari. Next base: position 1,001,345 of record NW_020271239.1, on the reverse strand, counting down.
TATTTTACCTAAAATTATATTAAGTATTTAAAAGTATTTCAAATTGATATATAATAACAATTTTGTTTGTAATGATTGATGAGTAAAAAACTCACTGATTGAATATTTTTTTCCGTGTTTAAAAATAAACTAAATAAAAAATGTCAAATGGTTATAAATAACTCATAGTAAATAAAAAGTTGTTGAAACCTATACCGTGTAAAAAATATTAGTATAAACATTTAGTGAAAATGTCACGTTTCTTCGGACTACAGTAAGTTATTCGTATTGAATTATAATAACATAAAGAAATACATTTTTTAGAATACTATATAGTATAAGCTTATTAATATTATTAAAATATACGCTTCAGATAGTTTATTTATGTACTATAACTGGGTAATTTTTTATCAAATAATACTTGTTATTTAAAAATTTACCATTGTTTTAAACATTTTTGTTTACATTTCCAGTCGAAATATAACGAAATTTTTTAATGTAATAATATTTACTTTTTTACTTTTTTAAATGACAATAAATTTTTAATTTTATATTCTTAAGAAAATTATTTTTTAAGGTATTTGGATACATAAAAATCGTAATTTGCACGAGTATTTTGTGAATTTTAAGTATTTAAAATTTTGGTAAACGGAGTTGTAAGGTACGGAGAAAAATTTACCCTGCAAAATGTTGATCTACTACTTCTCCAACTTAAACTTTAAATATTTATAACTTCTTAACAACTCGATGTCTATATTTATCGAATTACTCCAAAAACACTTTGCTTCAGAATACGAAATTAAAAATGTATGTTGTCATTTAAAACAGTAAAAACTTAAAATTATAACGATAAACAATATAAAAATATATATATATATATATTTAAATAAATTTTATTTTATTTCATTTGGAAATTATGGAAAAAAAATTGAAAGCGTTTAAAGATTTTTAGATTATAAATGTTGTTTGATAAAATAATCGCTAAAAATAATACTGTATATCTTTCATACACCAATCATTGAATCTTACTCGCCATTAAATGATAGACCAATTGTCTCTTGCACCAATACCATCAAAAAAGAAGAATATATAATAGTAGAAGTGTCAATAGGTGGTAAACTGGTAAACGAGTTCATTCAACAGTTTGATACTATTGTTAAATACCTTAATATTATATCTTTAAAAGAAAACTTTGTATTATACTTTGAATAAAGGTTCAGAATAATGAAACAGGAAATCTATTCAATTTAGATACATTACTCGTATTGAAAGATTACATATATTTAAAAGTATTGAAACGTTGTAGATAATACACTCATTTCGCAACTTCAAGTCAATGAGGACTGATCTATCACTTAGCGAGCACTGAAAAAACGTTCATTTTACTAGTAAATATTATTTATAATATTTGTAAATTTTCAAATTTATTCATAAAAAATTAAATTAATTTTTTTCTTGTATTATAGAAGGTAATATCCCTCGTTATAAATTCTACCAACCGTGGCGTGTGAAGATGGATAACGATTCAAAACGTTTAAAACACAATGAATCATCGAGAATTAGTAGCTTAAAAAAAAAGCAACAAGAATTGGAATTGGAAAAAGAGAAAAATACACTAGAGAAGGTATTCATTAAATTAAAAAGAGAGATAAGACAACTACAGGCAATACAAAATAACAAGTAAGACAAAATATTAAATAATTTATTTTATATGTTATCAAAAATAAGATATGGACTTATTAGGTGTTTATTGTTTATTATTTTTTTTGCAATAGTTTAATTTAGTTGATCATGATTCATAACGATTAATTTAAATTTATTTAGATTACAATATTTATCCGTTTTACTCGTAGGTTTAACGTAAATAGTAGAATAACAATTATTCAATAACTACTAATGAACTTATTTTTTTTTTTCGAATAACCTAACCTGTCCTAACCAAATGTATTTAAAAGTACCTCATAACATTTCTATTCGTATAATCACATCACATTTTGGTTTAATATTAATGAAATAATAACATTTAAATAAATTATATGCATTATGAATTTACCACATATCCACTGCAGTAAACATGTGTAATATTGTTTTGAAAATCGTGACATCGTGTAAATTATTAAAGCTTTATTCATAAATTAATATGGATTTATTAATTTACATTGAAAACCTATTACCTGTTTTCTTATTTATATACTTTGATCTATTATCAAACTTTTAGTTAAGAACATTATTTATATTTTCTCGTTGGTTTTTTACGATATTTTAATTTTTAAGTAAGTTACGAGTATGAAAAATATAAATATTTTAAATTTAAAGAGCATAAAAACCATTTATAATTATTCACTATTAGTAACTTTTACGTATTTTTTATACGTGTTATAAACAAAATTAACAAAATATTGGTAGGTATACATTTATTTATTAATTCGATTACAACAGTTATTTTATAACTACCTATACAATTAATTAAATAAATTTGCTCCGTTATTTTCGACGTTGTAGACATCCATATATTAGTTGCTAACATTATTTAATTATCAATAAGGGTTTTACACGTAACCACGATTTTATTTTTAAATTTGCTAGATTAATTGGTAGATCTTTGTAGACCATTGTTTTCAAATTTTACCATAAAAAAAAAAAAAAAAAAATACGTAAAAATATACAAAGTAACCAATAATAAATATTTATAAATGGTTTTATGCCCTTTAATGAATCGTAAAACTGTTTTATTTATTAAAATTGAAATAGCTTTTATTTAGTCAATTTTTATTTAGAACCATAGTTGATATATTTAAATTATCTTAAAAAATTAGGCCTATCCGAGTATGGTGTTCAAAATAGGTGTTGCTATTTAAAAAAAATAAATATGTTTTGTTGCGCTTGCGTATAGCGAAATTATGGCAATTTTGAAATTTATCTGTAAATGTGTATTTATATAGCAAGAGTTTCTAAAAAAAAAATTCGATTTATTTCAATATAATCCGGCTGAGAAATTCAATGTTCCCTAAATTGTTGAACATAAGGTGTACATTATACAGATTTTACACTCCCTCCAAAAACAATTTTTGGATACAGCCTTGTCTAAGCTATTTTGTATTGTATTGCTCTGTTCAGTTGTATGTATCTTGTTAACACTTTAAAAATAGTTCATATGTTAATGATTGCACCATAAACAATATACCTAGGTATCCATACATTTTTTTTAAATACCTACCAATCAAATTACAATTAAGATGACAGCAGTATCAGTGGTGGTTTGTGGGTGCTGGTGGTGGAGGTACGACTTTAAATATAATACTCCTAGTTATAGGTATAACAAATCGTCAAATATAATAAAAATAATACAAGACGTACGACGACAATCTGCTTACTACTAATCGCAGGTCGCAGTAGAAAATAAAAATGAAAATAATAATATGAAATAATTTATATTGCAACGGACGACGCTACTAGTTATTCAAAACTCGTATTTAAGACCACAGTTGAAATGTACATGCATGCACTAATGCACTATGCATACGTTTATAATTTATGAGCTTTCGCTTATTATAATGTAATATTATATTTTATATTAATATGATTAAAAATAATAATCTTCAATAACATTAGCGATTAGCAATCAACAACGACGAGTGTACACTCAGTTAATTTGGTGACAACTGATGAAAAACCACGATTGAAAATAATCGTTATACTTTAAGATAATCTTATATATCTAAAACTGTACCTACAAATAGGTTTCCATTGTTCAAAATTTTGTGCGCAAACGAGTTGTCGCAAATTTATAAAATCTATTGATATGCGCGTAAACGAGTCTCGACCATAACGAGAAAAGAAAAGATCGATTACGACCATGATTTGAACGTTGAAATTATTTCATTATTGTTCAAAAAATAATTTTTCATGCATATTTTTTATTTTTTGTGCATATTTTAACATTTTATTGCATATATTTATGCATATTTAAGATTTTTTAGCGCATATTTGGTTGGTTTTTAATGCGTACAAATCCGCGCCCTACTAATAACACAAAAATACAAAATTACGAGTCACCAATTACCACGAGTACGATGGTAACACGGCAGTTGACGATCCCAGAAAAATGAGACTCGAGCTGCTACGTGACTCCTCCACGCTGGTAAGGCGACAACGACTTGAAACGAACGCGCCTAATGGCGTTCACGTCGTCTAGGGCGAAGATGGCACGCGCTACAACGGCGACCGCTTGCAGGTCGATGAATGACTATGATGTGTGTAATAAATTTTCCGTCGAAGCAACGCGATTATACTCGTTCGAGTATGCGTGAGCGAGGTAGCACGGCTTTCCCTCACAACAGTCACAACGCACTTGAAAACGTACGAACAACGGTCTGCGAGCGCATACGGAAACGCGTGGTTGCTGCAGTGCAACGACGGATTGTCGATGTCGGCGGTGCGACAAATCGCTCGAACAAGACGTCGATCGAGCGGGGCGTCAAGACTCACCACAAAACAGCGATCACGCTGACAATTGCGTTTGACGCGGATCGCGCGACCAAGAAAAACGTATATAATATAGCCACGCACGCGTCGACAGCGGACGTGCGGAAGAGGTCCGCAAAGTCCGAACGTCGGAGAGAAAAAGCAAAGGAACCAATGTAACGGTTTACCGCGTCGGCTACGACGGAGCGGCGGCGGCGGCGACAACTTCGCGAACTTTTACAGTCGCACCAATTCGGGGGAACTGGTTGTCCGACTCGATGGCGGAAACGTATCCGCGTTCGAACATACGTACATCAGAATTATTGCTTTGACGACACTGCCGGTTGACCAGACGCTGCTCGCGTGTGTACGTGTACCCATATGGCTCCTGGTATCCGAGGAAAACAAGGGCACTCATAGGAAAATTCTTAAGGGCGGGACAACATTTTAATTTACCAATCGATTCATGTATATAGGAATGACCATGCGATAGGAAGGAGTTAAATTACTTAAATTAACATAAATTAATATTATAAGTTACAATACTTATAAATAATACTTTTATTTATAATGATAACTGTTGAAAGGAATAGAATATTAAATTAATCAAGACACGTGCAAGTTAAATTAGTAAACGAATTTAATATAATAAAAAATAATAATTTAACGCACCAATAACTAATAAGTAGGGCTCGGATTTCAATGAATTTGCATCTTTTTTTTGGGATATCTTACTCGATGCTTTTCAAGTTACAAATATGTTTCAGGTACTCCGTGTTCTAACCACAAACATTTTTCGGGACATTTTTTGCATTTTTTTGCATTTTTAGCGGATTTTATATTTTAAAGAGCATTTTTTGACGTTTTAAATGCATTTTTTTAAATTTAAGGACATTTTTTACCTATTTCTCGTATTATTACTAAAAAAATTGACTTCATTGAAATATAAGTACTATATATTATAGTATAATACTACATATATAATGACATTTTTCAAGTATGCTCCTATCACTTCAGTTGATGTTGAGAGGTCATTTTCAGTATATAAAAACTTATTGGCAGACAACCGTCGATCCTTCAAATTCCAAAACTTAAAAGAAATACTAATTGTACAGTGCAATTCAAATATGTAATTTAATTTTTAATTAATTTTTGATTTTAATATTTTTTTATTTTTTTTATTTTTTTTTTTGTTGTGTAGTATAAATGAAATTTCATTTTTACTCATTTTTTTATAATAATTTGAATTTATTTAATAAATAATGCATTTTTTAAAAAGGCATTTTTTTGATATTTTTAGGGCATTTTTTAAAGTTTTTATGTCATAAATGCATTTTTGAAAGGGCATTTTTTTGATATTTTTAGGGCATTTAAATCCGAGCCCTACTAATAAGTAATAAGCGTACGGTTGCATAACTCGACTGTCTTAAAACACTATAATACTGTTGCACTTAACAGTATAATAATATAAATTGCTACACCCGAGATTGCAAATGTATCATCTCAGCCAGTGTTGAATCCAGGTATATTTCAGGAGGAGAATTCCCCCTAAACATTTCTTTCGCACCCCCTGACGAACACAACTAACGAAGTGTACCTATTTGTATACATTTAACAAATAGGTACACTAATAAAACACAAAATACAAAAATAAATACACAATATTCGTTACAATTACCGCACCTAATACCTGAATTCTAAATTGTAACTAAAAGGTATAATTCATAATATCAAAATGTATCATCAATGAAAAAAAAGTGAGCCCTTCCAGAAAAATAGTCTGGATTCAACACTGATCTCAGCAATTTTGTTTCCCTTATAAATATATAACTTTATAGATAATCTACTGTATAACAATAACTGTATACAATTCTTGAGATTTCTATAAAATATCTATATTATGTTAGGTAATGTGTTAAATCAATATATGTTTATTATTATTTATTTTTATTTATTTAGTGCAGCATATAAATAATGCATGATATTTAGAACCACATAAAATATTATTTTTTAGATTGACTTTTTCAATTTATCATTCGATAAATTAACAGTATTTTTCGACTTTTTTCAATTTTTCTATAATAAAACATTAATATGTTCAGATATTTTAATGTATAACCGACACTTTTACAAAAGTAAAAATAATATTTTTAAAGACGTATATTGAATTTTCCCGTGTACATGAATAACATGATTATATGATTAGCTATAATAATAACGATAATACATCGCACACGTGTTGTATGCGATAGCATAATCGTCAAGATAAACATTAATCGTTGATTACAGAGATACACTAGGTACAAATTTAAGTTTTATATTTATATACTTTTCCTGCTCATTTTTGGTATTCTATAATCTATAGAATCAGTGGCGGCTCGTGGCTTGAACGATGGGACGATCACACCCCCTACTAAGATTATTTAAAAGAAGAAAATTTATATTGTTAATTCTATATTTTCAAAAAATAATTGTTATTAAAACTGCAATCTTTTAGTAATATTTTGTCGTGTACGAACTGCGAACATTAAATTTGTTTCCCTCAGATACCAAGAACATAGAGTACGCATGCACACACGAGCAGTGTCTGGACGACCGGCAGCGTCGTCTAAGCAATAATTGTTCTGAAACGTAAATTATAATCGAAGGCACTGCAATCGTGTGCGTGTGGGTACGTTTAAGCTGCGATCTTCTTGCGGGGTCTGGACGACCGACAGCATCGTCCATACAAAAAATATTATTATAAATTAAATTGTTTAATGCTATAATAGGTAATTTATTTTTAAAATTAACTGTGTGTATGCTCGTCATTGTCGGTTGCTATTGTTGCTAATCGCTATTGTTATTGTCGATTATTATTTGTAAACATTTTTATTATTTAAAAAAATTATTATTATCTATATTAGAATAAGCAAAGGCTCATAAAGTCATAAATCATAATTCATAATCGTGTGTATAGGCATGTGTGCACATTTCAACTGCGGTCTTAAATAGTAAATACGCGTTTTGGACGACTGGTAACGTCATCTGTGACAATGTAAATTATTTCATATTATTTTCATTTTTATTTATTATACTTCTACTTGCGATACTGCCGATACCTGCGATTAGTAAGAAGCAGATTGTTGTCATACGTCTTATAACTTATAATTAAAAAGTGTATTCTTTTTTATTTTAATTATTTCAAATTATAGTTTAATAGACAACATGTCAAATAGTGTTCATAATTTAATAAATGTTAATTTTTCTTCTTTATTTAACTTGACAGTTTGTTATATTTATGATTATAGCGGTATTATATTAAAGTCATACTCCCACCATCAGCATACATGAGCCGCCACTGTATAGAATACCTAGGATTTTTAAATAATACCGGATTCAACACATTGCTAGTAACATATACAATCTACAGAGAATAACTAAATTTTAGTTTAATATTTCAACAATATTGTTCTACAATAGAGAACACTAAACAATGTCATACGTTGGATAATAAGTACTGGATACCGACTGCCGGGCATATTGTATAAAAATACTTTTTCCGTTTCCGTATTTCTTGTTCATTGTTTATTTATATAATTATATATTTATATGTGATCATAAATAAAATATTACAGACACACCAACATTTTCCAAGGCGGGCATGTCCCTCCCTTGTACCCCCATATAAGCGCCCTTGGAGGGAAACAAATTTAATGTTCGCACATGACAAAATATATTATACTACATAGAAATTCAAAAATTGCAGTTTTATTAAAAATATAGAATTAAGAATAAACATTAATTTTCTTCTTTTAATTAATTTTAGTGGAGTGTGCGATCGTCCCGTCGTCAAAGCCACAAGTCGCCACTAAGCAGTATGTATTGCATATTGTGTTACTGTGTTACCTTCGTCTTACAAACATACATAACAAATTTGCTTTCAGTAGAAGTGTAGAACTAATTTTCTAATATTACTGTGAGTCTGTGAACTTTTACAAAATACAATTTAACAATAAGAATATTATTTAGGTCACTCGCCTTGTAGGTTTTTATTAATATTTTAACTATGAAACTAGTCATGAGTATAATTTACATTAAAATTAAATTATTAATAAAAAATATAACTATGAGACACTAAATAATATTCTTTCTTTTATGTTTGATAATAGATCTAATATTAACATAAAAAAAGTTCTGGTAAATGAAAATTCACAACGTTATATGTTTGACAGACTTCACATTATGATTTGAATGTACAATCCTCTAAAAGTATTTTCAAAAATTTTAATTTTTAATCAATTTAATAACAATGATGATAATTAAATTAAAGTACAATTATTAATTATTTTTTTTTATAAATTATTAGAATATTACTCAAGATTAAAATAAAAATGTTCATAAGCTTCTTTCCAATAACATGAAAAATAAATATTTTTTTCAAGTACATATTGTTTATGTTATATGATAATATAACAATAAGTTATAATTTGTGTTTTCTTAAAGCAAATATTTAAACTAAATAGTAAATTTTTAGTGATATGCAAACTTTTAGTTCAGATTATTAAGATCTATTTCTCATATTTTGTAAGGAGTATATTATAATAATAATTGTGATCTACTAATCGATCAATTAAGGAAATCATCATTATGTTTGATATATTTTTTTGTGTTAATATGGTACACACACACACACACACAAAGCAACAATTATTTAAATAGTTAGATACTTTAAAATGATAGAATACTAAAAGATAGTATTATTGATGAAATATTATGCTGTATAATATAATTGAGATTCTTAATAGTTAATATTATTGAAATATAATCATTTAAATCTTAAACAATCAATTTTAATTTGAAATAGATATTACTTATTTAGCTCTAATTTTTTCAGCACGAATACACATGGAGCAAGATTTGGATAATATACATATCATTGGCTACACCCAAGTTTATTCATTATTTCTTTATGTAAAATTATTTTAAAATACAAAATATAATAGTTTTTATTTATTTATATTGGTTATTAATATACTTAATACTATCAAATTTAATCATTGTTAATAGTAATAAGTAATAACTAATAATTATTAGTTAATAAAATTAAAAGAATTTAATACAACTATAATATATGTTTATAAAAGTCATAAACAAATACTGAACATTTTATGTAAATAACTGAATAAATATACTAATTTAGAATTCTATAGTTTTGATTTAAATTCCTAGTATTTAGTGAAGATAAATACTCTAATATAAGATCAACTAATATAGTAATGTATTAGTAACATACTAAATAAATATAATACTAATATTTTAAGTTTGATTTAGATTTTAGAAATAATAGCAAATACAAAGATAACACAAATATAGTACCTAATACTTCATCCATTTGTAAGTTAGTACATTAAGACTACCTATCTATATTGTTCAAAATATGAATAATATTTATTTTAATAATTTATTTTTACCCATTCACTATAGTTATAAATGAAATATTAAAATAAATATTGAAAAAATAAAGATATAATAATTTGAATTAGTCTTTCAATGAATTCAATTAATATTATTACGTAATAAAAATAAAATTAAATAAGAAGTTTCATTTCGCATTTGAATTAAAAAAAAAAAAATGTAAATTATAATTGTTAGTATTGATCTATAAATATTATAGAAAACTATTATTAATAAAAACTATAAATAATTTTAAAAAAAAATTAGTACCTGAATAAGTTAATAATTTATATCATTCTTATTTTTTTTTAATTAACAAAAATGTATAATACTTAAGAATACATTTTTCCAGAAATACATTTATAATTATTACTATAATTAACTTAAGTAAATTTGGTTTTTGGATTAAATTGGCACTTCCAAAAGCATCCCAGAAGTATTGCCAGTGGGCGGCTCCTCCACCATATCTTCTGGCAACAACCTTCTGGTAATGGTATTACTTAAGCTTATTATACAAAATATTTTAAGATTGTTTAATCTAAATTAAGTAAAAAATAAAAAATTGGCAGAAATTCAATGACTGTTTTTTTAGTAGATATCAGAAAATAGCTTTTGTATCAAATTTTTAAATTATAGTTATAACTTATCAATAATTATTTTAACTTTTAGAGCACTGCTTCGAGTCAAATGTGATAAAAAATTAAACATTGTTGAATTACAAGTGGATTTTACACTGAACAAAACTTGAAATACAATGTTTAAGTTAAGTTTTATATAATTATTACTATAAACAATGATAATAATAATACAAAATATTTTTGAGTTATAAATTATTAATTTTATGAAATTTATAAGATAGTATATGGTGTTATATATTTTGTGACAATTATTTTAATATTAAATACAACTTTAAAATGAGTTTATATTTTTAAGTCACTTATTTTAACAAATAATTTATTAATATGTTAATTGTTTTTTTTATATAAAACAATATAAATAATAATTACACTGGAAAAAATTGCTGCTAAAATGATAAGATATTTTAGAATAATAATACTATTTTAATCCTTAGAATAAATAAATGCAATAAAAATAAAAATAATATAAATTAATTTATACAATGTTTAGGTACAAAAATTATTTAAAGAAAATTAAGTACATATAGTTAAACATAATTACATACGGTAACTAAATTTATATAAGTCATCATTCTAATTTAAAATAAAATTTAGAATATAGGCCTTAATGTTTTAGATGAAACAAGAATTGCAAAATTGTCACTTTTGGTAAATTGTTAGAATTTTTAAGTACTGTATTAATTATTTTACATCATATAATAATTGTATTAAAAAATTAAATAAATTTTAAATTGAATAAATTATGAAATAAAATATTTTATTAATGACATTTTTAAATTTATTATTAATGAAAAAAATTTCATTTAAGTACCCTCAGTTAATCTAAAAAAAATATATTGTATATTAATAATAGTTAATTTAAATTTTTTTGAAAATTGTAATTATTAGAAAATGTTTAAAATTAATTGTTATCCTAAAATATATATTACATGTGCAATCATTAAATTTATTTTATTTTAAAATATTTATAATTAGATAATAATTTTGACTATCTATAGTTTTAATAATTTAATATATTACAACAAAATAAGATTCATAATTTTTACTTTTTTAGTTCATAATAATTTATTTTTTTTTTAAAATAGTATTAACAAACTATAATTATTATAACTATTTTTTATTCGTAGTACACAGCTTCAACTAGTTTTCTTCTTGTGGGTTTAGAGCTTCATTTAAGTAATCTGAACTTCTAATGGCTTTTTCTTATTTTGGCAGAATATGAGGTATTTTTCTGTTAAGATTCACCACAGGTTTTGCATAGTATTTGTTTTTCTTTTCTTCAACAACAGCCGTAGGACATCTAATCAAATTTAATATGATTTATTTTTAAAACAAATTTATATTTATGTATATATTTGTAAAAACCTCAAATTGTATAAATAAGTATAAAGTTAATACTTATCTATATATTTGAAAAATAATACTAATATCATGCTAATTACTTATAACTTAATATTATGCATTAAACATTATATTATTTAGTCAAAACATGCAAAGCTAAATAATTAATAATTATTAACAAAATAAGTTTTATAAAAAATGGTAGTCAAAATATTTAAGAACTAAATATGCACAGACAGAATATTCAAACAAATATACAAATTTTTAAATAGTTTAATTTCTAATAAAATTAGCTCAAATATTAAATTATCAACTTAAATCAACTTACAAAATTATTGTATACTTTTTTTATTTAAAAAAATTTGTTTTATGCTTGCAATTTTATAATTTAATAAATAAGTTTATTTTATGAGAAAATATTAATTTTTATCAGGATATATGGTTAAACTATTTGGGTTTATTGATCTTTTAAAATTCAAAATTAATTAATTAAAATGTTTTTCTACATTTTTAAACTTGGATATTTTGATCTAGATTCATTAAAAAATTATTTTTATACAGTAAAAGAAATTTTTATTAAATTTTATAATTGTTGTAAATAGATGATATTATAATTTATAATATTAAAATTAAATACTCAATTCATAATATATAGTGTATTCTCACAATACGAGATATAAAAAAATATTTCAATTAAATAACCACACATTATCATTATTAAAAAGTTAAAGAAATAACCAAACCAAAGAATTTTGAGAAAATTTAATATTTTTACTCTTTCAATATTCTCTTGGCAACTAGTTTTTTCTTAAGATTTAAATAGATTGATAATTTTTTTTCAAATAATTATTATATTAAAAGTTTTTTTCATTCTTAAATCAAAAAATTTATTTTATTCAAATAAATTGAAATTGATAAATTACATTTACTCTTAGTAGTTTTTATTTGTTACACATTTTTTAAATTAATTTAAATTGAGTAATATATTTGCAAAAAATAAAACAAATAATAATGTACAATATATTGATAAGTTTTATATTTTTTAAGTCAAAATTCATCATAAACAATTTGAGTTAATTTTTAGTTCATGACACAACATTTAAATAAAATAATCATAGGTACTTATTACTTATAATTAAAGGTATTAACTAATTTAAGTAAATTTAAGAAGTAAAAAAATTTTTTTATTTAACTTAGAAACTCATTTGTTATAAATCAATTTTTTTCAGTTGATTTAAAAATAAACCATTAATAGTAATAATATTTTTAAAAAGTTTAGATTAAATGGATTTATCATTAATCATGTCATGTAAATAAATTTGAATAAAAATAATACATTTTATAATCATATGTTTCTGAATAATACAATATTTTCATAGTCACCAAATACTCTTTATATGAACTATGTAACAATTAAAAAAATAGAAACAGTGTTTTTAAATAATTTTGTTAATAGGTATTTTTTTCTTTATTATCTTTAAACTTAGTAAATTAATTTCTTTATTGTTAACCATTAACCTTTAGTTTAACAACTATGTGTTTATTTAACTTAATTTAACTCGAGTTAAGTATTTTCATTAACTTTCTGACCTTTGTCTATTATTATTGTTAAAAACCATCAATAAACATTTGGTTTAATATTCTCTCAAGTTGAATACCAGCTTTAAAAATCCATTTTTTAGATGCTAAAATCCATAAGTAGTTTTTGCTGAAAAATTCTATGTCTGCTTTTGACAAATATCTGTAAATAGAAAATTTATGATCTTGTTAAAACTATTCAAATATTGACTTTTATAAACTTTTTATAATAACATAAGTTTTCATGAATTATTTATTCTTTATAAAATATCAAACATAATTGTTTACTGACTTTTATAACCAAAATATGTATAATTTAATTTAGTATCAAATAAGTTTGAAGGAATTTGCTTACAGATTTTTTGTCGTAATAATTTACCACTTGTCATCCAAAATTGTTAATTTATTGATCACCAATAGGTTAAATTTCATTATAAATTACACAAGCTATAATCACACCTTCAAATTCATGTCCAACATTGTTTGTGGTTTGTCTATCTATAAATATAAATAATCATAATTAATAAAATAATACATCTACAATAATCAAAACAATAAAAATATTAATAAATAATAATGTTATTATTAATTATATTATTTATTCAATAATAAATATTCAAATTATTAGATATGTATATTTTTGCAAGGAATCAATTTTTAAAATATACTTAAATAAATGTTAACCATTCATTGGTAGGTTATAAGTTATAACTTTTGTAGTACATACCTAATTATTAATTCTAGATAGATTCATGCTTAAAAACAATACCAGAGATCCTAAAAATGTTTAAAAACCTAATTTTTGCAGTAGAAGATAAGTAATAAGAATACAAAAAAATAATTACAATGTTTAATTATGTCAAGAATTTTTTTTGGTAGATTAGAATGAAGAATACTGTCATCATATGTTATATAGACATGATTAAATCATATCTATTATTTTGAGAATCTATTTGAGTAGTTTATAGAATAATAAATGATAAAATATAATAAACTTAGGATGATGAAAAATTAGCCAGTTGGAATATATCTTTGATTAATTATGATAGTATTTTCAAAATTGGTACTGCATACTGACACATGAGATCAATGAAGGCCTTGAAAAGGTGTTTTAATTAGAGCTGACAAAGGAAATTTTAAGTAAATGGAACAATATTAAGGAAAATGTTTAATAGAAAATATTAGAAAGATACTGGAATAAGACAAGTACTAATTAGAAAAATTAGTATGTATAATACACAACATAAACAACCTTAACTAAATTGAAACTCAATGGCCTGAACTCATATTTCATGTAAAGCGATCACTTCACATTTTAATTGGGTAGGTGGGTCATGAGTTTAAAATATATTGTGTAAAAATTCAAATAAAATAATCTTAAAAAAAATAGTATATACTTTTATAACATATTAAATAACTAGAAAATTTGGGCAAGTGGGTGGAATAAAAATTTTAGATTTCTCTTCACAAAAAAAATCTGAGTTTGGTGTCACAATTAAACCTTGAATATATACTACTTAATTATTTTTACAATATAATTTGGTCCATAACAGATTTAAATTGTTATGTTAATAAATATTGAATACTATTTATTAGTAATAGATACCTACCTACATTATTGATACCGTTAAGAACTTAGAATAAGTTCTTTGAAAACAAATAACAATATAATTAATAATAAATACCAGTTTTAGACTTGGGATGTCTAGACCTTTTTTGTAACCTGCAAATTATGCATAAGCTTAATATATATAAATGTGAAACCAAGTGTAGATAAGGAGTTTTTAATTTCAAAAATTATAATCATTACTTTATTGTTAGTACGGAAAATTATTATTAAAAGAAACCTCAATATTATTGATAACACATTTACACGTCATGTTTTGTTAAATTTTGCAGGTAATGTATGACGTATGCATATGACACACTTGTCAGACCAATAAATGTATAGACATTTAATTTAATAAGCTAAAAGTTATGTACTAGTTATGTACCTAATTATAATCCTCAGATTAAAGATTGAGTTTTTCACAATAATAATTATGTACATTTTTAAAGAAAAAACATCTACTTACTATTATGAGTTCTTAATTTTCAGAGTGAAGAATCCATTGTATCGATTTTCAAAGAAAATGATTTAAATATTAATATAAAAAAACAATTTTATTTTAAAGAATATTGAATTATTTGTAATCATTTGAAATGTTGCTTAATTTTTTTATCACTAACTTAATACGTCTTATCAGTTAAAATTTAGAATAACACAAGGAAGTGTTATAAACCTATGTTATTATTGTTATTATTATTTATTTAAATGTTGATAACTAATTAAAAAAATAAATTGTCGATAAGATAATAAACAAATATAATATATAAATTGTTGTAAAATCTGATTTGTATTATTAAAGTAAAAGTAATACAGGGCCTAAAATAGTGTTGTAACCTATGATCACTTTGAAGTAGTGTCGATGGATGTCTCCTTCACTCAAGCCTCCAAATCTTGTATAAAAAAAATATCAAATTTAATTATTGTTTTGTTATATTACAAATTATTAATACATATTTATTTAATAAAAAAACCTATGATCATTACGATCATTTAGTATATAAATGGTAGATATCTACTTGTCCAAAATATGATTTAAGGAAAAAGCCCAAGTCTACAGTATTTACAATTTACAGAGGATCCAATTAAATCATTACCTACTCAGTAGTAGGGCAACAGTTGCGTAATTTAATAACATTTTCAAGTTAAATAATATAACGTTTAAGTTAAAACCTATTAGTTAAAAATGAATTAAGCAAAATGAAATTTCAAAATAGTACTTAAATAACTTTATTTTAAGTAAAATACTCATATTAAAATAAAAATTTTCGAAAATAATACGCAATTATGCAAAGATAAATAAAACAATTTATAAATACCTAGGTTGCGCATGAGCTTGGCAAAATATAGAAAATTTGCAATTAGTAGAACCATGTCTGTGTCGTAAACTAATTAGAGTAAATTAGAATGAAACTACCTACTCATTAACAAACTTAAAGGTAAGACCGTAAGAATAGTAACTAGAACACTTTATAAGCTTTCATAGTATTTTATTTTAAAGTTAGTTATAACTTATTATAAATAACAGTTAAAATATCAATAATAAAATCTTATAATATCAGCTATAAAAACTTTTCATTATCAGTATTTTATAAGTATTATATTATCATTCTCTGTATAAGATACCTATTAATGTAATAATAATTATAGTACTTTTTAAGTTATAACCATTAACTATTATAAAAAGGTATTTAAAATTTTCAACTATTTTCAAATTTAATATGTTGATACAATTTTTGTTCCTTTGTCAGATACCTAGTTTGAAAATATAATACAAGGTTCTTTTTAAGTTTTTCTTGTTTTAACTGTTCTTATGGTTTTAGAAATTTGAATAATTTATTTATCAAATTTAAGGTAAATCATATTGCATTGTTTAAAATCATTCATTGGGTATTTTTGATTGAATTTTATAGTTTATCCCAGGATATACTTTGATCATGGTTCATGTCCTACGGCTACCTTGCTGTTAGTCGCTTCTGATTCTAAATAAATGTATACTGTTCTTATTCAACATTGACAAAACGTCTAATTATTTAAGAAGACTCTATCCTAAATTTAAGTTACGTTTACAATGTTTACATACAATGAATTCAGAATCCCTGATCGAATATGATTTTTTTGTTGTTCGTTAACTGTTACCTCTGCTGCCTACATGAACATTTCATGTTACCTATTGATTTCTCGATAGACCGTTATAAAATGTAACGGTTTTCATTAACATTGAACATTAAAAAAAAAAAAAAAATAAATATTAAAATTTAAGACTTAATTTTATGATGACACACCGTAGACAATGTATGAAATATTTATATTTACAAAATACCTATTTATATAAAGGTAGGTATTAATTATAATTTCACGCATTAGAATTAAGTAAAAACCATTTGAAAAAATCTACCTATACGATATTTACGGTTATTTAAATGTTATGATGAAACTGTTTAGGTAAATGGAAAAGACTGAGAACTGAAGTTCACGCGATTCAAATAAGTATTAGGTATAACCTACTACTTGTGTTATTGTGTCTATTTATTAGAAATATAAATAAGCAGAAAATACGTTTTACTATAGTAGGTAGTACCATTTATTACTACTAGCATTTAATAATAAAAGTGATAGTGATATATTATCATAGCAATTGATTAAAAAAATATAAGTATTCGACATTTAAACAGTTTTATCTATGGAAACGTGTAACCTTCAAAATTACACACGAAAGAAATATTGTTATATAACTTATACTATTGTAACGTAGTTTTTTTATACATAATAATAATATGGTATTATTATCTATATAGCTAAGAACATCATTTCGGTGTAATATTATACTTTTATAACAGCTAGTTTCAATAATTAATAACTTACTGATAAAATATATCATATTATTTGGCGGAACCCTAAATTATTATCATACGTTCATAATTGTCCCGGGAGATTAATGTCATAAATTAAATTATTTAAACACACACAAATATGTATATTAAAAAAAGACATATTGAAATTACATAGAATTATAAATGTTTACGTAGGTCGTAACAATAGGTACTTACTACATGTAGACTATACGATGTATTGATATATATGTATATATATCAATATAGACTAATATATATATACATAATACATACTTTAAACATAACATGTTTATGTTTATATTGTATTTAGTTTATTCTGTGTAAACCCCTTGGATATTTATCGAAATAGGAAGTATTAAAACGTATTGGTAATTAAATAGAACATTTTTCATCATCATTATTATTTTTTTAAGCTAATATTATAATATACAAAATCTATAATACTATTATTGTTATGTTTGCAAACTGTCGTTGACCTAGTTTACTTAAAACCAACAACAATAATATTAGATTAATATAATAATAATAATATTAGATTTATATAAAAATAATACTAGATAAATTACGCTCAGAATTTTATACATCTAGCTTAACCACAGGGGTAAGTGGAATATATTATTTTCTATTTAAACGCTGCAATTATCGCATACGACAAACCATCAATCATATTATATTCATATCATACTAATAAGTTGAGATTTCATTAAAAGTTTATAAATTGTTTATTACAGATGTAAAATTGTATCATCGATGTGACGATTTTCTAATTATATGTTTGTATAATTTTTTTTGTAGTTTGAAATAAATCAAGTTCATCTAAATTGACTAAATTGTATAGTTTGTTCAAATAATTATTATAAATTAGTATTGTAATAGGTGTACCAAAAGACGAGGTATTAATTTATAAATTTTATTTTACAAAAATATTGATAATTATTACGTTTTTATTTTTTCGCTCAAAAATTGTTAAGAAAGTTGAACAAAACAAAACAAAAAAAAAGATTCAATATTAATTGAAATGATTTCAGCACACTATTTTATTTATGACAATAGCAATAATTTTTATCGTCATATATAAAATTATTAGCCAACTAGGTACATACTATAGTTCTTTAAAAAACTGTTGTTTTGTAAATAAAAAGGTGAAATTTGAGATTGCTGTTAAAAGAATCGCCTGTAAAAAAGACCTAATCTTACAGAAGTACGCAACTTACCGTCTAATTTTATTTTCTTACATCAGTATCAATGAAACAAATATTTAATTAAATAAAAGCATAAATTGTATATTTGTTTTAAACAAATCTGTTCATCACTACTGATACTAATACTAAACAAAAATAAATATATTGATTTTTCAATATCTTATTCGTATTTATATAATTATTATGTATATTATTATTACCTACATATATATATATATTATATTTATAGGTACCTTAGTACCTATGTCCTACACCAGGATATCCAACCCGCTGCCCGCGAATCGCATGCGGCCAATGGTAGATATTGATGCGGCCCTCACTTCAATTTAAAAACTATTATTTAATTGTATATAATATATTAATATTATGAAAACAAATTTATCATAAGAATATAAAACTACATAATATTAAACATCAAATAAACTTTAATAGTGTTTAATACTTTTATCTTAGCATAATAGCACTGGCACACATTAATTATACGAGTGATTAGTGGATCAACTCGAGCCGATTTTGATAAAATATTTTATTATTGGAGATATGTCCACGACATAGATCTCATGTCATTTATCAACAAATAAAAATAAAACATTGTATATCTAAGTTATTATTATTAAAAACTATGCTGCCCACAACAACTTTTGCCCATATGATGTAGCCCAGACTTCACAAAAGGTTGGACACCCCTGTCCCACACCATAATTTTTTATAATCAAATAATCAAATAATAAAAATAAAAGCAAATAAATTTATTTTTTAAAATTAACTTTAATGATTCAGTTTTATTAATTGTTGTTAGAATGTCTTATTTTTCCATTACTTATAGGTACTAGGTAGGTACATTTGGTGATGTAATGAACAGTATTGTATGGTTTGTACTTTGTAAATAACAAGAAATAAAAATAAAAACTGAGATTATGTTAACCAAGTATTCACCAACTTTTAAAAGTTTGAAGGATATTCAAAAAAAGCTTACATTTTTATCATAATATTGAGGATGCGATTATATAGTTGCACCAACATAATATTATCTGAGTTCATAATTATTTACACGGGGCGCAGACACGATTTCACGAAAATACTAAATAGTTGCAAAGCTTTTTATATAAATAAAAGTTGTAATTAAAAACTTTCACATCTTATAATTTTTCATGTCCGATGGCTGATGTGAAAAAAATAAACAAACTTTTATGTAGTAACCATGTAAATTTTTAATTGCTTTAAACAACAATTAATTTGATCAATGCTGAAAAACAAAAATATTTCTACACGCATAAATAAAATTCTAATGCTTCAAAATTAATTTTATTAATTTATTATTTTTCAATAGAATAGATATTTGAAAGGAACTAGTTACTGTAGTTTATAGCCGACTATTTTTAAAAATCAAATAATTTATGGATATGTTTAAGAAGACGCCGCTCCCGCATGTATTATCTCCATCTTACATACATATACAACATGGTAAATTTTCGTTCAGTAGAATCCATTTTATGCTATTAGCTTTTTAAATTTATCTATTATCAAACTTGAAGGTAAGAAATTTTATCTAGGCTATTACATAAGCTTTTATTGATATTTAAATTTTAAACTGAGTTATATTTATGTAAAATATTAACATTTTAAAAAATACTCATAACGCATTTTAAAATTATGATATTAATAAAAGCCTATAGATAAAATTCTTATTTTTAAATTTGATAATAGGTAAATTTATTCAAATATTAAAGCTAACAACATAAAATAGATTCTGTTGAACGAAAATGTATTATGTTGTATGTATGTAAGACGAAAATGACACATTGCGGATGCGGAGTCTTCTTAAATAGTTTAATTTTTGATGCAGATTAATTATTTTAAGATTTTACCTAATTAAGCTTACCCAAAGCAACATTCAACCCTAGATAGTAATCTAAACTCAAATTCTTCAATATAGCTGAATTCGTTGTATTACTTGTATTTATATAACCCTATATGTATCTACTTAAATGTAATATTTTCTTATAATTAATATGTAGTTTAAAATTCATCCTAAGCCAATGAACTTTATAACTGGAGCACAAAATAATTTGTAACTCTAAAATTTTATGAGAAGGTAAATTTTGATTTATAGCTGGTCTAAGATAAAAATCGGATGCAAAGTTGAATTATGGCATTATTAATATAGATATAATTACATAATTACTATAAAATATATTTATAAAGTTGTTACTATGTATTATATTTAATTTTGTTATTTTTTTAAAATTTTTATTTTGTTTTTAAATATCTTTATAAATATTTTTGTTTCACTTATTTGTAATTGTCGTGCTGTAATGTTTCAAATAAAAGCACTTAAAAAAAAATAATATATTTATAAAGAATTTTAATAACGAAAAATTTCTTTTTACAAAAAAAAATATATATATATATATATATTATATATAATAAAAATAGATGTTTTTATCTACTCGTACAATTTTCGAGCTTTATATCTATTTTACAAGTATTATTGGACTTTGATGCATATAAGAATAATTTATACTAATTAGAATGACGCATTAAGACAATTTTTTTTTTGCTCTTTCATAGGAAAAATCTTAGTAAAAAAATAAGTTTTAACCAAACAAGGACTTTATTTACTAAAAACGACTAGTATCTAATCTAACGGAAAAACATCAAAACATGTTTATTATATTATAAAATCGATCATTTTGAACCTATTGGCTATCATTTATTATTATTATTCTCTGGGTATATGTGATTAATGAAGCACAAATATTGAACAACTTTATATAGTCATACATATATGTATATGTAGTATGTATATTATGGTAGATTTATAATATTTTATGATTCCCCGCAGTATCCGCGAATATTAATGTAATTTCTTTATAAAATTAAAAATCACGAAGAAAATTTTTTTTATTGATTTACAGCATAGAAAACATATTAGCTGTTAAACATTCGTTAAGCAATTTCTCATTGAACCGAGTCGTCTGAGTCTCATAATGAATTTACGATAAAACTATTACATAGAATGGTAGAAAGGATTATTCAGTTTGGTTAACATAGTGTTTCATCAATTGATAAAACTGTTTGTTAGGAAATAAGTTTTAATCATAAAGAGCAGTTACATGCATTGCTATATAACAGTATAATTTATATTAGATGTATAAAGATTGCTTGTCTATGAACTTAAAATAATAATAAAACAACAATTACTTATTTTTAATTAGTTTGTATACGAAAATAAGAAAATAATATTTTCACTGACTTTTTAGATTTTAGCGGAACGAGAACGCTCTTCACAATGTTGTTGTCTTCAGTTTTAACAAATATTTCGAATACTAACATTTTCAGACATCACGTTCATTTAAAGTATATTTTGACTCCAATTATTTATGAAAGCATTTAAATTTTCAACTACCATTTGTGGAATAATTGCAACAGAAACTCTACGCTTGTTACACGTTCCTGCAAAGTCATAACCGTAGAAAACCGTTAAAAACCAATGATTACCATTAGTTCCATAAGTCTGCATCAAATAGAGGTTCAGGCCACATGATTATTTGTTTCACTTCAATTATCAAAATGAAGAACAATTGAAATTATATGAAAATAACTATACCTATGTCACGCGTCCAAGTAGTTCTGAGCGTCGGACGTCGAAGAATCGAGATGTAAATCGAAACATATAAAAGTTTATTCCTGAGGAAATAGTAGTTAATACTATAAGGATAACCGGATAACGACTGATAATCGATCAACGCGAAATGAAACCAGTATAATTAGCGTATCAATATTGTTATGGGGCACGTGAAACAATAACGTCTGATTGCCGTTATGGTGTCGGAGGTCACCCGGTTTCGCGCGAGAGGCTCTGCCGCGACCGGACTTGCCGCCGGCCCGCCAGCCGCCTACGGCTTTTTCGCACTCGAAAACGTCGCTCGGAATGTCTTGACGCGTACCGGTCAGAGCACGGCTGAAAGGGGGCGCGCGAGCACGGCGATCGTCGGCCCCCAAACCGTACCGATCGCGCCAGGTCTTCGATAACGCCGTTTGCCGACCACGCCGTCTCGGAGGTGGACCGCCGACGCTGCCGGACCGAAAGCCAGCAGCTGTCGGGTCGGCACTGGCAGATCTTTCCACCTCGCCACGTGGACGTCGACGGGACGGGCGCGACAACGCAATTGATAAGATATTTGGTGCTTATCTACGTCGGCCGACCATTGTTGCTGATAGGTACATTATCGGCGACGGCGGTTGAATAATAATCCGCCGCCTCGGCCGGTGCGTCAGACCAAACGTCACCGACTCTCGGAAACTCTTCACCGACCACGCGCGGTCGAGACGCCCAACCCGACGTGCCGGGCCGCCCAGCGATCGGTCGGCAGGCCGCCGTCTGTTACATTATACAATAAGCGATACGACGACGACGCGCGGCGGCTGCGGTGGCGGTGGCGGGGGGTCGTCGGGTAGCCGTATAGTACGCGCGCGCTCGCATGTGCGCGTGTGCGCGCGAACGTCGCCTGTGCGCTTGCGCCCGGCCGACGGTGCGTGCGTGTGTGTGAACAGCGCGAGAGTGTGCGTGCGTGCGTGGTTGTGCGTGCGTGTGCGCGTCTGATGTACCTAGTGCCATACTGATACGCGCGGTGGTGTGCAACGACTCGGGAGCCCCCCCGGTGTATTGTATTACCTGTGTGTCGTTCTTGTCCGGTGCCGCCGCCGTTACTACTGCTGCTGACGCGCCGCCGCCGACATCACGGACACCGCTCGTGACGACGTGTGTGTGTGTGTGTGTGTGTGTGTGTGAGAGAGTGATATACTGGTACGTCAACGGACGACGGACGTCGATGTACAACGTCTGTCGCTGCCGCCGCTGTTGCTGTTGTTGGACGACTCCGCCACCGAAGTTCGAGATGATACGGACGCCCGTCTGCGGCCATCGCCATTAGTTAAGAACTGGTTGAATATCTTAAAAAAACTTGTTCAAATGTATTAAGAAATGTCTTCCGCTATGAGAACAACTTTACAGACTGTTCCAGAATCGCTTGC
>NW_020271239.1:939251-974423 GCF_002803265.2 Melanaphis sacchari | reverse complement strand
TTTTACATCTGCGGGAAAAACAAATGCTAAACATTCGTGGAGTGAAGATTGATTACAACAAAGGGTGGATTGTTTTACTGAGAACTTAAGGCAATAAAAATTTATTAAATACACTATTTTTATTTCTATTCGGTAGTTTTGAAAAATCTAAAACTAAAAAACAACTTGAAAATTGGTATTTATAAAATTATAACATAAGTACATATTTACAATAATAGTAATATCATACATTATTTTACAAAATATTTGTAAATATTGCACACAATACGCACCAACGTAGCGTTTCGGTCGGGTAGCCGTATAGTACGCGCGCGCTCGCATGTGCGCGTGTGCGCGCGAACGTCGCCTGTGCGCTTGCGCCCGGCCGACGGTGCGTGCGTGTGTGTGAACAGCGCGAGAGTGTGCGTGCGTGCGTGGTTGTGCGTGCGTGTGCGCGTCTGATGTACCTAGTGCCATACTGATACGCGCGGTGGTGTGCAACGACTCGGGAGCCCCCCCGGTGTATTGTATTACCTGTGTGTCGTTCTTGTCCGGTGCCGCCGCCGTTACTACTGCTGCTGACGCGCCGCCGCCGACATCACGGACACCGCTCGTGACGACGTGTGTGTGTGTGTGTGTGTGTGTGTGTGAGAGAGTGATATACTGGTACGTCAACGGACGACGGACGTCGATGTACAACGTCTGTCGCTGCCGCCGCTGTTGCTGTTGTTGGACGACTCCGCCACCGAAGTTCGAGATGATACGGACGCCCGTCTGCGGCCATCGCCATTAGGTAGGTGAACGATTAAACGGATTTGCGCTGTCGCGTGCCCCTCTTTTCCTGTTGTCAAGGGGGGAGACCTGGGGGCTTGGGCAAGCGTCTCGCTCAAACGCCGTCTCGTCCATTTGGGCCTGTCGGCGCCCAGAAGCTTGCTCAAAAACCATCGACGGACGTACTGTGAGTACCCCCCAGGTCTTGATAATCTACTGTGTTTGGCTTTGAACTGCCCGTAGTGACCAGGTGTTGGGTGCTCACAGCTTAGGTTTCTATCCAAAGTGCTCAGTGTTTGTTGTAGGCAGTCTTTGATTTCTGAGTGTGACAGGCATCACACCAATTGTCATCTAATTTTGTGCCATCTAAATTTCTGCCCTTTCAATTCATCAGCTAATGATCAGATTTAGTATTTAGTTAAGTAGGCAGGTTTGTTTTTTTTTTTATTTTTTTTTTTAATTTGTTATTATGCTTTATGGAATTTTTTTCATCGTGATTTCTAGTCAGAAAACATCAATTATAATGTTTTCACTGTGGCTTGTTTCAGTTTAATGTAAAATTCCATTTTTTTAATAAGGAGTTTATGAGATTAGGTAGGTAGGAATCTAGTTAATTTATAAATTGCTTTTTCTAGTTGCTGGTTAGTAGGTAGTCATTAATTTTAGGTATACTTTTTTTTTTTAACAATCTATTTTGTTTTCATTTAGGCTATAGTAATAATTGAAATTGTTGGTAATTACAAAATAAATTTGAGGTGTTTGAACAATACATAATTCATTACTTACTGTTTCCGGAATAATTCATTTTTGCTGCTAAACACTTGTGCATAAAATATAAAAAAACAGTTTGATAATTGAATACCAATTTCCTAAATCATCAAATATCATAAACTAAATAGTGCCAACTACCACTAAAACTACACACTACATTCAAAGTTATATATAATTAGCAATTACTTATAATATATGATAGGTAAATTAGTATAAATATTAGGTAGGTACTTATTTGTGACAGCAAAATATTTTAACTAGGTAAGATTATCAAAAATATTATAATTGAATAGGTTAGTTGTTCTTTTACATTTTTAGATTTATACAGAATTTATATTTCCCATACAATTTTTTCTATTTTTCAATTTGAATCTATTCAAAAGATATATTTCACAACTATAACACTTAAATTACTATTTTTTTTTTTTTTTTTTTTGACTTGTAAGATGTATTTAAAATATCAAATTTAAAAAATATATGACTAATTGTATTATTTTTATTTTTATTTTAGATACCTATTCACTTTGAAACTATGTATACAAATTTTAAAGTAATTTAGTTAATTATATTAAGTAGTAATTTAATACTGATGAAGTATTCTGTAATTTATCATCTTATTACTTATTATTTGTTTTAAGTTTTCACAAATTTCTTAATACATGCATTATTATCAAAAGAATTATTTATTTTACCTACTTATTAACTATTAACATATTATACACAAATATATAGAGAGTTCTAACTTAAACTAATAATATAATAATATTTATGAAATATAAAATGAACATATGCTTATGTTTAAATTGAATTACCTAATGATTGATTTGCCAAAGCCAAACTTTGTTTAAAATGTTCTTGATAACATGGTTCTTTATTTAAAAATAAATCTAAACTATCTATTATTTAGACATTTTTGTGATGCTTAATAAGTACCTATTCACAATACTTAATTGTTTATATGTAAACAAGTGTTTAAATTTTGAATTAAATATATATTGTCTCATAGTATAAAGAGAAAATAAAAGTGTATAAATTCATTGTTTTAGTCTTAAGTACCTACAGTTTTTTTGTACGATAGATTATTCTTATTAGTTTTGGATTTTAATAAAATTGTGACTACAACAATTTTACAAGATATCTAAGTTGAAAATATGTCAATATAAAATGAATTATAACTAATACTTATAGGTATACAAAACTTGAATTTAATCTATTATAAAATTAAACTTTATTATGATCATAATTTATTTATTAATATTAGCTAATCATAAACATTTTGTGAACCGACCACCAAAAAATTGTTCTAGCTGCATTTAATTTTTGGTAGTGTACATCACTGGTATATTTAAATGTTGTCTTTAAATTATTGAGTTTTTAAGTACCTAAGTAGTATAAATAATTATAGAAAATGTAATGAATATAGTTAATATAGGATCTAAATAAGAAATTTAATAATATGTTATTATTGGTGTTTAAACTGTTAAAATTAGTAAAGATTGTATTGTATATTTTGTTATTGTGTTTGCATAAAAATTTACTTTTAATAACAATTTTTTTACTTTAAATTTTATCAATTTAAAAATTCTAGGATAATTAATTATTATTTTCTAAGTAATATACCTACTTATTTAATACATTTTAAATTATAATACAAACAGCATAATGCTATTAAATATTAAAATATAAATAGGTGTTCAAACTGAATTATTTGTGGAAATATATTAAAAAAAAAATAACAACAATAATAATAATTGAAATAATTAAAAAAATATCTATAAATATCTATTTTAAATTAAATTCTAACTTGAAAATGTATGTATATTTTTATGTTAGAGATAATCTGATGAGATTGTTGATGTGTCACATGGATTGAGTGCATACTCGGGCATGCACTCAATTCATTTTATTTCAACTTTGAATACATTTTGTTAGTAGGAATCGATAAAGTGTAAGTGACAAAGAAAAGTATACATTTCATTTGTCAACCTAAAGCCAATATTTGTTATCAAGTAAATAAATGTCATCATTTGTAATGCTTAGATTAAAGTATATATTACAAACTATGAGTGACATTTTGTGTGTAAATAATGTTACTGTAATACTGTAAGGAAACTATACAAAAAACTGCAATTGTGTATTGATTAGTGTGCTTTTAAATAAAATAAATTATAGGTTGTTATATTAATTAGAAATAAAATTGTTTCAATTGATTAATTAACTATACTTAATAAGTTTATTCATTAAGTTGGGATCTCAAATGCTAAGTTAAATTTTTGCTAAACTTTTTTTTTTAAATATGTACCTCATATTAAAAACGATTAAACCATTTAGGAAGACATATGCTTTGTAATAACCTAAAAACATCCTCAAATACACATTAAACAACATTGCTTATACATAGCATTACATTTTAAACAATCTCATTAATTGATGTGTCAACTGTTGTCAGTTTAAAAGTTTATTGTGATTAAAAATTTAAATTATTAATTTGCATAGTTTTTCAGATTGAAAAAATTATGAAGAACTGTTCAAAAATATCATATTTGTTTTTAATAATGATAGCTTATAAATTATGAATCATAATGTAAAAATGTAAAATTATTATTGAAATGTATTAGGTATTTCTATTAATTTAAAAAAGTAAACTTAACATACTATTTAAAAGGTTAAGTATTTATATTTTGGTTTGATTCAATGAAAATATAATAACTTAAAAATTACATTTTGGCATTATAATATTATGTTCCTGTTAAAAGTCTTTTCGTCAGAGATTCTTGAATAAACTTGGTTCCACGTACTATATAATTCCTTACTTATTAATAAAAAAAAAAAAATGCTTTTAAAAATGGTATAAAATTTAAAAAATCGGCTCTGAAATAAATTCTAGAAACTCATGAGTAGAAGTCTGTTAACTGTTCTATTCTTTTTTCTTCATTTGTAAATAACTATTATGTATTTTGACGTATTGCTTTTAATTTTATTAATATCAGTGTTGTTACTTCATAACTCTGCTTTCACCACAAGCCGAGCTTAAAGGAAGTATTCATAATTTAATTCCTATTTATATTAATTAATAATTCTGTAAATTTTAATGAAATAAATTTAAATTAAAAAAAAAAAAAAATTTAACTTATTATCTTAAATACATTTGATTTTTTAAAATATCTTAACAGTTTTGAAGCTGTACACAAACATGTTAACAATAAATTATGACGTGTATTGAAATTTAATAATTATGTTTATAACATCACTAGAATATTGTGTTTATGTGTATGTTTTAAACGTCATCTCAATAAATGATTGGTACTGTAAAGTTATGTTATTAATCAATTTCACATTGACTCTTTCTTAAGTAAATATGCAAATATGATGTTTTAATTGTGAATATATATTGCGCTTCTAAACTATACCACTTGATTTCAAATGATTATTTTGATTCATTTTAAAAATTTGAATTCTAATCAAATTTTAATTGATTATTAATTACTATTTATTTTATTCAATAATCTAACATTAAATATTACCGTGAGTCTTATCATTTTATTATTTTAATTATTAAATAAGTAGTTTTACAAATTAAATTAGTCTTATTTTTATTTTATTTTTTGTTTATTATTTTTTACATTTTGATTTTTATGAGTCTGTGTTTAATGTTTATTATTTAATTACAAAATTAAATTGTTTGATGTTGGTATAATATATTACGATCAAATTCTTTATTATGATTATATCTTTATTATTTTTATTATATATTTTTAATGGAATTATACATTACCATTATATAGTTAGTTGTTATGTTAAAATTATGCAATACAGTATGCTTAATTTAGGTAAGTTAGGTAACCTAATACTAAACAAGGGTCTAATATGATTTATTTTAAAGCTAAATAAAATGTATTGCCAACTCTTAAGGGGCCTTCTTATCACATAGTTTTATATTTTTGGTTTATATTCAATATATTGGTAACAAAATATTTGTTATTTAATGTAATTCATTAGGAATTCTGAAAAATAAAACTTATACATTAAATGAACACTATCTATTCGTTAGTTTTTAATCATTTTTAATTAGGTAAACAAATATAAACATAAATAGTTATATAAATTATAAATGTATGTGTTTTTATATTTCTTGAGTAATTTTAGTTATATATCAATATCCAACATTTTTCTCCTTATTATGAAAATTTAGGTGATTTGCACATTTGCAACAAATACAAATACTTATTATTTAGACATAAGTATTGTGTGTAGTATAATATAAAATCAATCTATGGTAGATAAATATATATCATTGTAAATAAATCATTATGATTTTTGTAAATTTGTATTGATTTGATATATAGGTGGTAAGGGATGAGGATACTGAAGGCTTAGTTCCCTTCCTCAAGTATAATTTTATATTTATCCATGGATCATGTAAATAGTAATTGGGCTGCAGGTTTTTTACTTGTAGATAATTTCTTTCATAATTTTTTTAATAAAATAAGACATTTTTGGGAACTAATATTCCTTGGTTGCACTGTTGTTGAACTTACGAATATTGTTTATAACATGTATTTCATAGTTCATGCGCAAAATGTTTCATGAAAATAATTTCAGAGCAATGTTGCTATCGCTTTTTACGACGACCAGCATAAATAATATAATATTTCTTTGGTGTACAGTCCGATAAATTATTTAAATTATATTCGGATTGTTTATAAGTTATAACTAAGTTATCTTGCATGCACCACAAGTCATTTAACGGATGGTTAGGTAAATCTTGGTCACGCATTCGCGCATTTGGTTATATAGGACATCCAAAGGAAAAATAGAAGCTAAATCGTTAGTACTTACTACTTGGTATAATAATTACACATAGAGTACCGTCAAAAACATTCGTCGACCGTCACTCCATTTGATCGTTATCGCCGTTTTAAAATGATGCATGACGTCAATATTGGTTCCATCGATTTTCGCCCCCCTATTTCAATACGCGCATTTCCTCGACTGTCTTTATTCATTTATTTATATATTAACTGAAAATACTTAAAATGAAAAGCGGTTTTCATATGACAAAATCTTGATAGTTTCCTACAACTTGATGTAGACATAATATTGAAAATATAGGTACACATTTAACGTAGAAAATGTTTAATTTATACATATTTCGTTAATTGGTATTTTTGCAAATATATTACCAGCCAGCCGTGTCAAATGATATCCATCATTTTCCAATGTTTTGACTGCTTTATTTTAGTTATTTGTTGTCAAATATATTTACTGAAAACTGCTTTTCATTTTGCGTATCTTAATATATAAATAAATGAATAAAGACGCATCGAAGAAATGTGCGTATTGAAATAGGCGGACCGCCAACTGATGGAACCTGTGACGTCACACGTCATTTTTAAACGGCTATAATAATCAAACTAAGTGAAACAATGAAAAATTTATGATTTTTATCCTTTTACAATACTTACAATACTTGAATACTTCATAATATTTATAATTTTTTAATTTTTCCTCGTACAGTTCTTTAATGTGTAAATAACGTATATTATGTAGTTTGTTTAATTTATTTTGGGGCCAATAACAATAATTGTCATTTTTAGAAATTAAACATGTTTTTTTTTAAGTATATTAGTCCAAACAAATACTTATTTAATGGGTTGTTTTAAAAATTATTCTTAGCAATACAACGTATAAAACTATTAAACTTATAATTGTTATTATTTTTCAGTTAAGAACTGGTTGAATATCTTAAAAAAACTTGTTCAAATGTATTAAGAAATGTCTTCCGCTATGAGAACAACTTTACAGACTGTTCCAGAATCGCTTGCGACTGACCATGTAACAAACTCAAAGGTAAGATTCATTACTTACAGACTATAGTTGGGTGTTTTTTATGAAATTAATATTTATTGATGAAAAATTTTATACTTTAAAACATATAAAAACTTCACTTTTTAACTAAAATATATGTATAATACTTATATAGTTTTTGAATATTTTTCGGCATGATAAAAATGTTTGAAATGTAAAAATTGTGTGATAAAAATAATTTATTTGATTTTCTTATTTTACAACTGTATGGTTTGTATGGGATTTAAGTTAATTTGCCAACCGTGAATTTGTTCATTAAAAATATGTCTATAATCAAATATATTATAACTAAAATGTATATCATATTTAATATAGTATGTACTGTATACGTAATACCTACGTTGATGTAATGAAAAACTTAGTTTGTTTCAATATGAACATTTAATAAAAAGATATTCAAAGAATAATCTTAGAAAAATCTAAGTATTTAGATAAATAATTTATTATTATTATGTTATAATCGTATTTAATTAATATGAAGAATATCGTGTCACGATTTCCTTTATTAAATTAATTAGGTATTTAGTGAAAAGATTTTTTTTATTAAATCTGAAAATTACAATCATAATATAATACCTACGAATGTATTTTTACCTATCTATTTCTGTCTATTTTTTTCTTTCATCTATATCTGTGAAATTAATCCATTGTTCAGATTTAGTATACCGTGTTTATATTATTAATCAAATGTTAAAGTAAGTTTTTTATTTTTAATAATAAGAAAACATAGTTTGATACAATAACAAAACATGTTTTCATCTCAAAATTTAAGTCAGATTTAAACCCTGTTATTAAATTGGTACATTAAACACTTTTCGTTTATCCAACTAAATAGTAAAATCTTTGAGTTTGATAAAATGATTTGAATTAATTGCTTATGTAAGATAACATTTAATTATGTAGCTTTTAATTTTAATCCACAATGCGTATTTTTGCAATCAACTAAATCAAATTCTTTGTTTATTGTATTTATATATACGTTTAATATATTAAATTATTACATTATTACATATTATGTAATTTTTATTGGTGTTTAAATGTAACCGGATTTAATTGTGAAAATTACTATTGTTATTTGTAACATTTTTCTATCTAAAGAACTCTTTAATAATGTGTTGGTATTATTTGTTGTATTTATAATATTTTCATTACATAATTTTGCAATCATCCACAAAACATATTCGACTATTATTAATTTAAATTCTATAAATTTGAAGTTAGCGTTTTAATAGATTATATTTTTATAATTTAGAAATAAAGATAATATTGCTAACTAGGTATTCTTGAATATTAATGGTTAGTATTAAATTTTTTTTTCAAAATAACTGAAAATAATTTTAATAGAAGAAACGTCTATACAATTATATTTATATTATTTTTTCGTTCAATTAATATAAGATCTACTTCTCTTCATAAAATAAATATTTGATACGATTTAATATATAAATTATTATTATTTTGGAAGTAAAAAATGTATAGATATTAAATATTTACTTTTTATTGTGTTGGTAGTTTTTAAAATATTTCATTATGCTCTTTTGAAAATTTAAATACATTCAAAACATTTTTTTTTATATATATACACGATATTAAAAATCAAATTTCTATTCAAGAGTATTTATATTTTACAAAGTATTTAAAAAAATATTTTTATTTTATCGTAAAATGGTCAAAATAATTTAAAAGGTAAACAAATTAAATTACATTTTTTTATTGAGCTGTATAATGTATAAAATAATTATTTCTTTGAAAGCTTATATAATATAGATGTTTTTAGTGTTTGCACAAATATATTTAATTTTTACAAAATTAAATTTTTATGTTTAAGTATATTGTGTTATTGATTTTGACAAATTACCTTAAAGCTAAAGCAATCGCAATCCAACTATAGGCCAAGGTAATATAAAGAAAACGGAAAGGGGCATATAGGTAAATCAATAGCTCGTTGTTAGCTAGTTTGAATTACAATTGAAAGTATTTCTTAAGATATTGTTGTTAAATATTTTGTTTAATTTGATGCATTAGAAATTGTTTTCCAGTATTTTGGTACATTGTTATTTCTATAAACTATAAAAAACTATTGAATGAAAATAAAAATATGAAATACGTGAGTTAAATTTTTACGATAAATATGACGTAAAAACACAAAATTAACTTTCACAATTATCTATATACTTTTATTTATTTTTGTACTTACAAACTATAAATAATAAAAAATGGTTAAATTTGTTTTGTACATTTTATTATTTGTTAAGTATTTTTATTTTTTTAAATTTTTTTTTAACGAAATATTAATCAAGTCAAAATTTATTTATTTTATAAAGCCTACTATTGACCTTATTTTCTTGATGAAAGCGATTTTTTTTAGTCCTACCCTATCTTGTATTGTTTGAGTAACCTTGTTTTTCAAGCTACTAGGTCATATAAGAACGCATGGAACATTGTTTGTCTATATAATAAAATTAATACTTAAATGGTTTGATTAAAATTATAAATATTATTAATTTTATTAAAAAGATTATATTTTTACCTTTAATTTTGATAATAGGTCAATTTACTTTGATACAAAAAAAAAAGTGAGCTAGTGGGTACCGCTTTGCTGTACAGGTGTCGAGTGGGTCATTGTAATGGATATGTTAAATTTTTATTCAATGGTATATGATTGTAAAAAAAAATGATTCTGAGCAAAGGTATAGTTTTTATAAGACTTATATCATTAAGTATATTTCATGATGTTTTTTTAATATTGATATTAGTGCAATAGATTGATTACATTTTTTCTGAAAACGTCGCATTTAATATATTCGGTTTATTAAAGTATTTAATTTAAATAATAATAAATACTCATACCTTATTATATTATTGTTATTCATTTTTAAGTTAACCACCATACCATGAAACAATATGAATAGGTTTATGGTAATAGCTTAATAATTAATCTATATACAGTCGTCACTCGTTAAATCAAACCTCAATAATTCGAAAAACTCCATAAATCAAACTAAACGCTAAGTCCTTTGAGAAAACCTCTATAATTAGAAGAAAATACATGTATTCTGGTTTCCTCGATAATTCGAAATGTCTGTCGGTGGTACACACTTTACAATTCGAATTTTTATTCCATAAACCTCTATAATTCAAATTTCTTTAAATGCGATTATATATAAGATCATATGTAAATACAATGTACATATGAAGATGACGTACAATCTATTTGACGTATTTCGGTACTCGTAATGAAACTAATAACGACGGTGGTTTAATATTAATAATATTATCATAGTTGATAAACGTTATCGTACCATACCTACCTAATCTAAACTTTTGTCAGGATTATGTCAATTTTTTGAGTAATCTGAAATGAACGAAAAACGATGTGATACAATTTTCAATGCTATCAGTAAGTTAAACAACGCTATGAACCAAATTGTGGTCAGCAATTTATCATAAAGAAAATAACAGATTTCTTTGATATGTAAAATATAATAATATAATAAATAAATGTCAATTAATAATTGTAAAATATAACAATATGTATATATGTATAATAAATATATGTCAAAATAAATGTAATATATACATACAATAATTTTTCATCTCTCTTTAATTCGAATTAATCTTTTTCCCTTGATTATTCGAACACTCGGTAAATCGAAAACCTCTATAAATCAAATTTTTAACTTGGTTCCCTGAATTTCGAATTATTGAGTGACTACTGTATTTTGAAAATGTCATCGCGCTTAGTAAAATTCATAATATATGTAAAAATTTTAAGTTCCCTCACAAATAATGTTTTTGAATTATAATAAAACAACTAATATTGCTCTTCATTTAAAAATATAATTTCATTCAAATTTGGAAATGAAATATCTACAAAAAAGCGTGTTTTTATTGGTTTTATGAAGAACATTTTACTACATTTTCGAACCTAATAAATAATTTGAAAATTTTTGAGATTTTAAAAATGTTGTTAAAATTTAATTTAAATGATTAACAAAATATTGTGACTATACATTTTTGATGTATAATTATTAGAAACTTTGTATTAAATTTTCAAACGATTTTACTCACTAAATAGTTTTTTTTATTAACATACATAAAAAAAAGGAAAATTTAAAATTTCTATATATATATATATATATATTTTTTTTTATTGGACATAAACAATCTATATAGCTTGCACAATAAGTTTATATGCTGAGAGTAATTATTAAGACATGAAAGATTTGAATTAAGCAGCCACCCATTAATGACTTGACTATTTCTATATATAGATTAAAAAAGTCAAAATATTTTGAAATTTTTTGTAGTTGGTCTTATAAGCATTCGGCGAAAATTCTTAGTATCCATGGTTAATCGTTTTTGAGTTAAACAAAAAACAAAATTAATTTTGCATAAAAATTCCGGTTTTTCCATAATTTAAATTTTATAGTTATTTTAAAAAATACTTGAAAATTTTAATTTTGAGTTCTCTGAAGTCCATACAGAATCATATACGGAATTACCTTCAAAATTAAAAGCATTTTTTCAATTATTTATTGTGTATATATATATATATATTTGCGTGTACAGCGTAGCGTAGGTATACAAAAAAAAAAAAAAATCATCATTGTAAAATTAATACATTAATCACTCATTTAATCTAACATAACTGAGTTAAATCTTTTTGACATAAAATTTTTTGTGTTATGTATTAATAAAACGGAGTCAATATACACGTTTACGAATTCAATAACCCATACTAGTTCTTTAGAGTAAACATTAAGTAAATAGAAATAGTAAAATATACCACTAGTTTATGTATGTATAACAAGTTATTCTTTTTAATTGATTTAACTTTGTTTATTGATAATATTTATGTTTTATTGAATAAATAACAACTTATCAGTAAATGATAAAATCTAATAATTAATTTTAGTTTATAATGTATACATATTTTACTATCAGATAAATATTAGTGGGTCCAAAGTACTTTTTATGTATTCTAAAAAAACTATTATAAAAATGATAAATGACTCACCTATTAGAATTTTTGAAGATTTAATAACGGGGTGCTATTCCTAAAAATACAAATAAGTGAAGCTGTATGTATACCTCTAATTTAATTATGGCTAATCTAGTTTTTTTAAGAATTTATAATTATGCTAATTCACTCCGACAGTTTAGAAATAATTGAGAGTATTCTTCCTCTAATTTACCTCAATTTCCAAAAAATGTCTTGATTAAAAAAACTTGTAATTGTATTGGTCAGTGTTACAACACTTTGATTAAAAACTATAAATATTTATAGATTAGCAAAAAAATAGCTCGAACAAAAAAATTAACAATAGATAATATCTGATTTTGTATCATCTTTTGTTCTTTTTATATAAATTCATCTTTTTTGTTAGATTTTTGTTAGTAGTAACTCAAATCATTATCATCCAAGTTCTGAATATTATATTGCTCAGGTAAATACATAATTTTGTTTATTTTGTTAAAATTGTTAACGAATTATTTGTTTTTGCAAGCATTTCTCAGTAATAGTCACAATAATTAAGATATTTAAATTTTGTATATGTTGATAAATTAATCACTTGATTAAACTTTTGAATTATAACTCCTTACATCTATTGTCTGTTCGTTTACTATATAAGTTTCGAGGAACCCTGAATGGGGGTTTAAAAAAGATACACGATATAGAAATTTTATTTTTTTATTATTTTTTGGTTATTACATATGTATCAACATCAGGTTTATCAGCATTTCCAAGTTTAAGATATTACAATATAAGTTTAGAGCTTAATATAAGTCTAATAACTATACAAAATAAATTATGGTATATGTATGGTTAAATAATGTTATCTTATATAATAAAGTAGTATAATTCCCCAATTAATAGAAAAAAAAAAATGTGAGCAGAGTGATGGTTCTGGATTTGAAGCAAGAAGTTCAGAGAGGTTGTACGAGGTATTGAGCTCATCGCGGTTTCTTGATATTTGAGATATTCGTTGAAAATATGATACTGTATCTGGTGTGGTGTATAAGTCACAGAGAGGTTGTCTGGTTGTTCATCCATCAGGTGATGAGTGTTAGATTGATGTGGCCAAATCTTGATCTATTTATTATTGTTTTTAGTTTGCTTGGGAGCGAATCGTCGTGTTCCCAAAGGAGGGTGGTTTATTTTATTACTTTAAGTTTATTGTTATCTACTGGACTCTAATCTCACTGGGATAATAAATTGGTGAAAGTTGAAATTTATTACACGTTTTGTTTCTGTATATGTTGTGATATACTGTAGTAACACTGGTTCTTTGGTTGATTTTTCTGTTATTTCATTTCCTTTAATATTATTATGTTTTAGATATTAAAAAAGTCATTATTAAAATAGCCTACTTACTTCTGAATATTAAAAATGCCTAAATTGAAAATTATTTTTTCTATCTTTAATTAATCGTCATAAATTTTAATATTTTCAACTTTTTCATTTCTAGGCGATATTCATTGGTATTATTTATTTTTGTGATTTAAATGGTTTCTATCCCTAAACTATTATATATATAGTTAATTTTTGGTTTAAATATTGAATTCAAATTGTTCTTGATTAATATAAAAATTATTTTCGTTATCACTTAGTATTATCAACGATAACTCATAAAAACTTATTAAAGATTTCGTTATATTTTAAATGTATCGTTAATCAGTTTTTTTTATCAAGTATGTGGTAATAAAGTCTCTATGGCACTATTAAAATGTTGGCATCAAATTTCGCAATCGTGATTGACTTACATTCCATGCACACCTAAATAAGACTAACGACACGGAAGTGTAATATAACATCTAAAAAAGTAAAACATAACAGCTACTTAAAAATTATTCTTGAAGTCTAGATTTGTTTACATTTTGTATTGCATTACATGACCTTAATTTTTAAGACTAAACTAGGAAATTATATTGCGTTTTGATTTTATCAAAAAAGAAAGTATGTTTAGCCATAGTGTGAAAAGCCTTAATTTGCTAGTTAACATAATAATATTATTTTAACTCTTTTTTTAACGTAATATATATATTAGGTAAGGAAGTAGATGCATATGAATTGTATATTGTTATAACTAGGGCTTTGAATTTAATGCACTAAAAAACCTTAAAAAATGTATTAAAAATGTCAAAAAATACAATATAATATGCACTTAAATTTTTGTTTATTTATATTGATGTTAAAGAATATTTTAAGTTTAGTATATTACATCTTACAGGCCTAAAAATGTGTTTGTTTAATAAAAAAAAAATATATATATTAAAAATGTTGATTTAATTTGAATTTTATATATTGCTATTCACCTGAAACATTAAAAAAATTTTTTTATGTATTTATTTTGTTAATAATTAGGCTTTTAAAGATATTAATTGACTGAATTTAATCAAAAATACCGGAAAATAAACTAAAAAAGGAAAATATGACCTAAAAATGTAAAAAAAAATACCTAAAAATTAAAAATGTCAAAAATTACAAAATTAAAGTTTCATAGATGGATTCATTGATACATAATTAAAATTATGTACTTATAAAGCTACGTTTCATAATCGCTAAAAAAAAAAAAAAAAAAATGCACTTTCCTACAAATTCACAGCCCTAGTTATAACATATATATATACTTTTATCAATACTATATAATGCTAAATGTCAAAAGTATTTATCAACTTAATCGTAAAATATAGAAAATACAATTTTGTGGCAAAAATGTAAAATACAAAATATATATTAATGATCAAAAATAATAAAATTTATAATTTAAGTTTCTTATAAGTTTTTTTAATCTTTTAGGTAACCATAAATTATTATCGTGTTAAGTCTTAATGGAAGGTGTGTACGATTTGTAAAATTAATTTATTATAGTGTATAAATTCCTGAGAATTAAAATTATGAGTTGTAGACTATAATTTATAAATTCAATTTTATTTGTTGTTTAATCTCTATGTAATTTTATTCTGAAAAGTTTGTTTCGTAATTATTTTTATTACAGGTATAGCTGTTTTATTTTATTTTTAATGACTATAACTTATGGTTTATGTTTTATTAGATACAACTTCAGTGTATTAATATACAATGTTTGAATTTATACACTAAATATTTTTTTTTAGATGTTCTAAATAGCTTTTCTGTTTCGTGACGGTCGTCATTAAATGTGTTGTCTAAACACATTAAAGCTATTTTATAATTATATTTAAATGTATTCAACATATTATGTATTGTGTTTTACTTAATTATATCAGTATATTATTGTTATGATATAATGTATGATATTTTGTATTTACATTGGACAATTGTTATATTTAATCCTGGTTATTTTTTGATCTAAAACATCTTGTAGGAATCATTATTTTTAAATATTTCAAAAGATGCTAACAGTCGATACCAATGTCGTTCATTTGTCTATGTCCTCGTAACTTCATAATAATAGGAATAATATTATTAAAACCGGTTTTAATTTTTTTTGAAATCAGTTATTGTATTAAACTTTTAATAAAAACCATTTAATTTTCTAATAATCACCAAGTAAAATAATTTGATAAAAACAATGATTACATTGAGAATAAAATCTTTGAACTATCTTTCGTCGTGTATTGCCAGTATTGTTCTATTGCATTATAGTCCTAAGTATATTATTGTTTGTTATCGTAATAAATAACTTAAATAAATCTTAATAACATTATTTTATTTATTATATATTTTTTATTAAGTTTCATGTTTTTTGATGGCCAAATAATATAAATTGAATTGAGTATATTGGAGTTAATTGGGTTAGGTTAGTTGGCAATTCGCAAAGTTTTTGTAGGCAAGGAGTTTCAAAATGTATTAATATTTAATATCAACTGTAATAGGAAAATTAAAAATTGTATAACGCATCATAAATGTGCGAAGAAATAATTAAAGGTTAAACAATAGACATAGATAATATGAGTATTTACGTTTAAACGAAAGTTCTTTTCCAATTATCAGGGAGGATGCATAATTTAAAAATAATATATACTGCTCTTACACCCATATTTTGATTATATAAATAAAAATAATCTTTAGTATTATTAACAAAATTTTTAATTCTAAATTATGATCACATCAGTCACGCTCTTAATGCAGTCTTATACTTGGCATACAGATTTACAAAAAAAAATAATATAAGATAAATTATAATTTATAACTAGTTTATATTTTTAAAATCAAATTGTATCTACATATAGGAATGTACAACACGCCTAAATCGTTATTGTTATTATGCGTAGATATACACAACTTTCCTGTCAAAAAAATGAACTTTTCTAACATTTAAAAAAAAGTTACTTATCCTATTAGTGATAGATTATAGGTATCACCTATAATAAAATTCTTAATAATAACTATTGTATTTGTAATTTAATCATAAGTTATAATTGAATAATGATATTCGTGATTTTATAACTTTAACTATAAACAATGGATAATAAAATACTTATTTTTGCTTACAATTTAAGTAAAAACGTATTTTGAATTTTCTAAAATGCGAGACAAAAGCAATATCGCTGAACTAGGTGGACGTAGATTTCAAAAAATGGGGCAATTCTTTCTAATGTGTGGCATTTGGTCAAAACCTATCATAATTATTTGGTATTACTCATGTAACATATAAAGTTTGTGGAAGTAGATTTTCCTCAGTTAAAATTGATTTTTAAGTTTTTCGTCAAACCTAGTATTTTATTTATATACAATTGGATGCGATTTAAAGTAATACAAGTGATTGTATTTGAAGAAAGTAATGATGTACCTATAGTTAAAAAACATGTCCAATGCATTTCTATAACAAAAGGTTCACAGCTGAGTAGTCTTGGTAGTTAACAGCTTACTCTGACTATTCTGTATTATCTTGCACTGCACGTTTATGTAATATGTATGAAGAATTATCTATATAAGTATAATAATATTATATTATAGTATAACTAATACATTTAGATAAATAAAATTCGATTTATGATTTCACAGTCAAATTAATTCATCTGACACGTTTTCTTTTTTTGTTAAATCTGTTGGTACTAAATGAGTTCATCTAAACTGTACAATCGGTCAAACGTGTTGCGATAATAATAAAAAAATATATTAGTTACAGTGTGTCTAGACTACATAACGTACCTATCAGACAATTCATATAACCTATATATTTCAAGCGTGTGGCGTATAAATATATTATGTACATTTTCTGTATATAGGACTAGCCGCGTGCATTGTAGTGTTTTCACAAATATTATAAAATTGGACGAATTACCGCGGTAATATTATCTGGTATAACTACTAACAATTATAGGCACTCATAATAATGACGGCACAAACAAGCCCAATGGTATTAGTAGTATATTTCTTAATGTGTAACATTATTGTTGGTATGGAAGAAGATGTAATGACATTACTGAGATGAAGCTCTACTTTTATACATTTTTCTTTGTTTCAATGATCATTCGCAGATTTAATGTTTGATTAAATTTTAGAAATATCGATAATTTTGGGATCAACAGGTTGTGTTTAAAATCACCAATTTCCTTCCAACTTCAAAAACTTTAAATATTTTCCAACTTCTCTCCATTCGTTCCATACTATCTACTTAAGTCTATCAAATTATGCATTTTTTGCCATAACGATTGTTCCACATAAAGTTGACTTTTTTATCAATGTTTTTGATAACATTTTCTAAATTTAACTGTAAATACATAATTTAAAGTCAACATAAATTAAATCAGAGCTTGAAAAATATTATACTACAATGAACTGTGGGATGTAATTTGTGTATACTTTTTTTATGCGACTCCCTTGGAATATGCAGGAACTGATAATTGTTGTGCCTTCTTTAGGCTTTTGTGGTCGTGTTATTTTTTATTTTTATTTTAAGCGATTTTAAATGGATAATTTTTAAGGAACTCAATATTGGCAAATCAAAGAGTCTGTGTGTATACAAGTCGTGTGGTTGTAAATGTAGTAAACGATTAAAAGTGTGCGTTAACTTATTATTAATAAATAACTTTACACAAAAATGCACGTGTAACTATTGGGCATTAGAACTTTTTTTCTCATGAAAATTATATACATTTTTTTTATTTTTTGGTTAATGCTGTGATCAAAAATATCGACAACATTGGCCATTAGTTATAAAATATATTTTACATTATAATATTATGAATTAATAATTAAAGATAAATATATTTTTTTTTTCTAACTCAGTTTTACAAATTAGTTTGTTTGAGAAAATTGATTAAGTCTAGTTTATGTTCATGAATGAAACCAATTACGGTATCATGGTTATGATCGATCCGGTCTTTAATTGTATTTTACACAGTCTGCGATTATGTGTTAAACAGAGTATTCGGTTCCACAAGTTTTTCATACGGGGGAGAGGGTTCTCTCTGACCATTAGTAAATCGTTAGTAAACGAATTGGTGTGACCAATACGTAATCTGTCGAGTAGGTACAGTATCTTTTTTTGTGATTTAAATACAGGCGATGATATCCATCGATTAGTATCACTTTTGATTTCGTTTAATTTGGTGCTTTGTTTGTACTAAATTATATTTTGCCATTTGT
This sequence comes from Melanaphis sacchari, assembly GCF_002803265.2. Classification (NCBI taxonomy): domain Eukaryota; kingdom Metazoa; phylum Arthropoda; class Insecta; order Hemiptera; family Aphididae; genus Melanaphis; species Melanaphis sacchari. The sequence continues at coordinate 955,453 of NW_020271239.1, read as the reverse complement.
TTTTAGTGGTAACATTGATCAATTTTATTAAGTCATCGTATGATTCGTATAAAAATTTGTTTAATTAAAGGAGTTTCATTATTGTGAAGGTTAAATAATGTACATAATATTTCTAACCATAATAATAATATTATAAACGTAAAAACATACCTATTAAGAGAAAGGGCTGCCCTTGCGTGTCGGGGTCCCGATATAATAAGTACGTTTTTGGCAGTGGAGCAAATGATGGGTACTGTACGAGACCGTTAAACTACGACAAAATAAGTTAGGTACTTCAACTTGACCGCCGGCGATAATATTATTATTACAATGTCATAAATCGAGGCGTTGATCGTTTATTATTTTCCCATCAACCTCACACATCCTAATAAGCGTTGGCCGATGTTTGTCCGTTCTAGCACACGGCGACCCTTTTAATAAAGATGGTGTTGTTGTCGTCGTCTGGGTGTTTGCACATTAAATTAGTAAAGTGGAGAGCTAGCGTTCTCATAACTATAGATGGTGTAGGTTTCTATCGATACAGATTCTACAATATGTATAATATATATAGTTAAACACCTTTCTTAGAGTTCAAAATGCAACCCAAGTCTGATATTTTATCTTATAAATCTATAATAACGTATGTGTTTTTGACATTAAATATATTATAATTTTACGACCGTTAAATTTTTTTGAAATTTCAGTCACTATTCTAAAAGCCGAGACGATAACGTCCAAATATGAACTAATGCTACCAATGAGTACATAGCGTGGCATACTTAACATCTTTAAAAGGGGAGATATGCAATTTTGACTATTTTTAATCCATATTATGAAAAAAAAACACACATTTATATTTTTGAATTTAACTACAAATTCTAGTTAATTTTAATTATTTATCATTAATCGTATATTAAGGGAATTTATTATGCGTGTTTATTTTTGTTATTGACGAAAAATGTTAGTAATGATTGCGTAAATGTTTAATGCCTTTATCTTATATATTTTTTTGTTTATTATTATCAATTAACTTATTAACTCTTATGAAAAATCGAAAATATTGAAGACGTGATGTCTTGTTTAAAACAACAAACGAAGAGAAATCAATAGACGAAAAAAGCTAAGGGGGTAAGGAGCCCCCTCTCGTTCACCCTTTGAGCTCGTCCCGTCCCTTCAAACGCGACGAATACGTACTTACGACATTAAGACATTATATTGTATTGTCTATAACTCGGAGAAGTATAAAAATGTATTTTTAAATACATTTTGCCGGCAGGAGTCGAAACACAACATGTTCCGTAGTACCGTGTACGGTGCGCGTTGGCGGCGCGCGTTGCTCGCTTTATATTTTCTTGCCCGAGGGCGATACAGATACAGAATATGCGTTACGCGATCGCCGCAGCGTTCGATTTTTGAATACCTACGTCATATACCTATTGCTCACAACAATATAATAATACGCGTTTCGCCGGACGACGGAGAGGTGCGCGTAGGAACCCGAAAAATTATATTAATAAATAATAATATTAAGTATTTAATTTCAAAATGTAATTTATTATAACGAAATAATATCGTGTGTTATAAATTTGTAATATTATCAACGTCATCATGTGACCAAACGTGATACCGACCGCGCCAACGTCGACGACGGTCTCTCTCACTCTCTCTCACTCCCACCGGGGCCCGTCCACCACCGCCGCCGCCGTCGCTGCTGCTGCCGCCGTCGTCGCAGCAGCCGCGTCCCGTCGACGGCGGCCGGTGGTAAGCGGTAACCGCCGCCGCGTGCGTGTGTGCGTACAAAACGGCCGCCGCCGGACCAGTATGTGTGTCTGTGTGTGTGTGTGCGTGTGATGGTGGTGTTCTCAGTCAGTGCGTTCACTGAGATCGGCACCGGCCGCCGTCTCGCGCTCTCTCACCAATCGATACACTCGTCGCAATAACAATAATAATATATCAATATAATATTATATTAAATAGCAGTACTCTCGATAAACGCGCGCGTATTTGTTGTTGTTGTTGTTGTTGTCGTTGTCGTTGTTCGGATTTTCATTTTTCTTTTTTTCGTAATAGTTTTGTCTTGTACCGCCGTCACCGAATTTCGATCGGGTTTTCCGCGCGGGCGGGGTAGTTTTGTCTCTCTGATATGTCTCGAGAGACATATTATCATATCATAATAATTCATCACATAATTCTATGATATATAATAATATAAACTAGTCCGTCAGACGGTTTTTTAACGATGTCTCGTTGACTCGCCGGGTGGGTGTCCGTCCGCCAGCTACCGTCGCCGTCAAAGTCTTTGCGGTATTTCGTCGCGCCGATATTATTATGTTGCGAATGCTCCGGAGGTCTAACAGCAACCGATCCAATTGCTCCGCAGACACCGTAGTTATACCCAACGCCAACTACGACCACGGTAGTAGTCATATCGCCAAAACCAACGGCAACACCATCGCCATCACCTCGACCACCGCCACCACCATTGGCACCACCGGTACCACCGGCACTAAGACCAGTAGCGGTGGCGGCAGCGGCAATACCAGCACAGCCCGCAGTTATACCGCCGTATCCGCTGCCGCCGCAGCTGTAGCCGCCGCCGCCGCCGTCGCTGCTGGTAAGAAAACTGCGGCCGCTGACCACTACCACCACACCAACAGGTATTCAATGGTCGAGTCCACCACTTGCTCGCCGTCCGCAGCCAATCGGGCCAAAGACTTGGAACAGCACCGGCGGTATAGACCGCATTCGCAGGCCCGCAGGTTGCGAAAAACCAGACAGGTCAGGATCAATTTTTTTCCCCTTGTTTACAAAAACCGCATTCCTCCCTGCCGGCCGTTTGCGAGATACCACCTGGCCCACCACCACCACCATCCTGTCCGCGATTTTTCGTAGTTTGTATTTATTTATTAATTCGCGTTTTTCTTCCACCGCGGTGAAACCTTATACGTTTAACAATTGTGTGATTTTATTTATAAACTCCACCGGAGCCGAATCACCTGACCCGCCACCCTTATTTTTATAAAAAATTTATCGCGTTCTTTTTATATACGTTTTACCGCACTTGAAGTTTTCCTATTCGATTAGATTCGATGTCGGAAGTAATTTTATTTTCATCGAAGTTTATTACACACAATATTCAATTTTGTTTTGCGTTTCGTGTTTTCAATTAATATTCTCTCGTTTGTGTAGTTTATATAGTTAGTCTTGCAATTGTGGGAGCTGCGGTTCGAGCAACTATAAACATCAACATATTTAAAGTGGATATTACTTAAATTTATTTTGACTACTTTAATATTGTGATTGTCGGCGTGCAGTCCTCGTGTTATGATAACGTGTGTGTGTGTGTGTGTGCTTATACTATGAATATAAATAAAAATTAAACAGTTGTCGATATATTTAAGTAACCTAGTACGTGGAACGATACAGGACATCATCGCACACTTAGTAAAGTTTTGGTTTGAGTATATTACATCATTTATACAGGAACTGTATTTCGTTGAAAAACAAATATTGTTTGGAAATGTCTTTTATCCGCCATCGTTTATCAGTTATTGTGATTCAATGAATATAATGGTGCAGTAATCGCTGTCTCGCCGTATCCTCTTGGTAATCTATGTTGTTGCGTGCAATATTTTTTAGCATTGATTTTGAAATACTACCATAAATAGTAATTCGTTTTAAATAACGTCCATTAGTTGGGATTTAATTATCGTTTTACAGATAACGTAAAAGCGAGTCGTCGGCTTTTTTCTATTTGAATAATTTTTTATTCAATTGATACGTTCTAATGTACTGTAATGATTTATTTTCATTTCCGAACGAGTTATATTATTATATTATATCGTACTACAAAATTGTATTGTCGTTTTTCCCTTTCTGATATAGATTAAGTAATAACATTCTTTCTCGGTTCAATGTTACGTATTCTTAAAGAGGCCAGGTCTGAAAGTTAAGCGAGAGTGAGGTAATTACATTAAAGCGATGGTGTCAATAAAGGTTCCACTAGCGCATATACTGGCAATTCGCACTCGTGCCACTGATATTGCACCCAATATATTTTATGTTATGCAGCTGAGGTGTTCATGATTGTGTATTTAAATCAGTCTACACACTGTTTACTTAAATCGAAATAATATTTTAAATTATAAGCACATATCATAAAAACAAGTTAATACAGATCTCAATCAGGAACAGGCTTCGGAAATATTGTGAAATCGAGTTTATTACACCAACGCGATTACAATTTGAATGTCTGGTGTAAGATTGAGATTTGTTTAAAATTGTTTACTGTAAAATACATTTGACAATTTGTTTTAATTTTTATAATTTTTAATTATGAAATAAAGCATTTTTTAGTTTTTAAAGGCAGGTAAGCGTAAACACGACATAATAACAATTTTTCTTTTTAATTTAATCTGCTTTGTTTCATTATTTCGCTTAATGTATTTTTTATTATTTTTTAATTTACTTCGAAAGTATGTCATAAGAAGTTTGATATGAGCTTATATGAATCGATAAAAAACATACAAGAATGAGGTGTCTATTAAAAAAAAAAACAACAATACATATTATATATATATATGTCATCCAAACAAGGGGTTTGGATAGCGTGCATAATCTGATTGGATGAGGTATCGTCTCTTCGAATGAAGGAATTTAATAACCAATATGAGAATGAGAGAGATGTGTGTTGCAAAATGAAATCGGTTGTTTGGTTTTTATTATTATATATTTTTTTATCGTAACGGTGTGTCGAATGTACTTACTTGGTCTTACCTGACAATGCATTAAAAATATTTAAAAAATAATAATTCGCATTTTTTTTTTTTTTTTTAATGCAAGTTAACAGTAATTTACAGTTGTTTTTTTTTGTATGAATTAAGAATTTCGATTGTAACTATTTCTTTATAAAAGTTGAACATTTTTTTTTTTGAATTTCATCTTTGTGTATATTTTTTCGTGATAGACTCTAGACACTGATTTTTCCATAGAATCTTTATGTTCGATTAACGAGTTTCTTCGACTAAAATCCTGTGACCTTGATTGTTAACGATTCACCGTAGCAATAGTTTTTACAGTTATGTTACTATTAGTAAAAATCATTTTTGTTTCAGGTGTATAGGAACCACGTTACTTAGTGTATATTGAATTTATATGAATTATATCGATAGGCTTTTAAAAAAGTTAATAAATCTAGTATGTGTATTAGCTAACAAGGATCTCAACGACACTAATTGACCTGATCGAATTTTCTAATTAATAATCGTAATTAATCACATATTCTTTACGATTCACTGTATATTGTCTAGACGGTTTTACGAATTCGGTTGATGCTATTTAACTTCAGCGAATAAACCAAACATCGTATAGCACACGTAGTTAATCCAATATGTTTGAAGTACCGTGTGTCTAATATTCCAATCTTGTTTTGAATTTTAATTCAGTTGTAATGTTTTCCGCATTAGCAGACTCGAATGTCATACATATGTATGAATTATTTCGAAGTTACGTGCCAAATAATAAAGAATGTAAACTCTTAACGATTTTATTTTCTATACAAGCACGGGACGAGTTATATAAAAAAAAAAAACCAAACAAAAATACTTTCGTTTTTGAGCATTCGCCGGTCATCGTTTAGTCTCGTGTGATGTCCGAAAAAAAACCGTTGAAACTATTTTCAGCCGATGTTATTAGATACTCACTATTCTATCTTAATTGTCATCTCAAAACTTGCAGCTCATTCACTTTTTTTTTACGTCTATGCATACGAAACGTTGACAATCAACCAATCGAACATGCCACGGTGTTCTCGAAATATAGCCACTTTGCGGCATAATTTTATTTGTTCGAATGTGTGAGAGCTTGAAATTTTAACTCGTTAACAAAATTAAGCAGACTTCAACTTTCATCTTACTTCTTAAATTCCCTACTTCCAAAAAATGTAAATAAATAAACAATGCATAGTAATATTATGTTTATTTTGACGTTTTAAATCTATTAATATTATAATTTATTTGTGTCGTAGATGGACTTAACCTTCTGAATAGAGAGGGTGGTCTATAAACATGAAAATGACTTAAGCCTCCTCAAGCCCTCCTTCAAATATCTGTATATAGGTATAATTGCTATAAATGTTAAAATGTGTGTAGTATATTAAATGCATACTATAAAGTGATAAATTATAATTATCGAAGGATTTTCTACGTCGTGATTTTTGTCGTTGCGCATATCGTCGTGTGCAGAATGTAAAAAGTCGTACAACACTTACTAGTTACTCGTATGTCTAAATAACATCGATACACCTTTAGACTTTTAATATAATAGTACCAATAATAATAATAATAATAATAATATAAATAATAATAAAAACGACGACAACGTACTGTATAATACTGTGTCCATTAGGCGTGTTTTACACGCACGCGAGTACCTAACCTATACGTGTAGCGCGTACACTTCGAAACAGAGAGAAAAATATTTTATCTTACGACTCGTTCACCTTGATGATCGCCACACTGGCTTCCACAAATGGGTATCAACAATACACAATATAATAATAATAATAATAATAATAATAATGTATCTACCGCGTTTCATGAACATGCTTTTGGCGATTCGTTTTTGCTTATAAATCGTGTTATGGCGATCCGTTTTCGCTGTCTATTCGAAATCACGTTGAATAATAATCATCATAAGGAAGCTCGTGCTACAGAGACTAGAAGAATCATTTTTTTCTCCTAATACAGTATTAAAACAGTACTGTTGTGCTGTGGACGTTGACCATAAATCATTATACTGATATCTAATCATTGTAAAATTTCTATTTAAATTATAAAACATAGATTTAAATAACAAAAAAAAAAAATTTAAAAATTACAATTTATGCAATTAATATAATAGTGTAATGATGCACTTAAAAATTATTTATAATATAACGTTGAATACAGATGATTAAATAACATTTTATTTGTAATTTATAAACTTATACATTATAAAAAAATTTGTTTGTACAGCCGCCACACCCGATTTGTTTAGTACATACGTAAAAGCATAATATAGGTATAATAATAATTAAAAATAATATGACGAAGCAAAATATATAAAATTTATTTAATTAAATATTTTTTTTTTTTTTTATAAGATAGATTGTAGGAAATGTTTACTAAATTTTATTCATTATTATAAAATATACAAATAAATTTCGTATGTAAAATAAAAGTTTCATTTTTTAAGTTTTTTGATGAATAAAAATGAATTTTATAATCTTAAATTAATGTTATAGGGTATCCAGAAAAAATACAATTTGAATTTATTTAAATTCACACATTAATTATTATTGTTATTATTATTATTATTATTATTATTATATTAGCATGTTTGCAAAGGAACGTATTTTCAAATACCGCATATAAAAAATGTACGTTTTTCCCGTGCACATTTTTTATAAGTTTTTCTATGTTTAATTGATCAACTGTCTTTGTTTTTAAAAATTAAAGATAATACTTTTTTTCCTGTACAATTTTTTTCAGACGCTATAAACATTAATTATTAAATCAGATATTTCTAGAATATATTAGAAATAACATAATGTATACAAAAATCTATTTTATTTGCTTTCATAAATCGATTGCTATGTTTTCTAAGAGTTGATTTTTTCTTACTAATAGTTTATTCTATACTTAAAGAAGCTAAAAATAATTTGTAAAAATGTATATAGCCTAAAGTTGAAAATTTTTTATATAATACTTATATGCATTATAAATAATAATTTATATGATAGTTGAATTTAAAATATTGTTTTCAATAAATAGTACTTATTAGTTCATACTCTTGAGAATTAATCAGTTCATCAATAATTATTGCATCAATAAATGTTTATTACAACCTTGCTCAGAAATTGCAGGTAATATTTTAATTTTAAATATTCATTTGTAATTTCCGTAAAATCAATTCTATATTTTTATGTATTGCTTTGTTACATATACGGTTTATTACAAATATAATTCTAGTATATTAATAGTTATTGATAAAAATTAAATCATTATTGATTTAACATTTTTTTTTTTTTTTTAATTTACTATGCAAAAATATTTTGGCATAAAAAAATGTTTATAAATTTAAATATGTATAAAATGTTATTTAATCCATTTGGCTCTGTACACTATAGAAAATTAGTGAATAGTACAGTGTAACATTAATAATTATTATTATTTTAATTTTGTTGGTATTCTGAATTCTCCTCGTATACAATTAATTATGATATTTTATACTATCTTATATTTTTAAATAGGTATTAAATTTAAAATAGATTAAAAGCAATGACATTCTAGATACTCGTGTGTTTGTTTAACTCATTTAGAGATTATAGAATTTATGTTATTTAGTTTCAGTTGATAAATTTATTACCAAGGCTTGAATTTCGAACTCTTAAAAGCACTAAAATGTTAAAATAATTTTTAATAATTTTAAGGAAAAAAATAAATTAAAACATTTTTTATTTATTTGTTATAAAACTTAAGTAATTTATATATAATAAGTAAATTGATATTAAAACTAACTTAAATATTTAATATTAAATTGTTTATATATTTTCTTAATAAATTCAAGTATGAAATACACCAAATTTAATCATGCAAGTGAAAAAAAAATGGGCGCTAACACTTGGAAAATAATAACGTTATAATTTAAAATTTGAATTATTTTCTATGCATATATATCATGTCACGTAACGTAGTATGACAAAAATTTGTGTCCGAAAAGTTTCCATCGACATTTTTTGGACGACGGTGTGTTCGTTTAGCTACAATGTGTTAGTGGCAATTATAATTGGTATAATATAGTATAAAATTACAGCATCTTATATCATGTTTCATGTTATACCTATTTAAACGTTTAAAGCTTATTATAATTTTTATTGTATATAATAATTTGTTTGACTAAAGTTTTAAAATAAAATTAATTTTTCAATAATCACAGATAGTCATTAAATAGAAATACAAATTAACTAATAAATTCTAAATTAAAATCAATAATTTTTATATAATATTTTTACGATAACGATTACATTTTGTGAAGCAAAATGTCTAGATAAAGAAATTGTATAAAATATAGAATTCATTCGATGATATATGCATACAAGTATAGAATAGTATTTTTATCTATGTATGTACTGACGAAAGCTTTTTTAATATAAGACTGTCATTCGCTTATTTTGTTTGATTTTGTAGGGTGTGAATTATTACATGATGTTAGTTGGTTTTTTAATTATTATACATTTTTGAATTCTATAGTGTATGTGCATATTTATTTTTATAAAAAATCGCCAACAAAATTAGAGAATTGATTATTTTGAGCCTATTTAAGATATTAATATGGTTAAAATGCATTTATATGAGGTAGGTCATGAATCGTCACTCGTGAATCGTCGTTATAGATCGGTTATACAGTTGCGCGCGCGTAGTGGGCACATTTATTTCTATATATATTATTATATAGTATTAATATTTTTCGTGTGTATACACTTTTTGCAATAATGTAGGTTATTTATACGAGCATAATTTTATACATATTTCTGTTTTGGTTATTTTAATTTTCTCTACTTCATTTTTCTATTTTTGAATTAGTTATTTTAAATTTCTCAATAATTTTAGATAGTTATAACAAACATATTTATGATTATTATAATATATTCTTATATAATTTTCACCTAAGTTTAAAATTTAAAAAGTTTTTTAGTTTTATTTTTCTTAAAACTTAATTTCAAGTTTAGTTTATGGTTTTAAAAGATAACGTAATATTTGTATTATAATAACAACTTACAACAATAAATAAAAAAAATTTTTAACATGAACATCTTATTTTAATAAAATTATTTTCTAAAATATTCTTTGCTATGTTTTATGTTGTTTAAATACTACATATGTATATATTTATAAATATCGTTAATAAATGCATAAAAAAAACTTGATTTGATAAATCTTTCTAAATTCTTGTACATAAAAAATGTATAATTTTATCAATTTTATCAAAAAACAGTGGTGAGTGATATTATAATATTTACGCAACTTTAGGTTTTAACTAAATCTTATTTGTTTGTTTTTTTTTTTTTATTATGACTCATAAAATTATATATCTTTATTAAATAAACAATGAATTTCAACTATTTATTTTGTTAAAATGAAAAAAAAAAATATTGATTTAATATTATTTTTTATACACGATGAAATTTTTAAAATATTTAGATTAATATTGAGCTATTGAAAACTTAATATTATCATAACTAATCATATAATATGCAGTATTTTTGGAAAAAATTATTTCAACCTATTAATAATAATTTAATTACATACATAAAATGCCATTATATTCGTAGACTAGAATTATCTCAGATGAAAATGTTTTTCATCTACAATGATTTAGGTATTGCTGAATTCAAATTTAACACATCCATTTCAATAACTTATCAATGGTGAGGTTTACTAAAAAAATACTGTACACCAAAGAAGAAAGATTCCCACTTTTTATTTTTGTTTGATAAATAATGCAAATTAAATTTATTTATTAATAATCATTATTAATTGTATTCACTGGCGCTATCTAGAAGAATTGAAACGTAGATTACACTTACTCAGAACTAGTTACCTTGAGAAAATAATAAATTAATGAACTATTCTGTAATTGCTATTTATAGTTTTGTTATAGGTCATAATTGTAAAATATATATATTCAATTTAAATAAACATTCCGTAACTACATAATCCACGACTAAATATTTGCTTATCAAAACTGTCTTATTATTATTATTATTATTATTGTTTAATTACCTTAATTTTGTAAAATATACAATTTTTTATTTACTATAGTAAATTTATAAATATAAAATAAGTATGAATTTATAGATAGTTCATAGATAATGGTAAATTAACCGTATTACAATCTATTTTAAATTTAAAAATTAAATAGTTAGGGTAACATTCCGATTCATATATTCGTAAAAGGAAACATCGGTACGTGATATTATTGTCTTGAATAATACAAAACCTTCCTGGTCAAAAATCTTATCAGCATTTGATTTCTACTAATTATAATCATACAATTTTTATTATTATAAAAAATTGTAAGTTGTTTGTGTTCACGTTGTCATGTCATCGTAATTTTAATTCTCGGGGAAAAAATCTTTTTGTAGCTATTATGATAAAATAATTCTTTATTAACTTAACACTTATTTCTCAGTAATATAACTTTGTTCTGGTTCTTGTCATAAAATATAAACCATTTATGAGAATTTTAAACTTTTAATGTGTATCAAAATATGTTGTACTGTGTTTGCCATGGTATTAGGGTATAACTCACATTTTTAATATAAATGAATGTCTAAAATGCATATTACACAGTGTTAGTTTTTCTTATGAAAAAGAAAAATTATAAGGAAAAAAATTTAAAGGAATTAAAAAGTACTTACAGTTGTATAAAGTATTAGACAGCGACGATAGACAATTTTTATAGGTAGAAAATTAAAATTAATTTTTGCATTAGTTTTGAATGGTAATCTTTTTCTGAATATGATACAAATAATCCTTTCTAGTATACCATTCATTTATTTAATTCAAAGTTGTCACATTATATTTATTTAAGTGTGATTTTTAAAGTATAAATATTTTTAATTTCATTTTATTAAAAAATAATTTATATATAACTTATAATTATAACTTAATATGGATTACTAAATTATGAAAATTACATTTTGGTTTCTTTTTAATAATGTAGGTATATTTATTAGGTATATATAATAAGATTATATATTTATGTTTTTGTTTTTTCAGTTTATTTTTTTTAGTTTTTAAATATAATTAGTTACTGATATCTAAAACCTATAAGATTTAACTTTTTATAACTCTCACAAAAAAAAAAAAAAAATTAATAGTTATTAAAATCCTGTTGCAAATTCGCTTAAATGCATTTGTGCTTTCAATAAAAAAAAAAAATGTATGCTGAAAACATAGTTATCAAATGCTATTAATTTATATTAGGCTGATGATAAGTTTTCGGAATCGTTGTTGACCTTCTGAACTGATTGCATTGTATTGATAAGCAAAGGTGGAAAAATTAATAAAAAAAAAAACATTTAACGTTAGTTAAGTTAAATCGATGTCAAGTTAGTTAAGCAATAATTTAATATTTAACAAATTTATTATTATATTAACATCTAAAGTTAATCTGTAGAAACATATTAACTTAAAATTTAATAAAAATTAATTATTTAAAATTGTTTTAATAGTCAATTGTATAACATTTAGTTTATTTACCTCATAACTAAGATTTTGTCTAAAATATATTGTGTACTATATAGTATAGATTTCTTTAAATTGCAAACCAACTACAGTGGTTAGACAATAATTACGTTGGTTGTGTCTACTGAATTATTAAATAAAGGAATATTTGCTTGTTTATTTGTATTTAAAAACGTTGTATCGACATAATTAAACAATAAAAATAATTAGTTAATTAGTTTTAATTATAATTACTGATAACATTTATAAACATGATTTTAACTTAATGTATTATTTTTTTAAATTAACTATGAAAAGTTGTTACTCTAACTAATTAAGTTACTTAGCTTAAAAGAAAATTGAATAACCACTTAAGTAAAAACTTTAAAAAAAATCTTAACTGGCCATGTATATTCTTGTTGTTGAGTACATACGTTAAAACAGCTAGCCGCGACAAAAAATAAAAACAATTTTACGTCAGTGTTATGTGGACTTAACTGTATAAACCCGTGCAATATATTTCAGTTTATTAATTCCCTTGGACACGTGATACTTTAGATGACCTAGATTATTGAAATTATGTAAAATAATTAGCGCCTTCGGCAACTCAATTACCACCCATTCGCCCACGATAAGCATATGGACGTGAAAGAAAGTTAACTAGTAGTATTTTTCAAAATATATTTTTTTCAAATTGCATATGAATGTATTAAATCATAAATTTATAGTATTTTATCTTTAGTTACTTACTTGATTGTGTTTTAGATCATTTATATCAAATAAAAAAAAAATGCATATGATTTGGATTTTTATGTGATTTTGTCCAATAATATTAAACAAAATAAACGTTTAATGGATTAGAAAATGTACATATTTTTTTAATGTTTTTTTCCACTTAATTTCAACATTTTTTATTCGATGAATTTATTTTTCTTTGCATGTAACATTTTCGAATTATCCGTTAAATGTCACGCACAAATGATAATTATAACGATATAACGAAGTTTTACCTTGAAAATTACAATAAATAAAAATTTGATGGTATTTTTGCATGTTTTTTAGACAACTGTTTGGTGAATTTAGTAATGGGAATTTATGTATCCCAGGGGTCTGTGTTATGTATACTACAAAAATTACGTTATTATTTACTTAACACAAGGATTGTTGTATCATGTTTTATACAGTATATATTATTATCAGTATTAAAACGTTATTAGTTGTTATACTGTTATTAGAAGAATAAATATATCTTTTTGTGCAAACATTAATTGTTTCATTTGAATAAAAATAACAGATTATTACCTTAAGTTTAGTAGAAACAACTTACTCGATAACTGTAATTAAATATTCATGTAAAATCCTATCGTTTCTTAATTCATAAGTATTATTAAATTAGGTACTTACATTATTACGGTTTTATACCAATGAAAATTGTGTGGCTAAAATGCTATTATAGGTATTTATTCAGTTATGAAAGCTGCTATTAAATAAATTACATTAAGTACTTATTTATCAAAATGAAATAATATAAGTACAACTATTAATACCAACTTTATTTTTTAATATTTAACTTAGGTTATCTTAGAAGCAATTGAGATTTAATTGTACAATTAAATATAAACTAAGAACACTTAAGACATTCATTAAAAATAAGTTTTCGGACTACACATAAAATATTTGAACTTGAAATAATAGTTCAATATTTCTTCGATTTATTATTATTAATAATGTATTTTATTTTATGGGCTATGCCCTTTGACAAAAGAAAAATATTTTTACAATCTTATAAAATAACAACAAAAACAATAATTATTTTACAAACAAACATATTACATAACATATATAATATTATATAATTTACAAAAAGAAAAACAACTAATAATGAATTGGATTAATAATATTTAGTACATATTTTAATCAAGTTGGGTGTTATATAAAGTTTTTATAAATAATAATATTCATTTTAATATCATGGCAAAAAACGTAGTTTTATCATGATGTTAATGTGCTTGTATTTTCTGACTACATTCTCATAATGATGATACACACTGGTATAAGAAAATAAAACTACAAGTATGTAGTTTAAAGTTTAAACGCAGATATCTATTACATTAGGTTATAATATGTAGTGTTATAATTTATAGCTTAACAGCGTTTTATGACCTTCTCGTAAGACGTATTTATGCAATTCTATTCAATAAAAAAAAAAATTGCAACATTACGCGTGTTCTCCTTTGACATTCGATGAAAAACTATGGAAAACATACGGGTGAACATAAAAAAAAAATCGTGGATTTTTCGATTAAAAATTGGAAACTTCTCGCGTGTGACTCATTAGTATAATTATGCTCGTCTCGTTAAGCATTTACCATTTAAGCATTTAACATTTACAACAGTATTGTATTATAAGTTACAATAGTTACAGTACAGCAATAGTATTTTACTCTCTGAAATTCCACACCATGTACACTCATTATCAATAGCAATGTCACTATCTCTGTATGTTATTTTTTTTTTTTTTTATCGGTTTCTGTTTTGCACTTGCAAGAGTTACAATCTGTAATTGCCACATTAGCGTCGAATAATAATAATTGTCTTTCTCTCTCTCTCTCTCTCTCTCTCTCTCGTCTACGAAGTATTTAGGGTGTATCCATTATCGCGCCCGTATTCAATAAAAATATCGAACCGAAGAATGGATTTTAAGTCGCGTTGTGTCGCAACGACGCGCGTTCGCAGTATATCATTATTAATTTGTTTAACGTCGTGTGTCGAGGATATGAAATAATAATAATAAACGTACTACTAAATACTATCGTTGATTCCGGCGCGGCATTGCAATGAAATAGCGTATGACAATACAATAATAATTAATATCATCGTGATGTAACCATAATATGTTGAAGTATGATATTTAAAATATCGAGCCGAGCGGCAAACAGAATTATTATCGTCGTTACATCACCGTGGGAAATCGGAGCGGTCCATATGTTCCTACAACACTGTAGGAACACACATTATAATATTATGCGAGCAACATACTCGCGTGCGCGCGCGCGCGCTACCACCATTATACCATTATTATGATTATTATTATTACACAATGTCGTACTATTATTCAGGCGATACTTGGAATATTCGTAAAACGTTAACGACGACACAATAATTCGACGAGTTACATATATTATTATTATTAGTTATTACTATTACATCGTGATTTTTCGTATTATTATTATTATTATTATTATTAAGTATCGATAAGACGACGACACGGAAAAAAATAAAAAGAATAATATTATGACGTCGTCTCGTGTGCTGTGCGATGTCGTCGAAAATCGAAAAAAGATTCCGTCGTCGTCGTCGCGTTACCGTGATAATATATATTTTTATTATTATTATCGTAATACACAGCACACAGCAGTAGTTGTTTGCCACACTGCAGCACTCGGCGGGCTGGCGGGCGGGCCGGCCGCCGCCGCCGTCTCGATGACCGAGTGCGCGCGCGTGTGCCGCCGTACACCGCGGCGACGGCGTGCTGCTATGGTGGCGCGCGCGTTATCAGCGGCGGCGGCGGCGAGTCCGTACGACGACCGACCGACTGCTCGAGGCGGCGTCGGCGGCGCGGCGGCGGGCGGCGGCAGCAGCAGCAGTCCGTCCACACACGCCGTGTGTTGTAGTCGGTGTGTGTGTTTATCTCGCATCACGTTTATTGTGTGAACCGTTCGCGGGCGGCGCTCGCACTCTGACGCAGTTATTACCGTGTGTTTGTGTACGTGTGTACGTGTGTGGTCGGTTCGCGTGACACAATTTGCGTGCACTAAGACCCCATTAACCGACGCTGTGAGTTTCCGTCGGCCGCGGGCATCAGTGGCGAACGGGGCATCGGCGTGCTCGCGTTTATTTTTCGTCGACAGTTTTGAGTCCGATAAGCAATTGACTCGTCTCTCTTATCAAGCC
>NW_020271239.1:748281-935541 GCF_002803265.2 Melanaphis sacchari | reverse complement strand
CTTGTTGTACTTCATTCAGTTACGTATTGTAGAAACCATGTTGATTTTATTATGCGTACCTACTATACCGGTCGTTTTGTTGGCGAGCCAACTTTGTCGTCGTTGTCATGTCGGCAGCACGGCGGCGGCGGCAGCGCCGCTCGTCGGACCCTGTTCCAACGATTATAACGTGTTGTCATACGCGCCATATTATAAAATATATCGTCATGAATATTGACTTAAGTGCGGTGCATCAAGGCTCCACGATGTGTTAATTGACCGTGTGTTTCGGTTAGGGCGACGATCGTGAAAGGTAACGCAGCAACAAGCAATCACCACAGCACCATCCGACGACTACAATCTTTAGCTCAACGCACAATCCGAGAACAAGATGGCAGCCGCCGCGACCACAACCGGACGTGCCGGCGAAACGCCCAATCGTCGTACGACCGACGACAACGGCGGCGGCATTGGCGGCAGCAGTGATAACCGCGACAACAGCAACGTACGGGTGGTTTACGCGGCCACCCATAACCCCGATCACGGTATGTGCGTGACCACCAGGATGGCACGCCCTGATCCGTTGCGCAGTAAAAAATCCATCATGGAATCGAGATTCAAGTTGACGATGCGCACGTGGGACGACGTCTGGAAGTCCACGGCATGGGCCAAGTTCGCGCCGGACAAGCTGAAACGTTGCAAGGTCGGCCCGAACAAGACTGAAAGCCGGCGACTCGGCGTCCAAGTTGCAGACGGCCACCGCGGCGGCGATGGCCGCGGCCGGTACTACCGCGACCGCGGTGCCGGTCAAGAAGAGCCGGTTCAGGGTGCAGCACGTGCAGATCGACGACCAGCCGTCCGTGATTGGTGGCGCGGCGTCGGCCAAGCGGTCGCCGAAACCGCCGCTGTCGTCGTCCAGCGGCAGCAGCGACACGGACAGCGATCGGCTGCCGGCCGGTCTGCCGATGATCGAGAGCAACCTCAACGAGCTGACGATGGTCGAGTCGCAGCTGAAGAAGCTGGAGCGTGAGCACGAGGCCAAGCACCAGCTGCTGACGCCCAAGAACGACGGCGCGGCCGAAAAGTCGTCGTCGACCGCCGACGACGGTGGCCACAAGCAGCCACACCAGCAGCAGCGGACCGTCGGCAGCGGCGGCGGTGGCGACGGTAAGAAAGACAAGTCGGCCGCCACCAAGGTGGGTTCCAGGGCCGCGGAAACGCATTCCAAGCGGTTGGGCTGGCTGAAGGCGTTCCGACGCAAGTCGTCGGCCGACACGAGTTCGGACGCGACAGCCGCGGCCGCCGCCACTACCAGCGCGCCGGCGGCCAAGACCGCGAAAAACAAGCAGCAGGCGGCCGCGACCAAATCGTCTGCCGCCGGTAGACAGTCTTCGTCGCCCAGGCAACAGCAGAAACAACGCGCCTCGTCGACAGCCGGCGCCGCCAGGCCGAGACAGCAGCAACAACAACAGCAACAACGAACGACACCGGTAAGCGACAGTAAAAAAATAATAATGGCGTTGCAAAAACTAATTGGTTTTTCGACCCTGTTGTTTTTTATACGTGCGTCGAGATATTTATTTTTTATAAATTCGCTAAAACAAAAGTTTCGTGCGTCATTTTCCCCCGTGTCGACGACAGCTCGCGTGTTTCTCCGGTATCAGAAACGCGACACGATTGTTGGTTCTGGGGGTGGTTCGTACAGTCGATCGCGCGGTGGCGGCGGTGGTAGCGAATGGCACGCGCGAAAACTAAACGTACTTACGCCACTTTTGTTGATGTTGCGCAACCGCACGTTTCGATTACAAGTATAATACGATTTATTACGGTTCGTTAAGCCCACCGTCGTCCCGTCACTGTGGTTAGAGGAGCTCTGTCCTGAACTCGGATCGACCCGCAGCGATGACGGGTGATGTGGCGGAAGATGACACGAGGGCGGGTGTCTAGTTCTTAGTCTCTAGGTGCTGTTCATATTAATTTAATTTTACCGCATTGAGTGGCAACGGCGTCCAGATAACGGATTAATAATACCGTAGTGCTGTGTGTATCTTATTTTTACCTTTTTTTATCTACCGTACACTAATGTATAAGTAGTAGATAATAATGCAATAATACGTAGAGAATAATCCGCTTATTGCGATAACACGGGACGGACTTGTGGTGCGCTTTGAAATCCCTCTCGAGATAAGTTGTTCTATTCGTCGGAAAGCTCGAATAATAAAAACAAAAACCGAGCGCAGTTAAGTCAACAACGTATGTTGTGTATATGATGTGTGGCCGCAAAACGTACCGCGTACTAATCGCCTCCTAGCGGTTATATTTGTTGACCTTTATAAACGGGAATCTAGGCGATAACCGATAATATTTCGAAAAATATCAATGTGTTTTTACAGTAAACAGTAAACATATTACTGTGAACGTTGGCATTGGGCGGCGAGATTACGCGTAAACGTGACTATATATCACTATATCGCTGTTTTTGTTGTCGTAACGTTTTTCGGTCGTCAGTTTTATCCACCGTAGCGGCGGCGAATGACGAAAAATGTGTAAAATCTGCAGCTCTTCATGCATTGGCCGTCCCAAATGTTATGACGGGCTGAACATAACACGTGTTAACCGCTATAGCAACGAATATATTAATATTATTATTTATCTTAATCCGATGAATTCTGGCATCGAAGAAAAAGTTGGGATTGATTTTTATTTGTACACATGACTCGTGTGTTGTTTTGTGGCGAGCGCCAGCGCGTTTGAGCTACAGAAGTATGTGTTAGTGTGTATGTGTGTGTGTGTGTGTTTATGTAGTTTGTACACTAGCCCGTGCCCATATTGATTATGTAAAATTGTAATAATAACATACTTATTACTTAAACCACACGCATATTGTGTGCGTGCGTGCGTACATTCCTCTTGGCGTTGCCAACCGATGTATCGAACCTAGTAGTACACCTAAATGTTATAATACTATATTTTTCTCTTGACGATAATAATTATTTTTTTTTTTTTTTTATTGTCATCGGTGGACGATTTTCAAGACCTAAAAACCGATGGAACAGACGATCACCTGGCATACAATGCACAGATTGCATCGCTGCATACTCGCAGTAGGTTTTTTCTCCAAAAATGTTCTTTAAAACTATTTCTAGAAATCACGACGATTGTCGACGCACCTGCGTGTGCGTGCGCGCGCTACCGAGATTTTAGTAACGTCCGTAATTGTCGCGGTGACGTGCGTCGTCGTTGTCTCGTAAGCCGTTCTGGTGTGTTGTACGCGCCGCGCTCCGATTATAGGTAAAACTGGGATACCACAATAACGTTTGGCAATCGGAAAGGGGCGTAAATTTTATTTTTGGCACACGTCGACACTACTATAATAATGTTATAATATTACACACTCGTATCATACGTTGCTGACCACCGTGCATCGACGGCGACGATGTTTTTTATTCTCTGCCACGATGACGACGACAATATTAATATATTTTATTTTAAATATGTTCTCCGCTACACATTGCATAATAAATTTTAATATGATATATCATTTTGGCCAAATTTTGTTATTTCATTTAAAAGGTTTTTAATGCCATTACGGGTTTGTGCCTGATGGACAACTGCAAAAACGTTGGACGCGCGCAGTCGCGTTTCGATTAAAACCATTCATTCGCTTTTTTGTCCGCGCAACGCAGTCATTGTCATTTTTGCATTCGCGCACAAAGGACCAACTGTATTTTTATTTATTGCTCATCTGAAACACACACGCTCTATTTAAATTACATTTATCCCTTAGTCACAAAAGTTGACGGCGGTATATTGAGTCATCGCACGCGAATACACGTGAGGAGAGTTGCAATAATAATAGTAAGCGAGTGCAATGTTGCAATGCACTCGTTGCACGTATGCACTACATAACATAGTAATAATATTAATATTATATTATAAGATTATTGTTGTGTTATTATTATTATTTTTATTCTTTCAAAGTATT
Organism: Melanaphis sacchari; assembly: GCF_002803265.2. NCBI lineage: Eukaryota > Metazoa > Arthropoda > Insecta > Hemiptera > Aphididae > Melanaphis > Melanaphis sacchari. Next base: position 931,577 of record NW_020271239.1, on the reverse strand, counting down.
GTCAGTTGTCGCCGTTGTCCGGCAAGGTCATCGTCGTGGTAACTACGCATCATTAAACATATGAAATAAAATGATCATAACGATTTTAATAATATTTAAACTGACTTAAGTGCACCTTGTTGAATGAGCGCTGGTCTGCCAGAGAAGTTTTCGATGCGTATTTGCTGTTTACCTAAATTTTTTTACTTGACAATATCGACAACGGGAGTCATAATAACGATAATACCACATGTTTGAATCTGTATAGTCGGTGGAATTTGCGTGGTCCTATAATCTGGACGAATACGTTGATTTTTCTCTAAAACACTCTTTATACGTTGTGACAATGCAGACGGTGTACGACCGGTTTTCGGGTGGTGGGAACTATTAATGACTTTACTGGTTTCGTTTATGTGAGTATATTATTATAATATTATTACATCACGCATTATAATATTTCGCGTATGGTCGTCTCGTCTGTTTGACGTACCTATGGTAATATTTTTTTCTTCGTAAATAGTATCTTTGATATTATATTTGTATTCTCCTTGAACGTCGTAAAATACGATAAAATATAATTGTTAAACGAAAGGATAATATTATTATAGTCGTTACTGTGGCAATGTCGTCTCGCATGGCCTTTACATTTTTGTCGTTTTCCATCTGGACAAAAACATTAATATAATAACGTGCGATACTGCAATTAGTTCAGAAAAGAATAACAACCGTGTAATTTTTATTAACGCGCATGGTGTTACGACACATTTGTTTGATGAATAAAAATTTTTAAAAAAACATTATTTCCCTTTTATTTCTCATAAACTTCGCACACTATATTTTATCTCGCGGACCTTTTAATTTATTTTTATTTCATTCAAGTATTATTTTACTTTTTTCTGTTACACCGTGTCCGTGTACAAGTATATTATATGGTAAATGGTTGTAACTCGGCATTGTTGGAATGTGCAATAATAATTTTTTTTTTTACATTTGAATATTCTTATTTTTTACCTTATACTTATGGTTGAAAAATGAATAAAAATAAAAATTGTATGTTGTGTCTGGTTATCGCGATGGTAACAATTCGAAGCAGTATATTATTTTTATTTCCCCTTTAGATTCGTTGAATAATGTAAAATATAAAATCATATTTATACTCTTAAATAGATTCAAGTATATACAATTATATAGGTAATCTGTTGTAAGTTTTGACCTCGTAAAATCTTTTTTCACCAGATTTACCATTTATAAAACATATTGATTATTTGAAACAAATTAATAGTTTTAACTTAGCGTTTAAAAAGCATTTAAATTTAATACATAGTCACATAAGTACATATATTATAATAAATTGTAACTTCCATTATACTGAATAAGATTAAAATATGTCTGAAACACGTGACGTCTGGCGATATTTTTTCAACTGTATGGTTTTTGTTTTTAATGTTACGTTTTATAATTTAAGCCACATATAATTATCAGTTAATTGGTTGTAAATTACAGCTAATTGAATGCCATGCTTAGGAATTACCGACACTACTTGTAAATTTACTTTATATTTAAGTACTATGTGTACGACAGAATTAATTGAAATGTTGGGATATTACTAATATTGATAATCGTAATTTTCGACACATAAAACTACTAAATAAAAAAAAACTAATTTCTTAATATAACACTCACTTTTCAGGGTCAATTTATGTTATCGAAAATAACGTGTCAATATAATGTGCAAAGTGCATATTTATTTTGCTGAGCGATTATAAAAAGTAAATCACACGTGCGCGTTTTATTATTTAGTTTAAATGTTATTTAACAAGCCATGTTTCCTCGTGGAATTAAATTTGGGAAAACAATTTAAATTCTAATTTAATCAAACAGAAAATGTATGCATTTTAACTAGTGTATAGAAGAATTTAAGAAATTAAAAATATACCGACTAAAGGATTAAACCTAATTCGTACATAAATGTCTAGCTTATCGGATAAAGCCGTGAATTTGCATCGATAGGTAGGATAATTTCCCGCAATTATTCATATATTATTCGAATAATCCCGTATGTATAATTCATAATAGTTTTTTAATCAAAGTTGACAAATGTTAGCACGTGAAACCTATGAAGTATCCAGGAAAGCAAACGTTTAAAAATATTAACCAATTACTGCACACACAGCACCGTATCATTCAGTATAAAGGAGACTGCCGGCTTGATTAAAACTTTACAAAACCGTTTTGATAGTTTATTTGTTACCTAACTACCACACAGTTAGGAGGTGAAGAAAGAGTATGAAGGGTCCTTGAATTATTATTTATTCCTGGGTGTTCTTTCATCACACTGCATTTATCGAACTTCCTTTTACTTTTTATTCACTTCGCGGGTACGTACATTATGGGCTATATATATAACACATTATAAATTTGTTTATTTTTTTTACTCCCGCCGTTCGATTTCAAAGAATCCATAAAATTATTAACGACAATAATAACATCAACAACAACAATAACAACAACAGTTACAGTTACAGTAATTATTATCCAATTTTATTTTTATTTTTATTTTTACGTCTAAAAATCGGCGTATGGTTTCTTCGAGCAATGATTTACGATGGGGAAAGAAAAAGGGACTCGTACAATATTATTTATTAAAATTCCAATGTGGCCGACTCCGCTCAGGATGACGTCATCAAAAAGAAGCCGTTTAGTGATCAGACCTCACCCCCACAACCCTCTGTTGGTAAAGTTCTTCTAACACTAGCCGAGTGTTAAACTTTTGGCAATAGTTTCTATTTGTTCAGTAGAATTTTTATCACTCAACTGCTCACCGTGGTTCTCTTTTTGAAAAAGCCGATCCAAGTTTAGACTATAAAATAAGACAGTTGCGTTTTTCATCCCTACCGCCTCCTCATCCTTAACAATATTTTAATAAATATTAACGGCAAACGCGTAAACTAAAAGCTAACGAACAACCCTCGCCGGGTTATTTATTTTTATGTTGTGCGCCACCGAGTCTGTGTCGTGGGACATGGGTGGAGTGAGTAATACGGGAGGAGGACGTCGATGAAACTTTCTAATCGATACACACACATACTACACCACGAATGCCGTCGCTTGTCGTTCCATTTTCGTCACAGTCCCAGTAAATAATTATTATTATTATTTAAAAATATATTTATTATAAATGTTAATATTATATTTTTTATAGACAACGGTAATAACGATTAGCGTGTGTACATATTTTGTTTGTCAGCGGTAAACAAAACAGACCGAGCGAGTGTAACGAGCTAAACTCTTATTTCGTGCACACCGCGTACGCGTTATATTTTCCCACCGACGCTCAATTGTCCGTCATTGCCTCTCTCTTGCTCCTTTTTTTGGAGTAGGTCATTGTCTCATTTATATATATATATATATAAAGAAAATAAAACCCTTTGGTATGATATTGCCGCCATTGTGGATCGTTTAACAACGGTGTACCTACACGATGGTTGTCCTAAAAAATCGATATTGGCAGTCGGTATACTTTAATAGGCTTGTATAATACGCGCGCAATAAAAATAACTCGTACGTGCGGCGCGCCCGTATAATTTTCAATACGTGCCTACCTCTACTCCGCCTTAAAAAAAATATTTCTATATATTATAATACCGTGTATGTACGCACACATTATTGTTGTTATTATTATTGCACGAGTAAAAACAACAATATTTAATCGCCGCAATGGGCGCAGAGTACACATCACACGTCTATATTATAATGCCGTAAGTAGGTTATGTGCGATGTACATTGGTCGTTGTCGTCGGAGGGTTTCAGTCGTGTTCTGAATGATGAATTTATTTCCGTTTTTTATTGTCTCCCGTTTTGTGTTTTTACGTGACAAAACGATGTCATCCTTCGCACTCACGCTGTGCTCGGTTTATTGCCGATGCCGTTTTCGTTTTTAATATTTAACGACACGCGCGCACGCACATTGTAATGTAATAAAAAAATTGATAGGACGTCACCTATATTTTATGATCAATCGGATTTTGAGATGCCGATGTGGGTTATTACAGGGGTTAGATTGATAATTCACCTCAATTGGCCGTCAATCCAGACTCAAAGTATCACTTTTTTCCATTTATAAAATTGTGCCCTATCTATTTATTTATTGTATTATTATATGCGATATACAGAGATGAATCAATTGAATATTATTTAGTTAGTACCGTTGCCATCACATATCTATGTAATTTTTGTTTTGTATATCAAAATATTGTTTAAACATTTTTTTTCCCAGCTTGTATTATTCGTGATGTATATTTATAAACGGCAAACATACCTCGACTAGCCTGTCGTCATCGAAGGGTGAACATATTGTCGGTGCAGACACGATTTCGTATACCCTCCTACGCCGACCCACCCATAATACAATCCCTTACACTAGTCCTCGTCCACCCTCGTCGATAACACCGCCACAACTCTGCTTCCGAGCACGTTGTTGTGTGCGCACACGGCATTGTGAAGCTCGGCCCGACTGCCAGGCGCCCCATGTTGCTTATAATCGCGTGTATGCATACCGGGTGTGTTCTGGGAGTTTCTTTTCTCTCTGTATCTGCCGAACATGGGTCGCTCATATTGTTCATCATCGTAGTAATTCGGTCGAATTCTTGTAAAAATCTTCGTCATGTTTTAATGCATTTCTTAACCCACGACGTGTATAACGAACAAAAACAAACAAAACTAAATACTTAATACTTACTCCGAAACGAAAAAAACCATAAAACCTTTGTTGTTTTCTACTGAGGGTAGAAACACGAATATGGCTGACGATGGTTTATTTTACAGAACGACACAACATGTACGCATTAGACATCTACTCGCTTCGCTGTGCAAATACTTGATAACTTTTATTATATCATTCATTCTCTTGTGAGTTGTGTAATGTGTATTTTGTGCATATTGGGCGCGTTCTCTTCGTTTGCCTCTGCCGCTGATGCCGCGCACCAACTAAGAACTACCCGATCTACTTATAGCACGGACGACAAAGTGTTCTTGTTTCAGAATGTCACCGTACCAGCGTTATTTTAATCGGTTTATACGACCACTACCCATTTCATAGACGCCACGACCCAACCTCAGGTCGATTTAATCTATATATACCCTCTACCCCTCCCCTGACATTGCATGGACGCAAGAACTTGCACATTATACACACTACACGATTACAATAATACATTAACGATATTCGTGCAACGTAATGCGTTTGACCTTTTGAATTCTGATATGGGAAAATTGACTGGCTCCGGAGTGACATTGAGTATATTGTACGGCCGGTATAAGGGTTCCGACGAATCGACTTGTCACGAAATCGGTCGCTTGGTATTGTTGCGTGTCGTGAACGTCGCGGAAAATAGTTGTGTTCGGCCGGACATAACATAATAATATCATATTAAATATTAATGTTATATTATTGTCATGGAGATTTACGTTAAGAGCAGGACGTTATACCCGCATAACGTGTTGTTTCCGTGTTACAAACGTCACAACACATTTTTATGATTAGATTAGTCCATTTAATTCTGTTATTTGTAATATTAGATTAAATTGATCTACTTTAAAAGAAAATTAAAGGTAATATTATTATTTAGAGAGCACCCTTCGTTGGCTTTATTTTTTAATATTTCAATTTTATAATTGTATATTTTTATGAAATTTTAAGACACTCATAAATTATTTGATAATAAAAATATCAAAGAAAAACCTTCGTGACGTCCTGGATAATATTCTTACCTTAAAGTTTTACAGTAGATCACTATAATGACAATTGAAAACAGATATTTTGAACAAAAAAATTGTCATGGTACGCGTTATTAAGACAAAGACAAACACATGCGGGTAGAGCGTCCTTAAAGATAAATTACGATCGTCGACGGTGGACAGAAAACAGTTTAATGACTTTAATGTCATCGTCTTCAATAACACGGTTGTGTATCATGCCGCCTCTGGGAAACACAATACCAATATTAATAAAATCATTTATGATATTTATACATATAAACCAATCGACCGAAGACGCAGTATTGTTTTTTTTTCGTATGGCATCGTGATAACGATGATATTATTATATTTTATCGTACTCTCAATTCAATATTTATCATTCGAAAACGTATAATATTATTACGTTTAGGAGTCGACGACGATAAATGGATAAAAACGTAGTGATATCCATCGGCAATGCGAAACGTTCGCAAACGCCTCGACAAATTGACAGAAATATAATATTATACTCATGATATTGAAATACGTTATATCTTAAAATTAATAATATTTTAGTTACTATACCTAACCTTCACTAGATGCAGTGCCCTTTTGTGTTATCTTTGTCTTACAACCATGTACAGTATGGAAGAATTGTGTTCAGCAGTACCAATTTTGTATAATAAGCTTCATTAAGTAGATAAATATTATTATCAAACTTTAAAATAAGAATGTAACTTGTAAGTATTTTTTTCGTGGTTTTTTTACGATTTATTTTTTTTTCAAGCAAATTATGAGAATATTAATATAATATTATAATATTATTATTGTGATATACGTCATACTCATACCTGAAATATTGTAAAAACCCACGATAAAGCACAGATAGTTGATAAATTCTCTCTATTTTTGAATTGAACGTATTACACCAGGTTGGAACTGCTAAACATAAATTTGATTGTTGCGTGTTAGTAAGACGAACACAGTACACAAATTTGTGTTAAGCTGAATTCATTTTATGTAGTTAGTTTTAATATTACAGTAAATTAATTTAAGAATATTATTTGTGTCCTCTAATCGGTTTTTTTCCGGCATTAATTTTATTGCAAGTTTTAATTTAAAAATTATGTACAATATTATGACATAAAAATCTACATAATTCGCTTGAAAATTAATTATAACATAACAAAATACTAACGTGAGAACTTTGATAATATTTGTACATTTACTATAATATTAGTATCAAAACTAACAATATAAAATAGATAGTGCTAAACGCAAATTTGCCGTGTTATATCTTTATAAATTATACCAGATAACATGTAGGTATCACGTCTTCTTAATCATTTTACAGTATAGTTTGATTTTATAAAACCATCAAAACTTTATATTACTCGGCAACCGTCGAAAATCTTTTGATCTGTTCTCAAAATAGTTTTGCGATGCATTATGTGTACAGCGTTTAATGTTTTATTGTTATTTTTTATTTACCCAAATGATTGCACATAATAATAATAATAATAATAATAACGACAATTATTTGTCAATAATTTTTGGCATCGACGGCGATATTATGCAGCCCATCCAGTTGTTGTTGTTGTTGTTGTTGTTGTTTAACGTGGTTATCATTTGTATGCGTATGTGCGACAGGTTTTTGTTGGATGATGATGCATTGCTTTAAACACATGATAATACTATATAAACCCACTTCTAAATTTACTTCCATTTAACGAATTTTTTTTCCATTTTAATACCGTTTATAAACTTTGTTAAAACTAACAATATTGGTTTTAATGAAATTGATAATATTTCCCACATTTTGTTGTATAAAAACTACAAAATATGTATTATGTTTGCCCACAAACGAATTATGTTTAATATTTTTTTTCCATAAACGTATTTAATCTGTATTTATTGTTTTATTTATTTTTTTATTTTTTTTGAAATTCATGAGCTTAATCTAATAAAAACACGAAACCGCCCACACTATATAGACAGTGACTTTTATCTGAGTTTGTTGTTCGTTTTCCACTCAATATCATTTGCCTGTCGGACACTTTTAATTAATTTTATTCACTATAAACTAACTAAAACCAATTTTGCTATAGATGTATTAAACTAAAAACACACAAAAGCTCTTTTAAAACTTGAAAATCAACAGCGTTATAAATTTAAAATTGTGTTATGATGTTATGGATTTTATTATATTTATTATTTTTATATTTACATAATACGCAAGGTTGAGTACTATTAATTCCATGGCAAACCATTTGGGATTGTCAGGGTAAACGATTTCAAATAAATATCACGATGTCGTTTAAAGTGGGATTTACGTCCAGTTATGTTTATTGTAACTTTTTTGTAACATTCCTAAAACGTAAATATTAGTTTTTCCATAAAAATAAAACAGCTTATACGTATGTGTATATGTGCTTCATTCTAATAAATTTTTATATTCGTGTGTATAATATTATATTATGTATTTTCCTTGTTTTAAGTTAATTTGAAATCACTTATTTAATCACACGTAGTGTGTCAAAGTTTACAAATACAGTCGGGAAACGAAAGTGTCATGAAATTTGTTGATGTTTTTTTCAGTATTTTTAATTTTACAACTAATAACTATTTGTCAAAATTATTTACATAATTATTATACATAATTATTTCGTCTAATCGATCAAAATTACGTCAAAAAATAATTCAAAGTAAATTATTTGTAATCACACAATATTACTTATCCTTATCGATTTTTATGAAAAATAACATGATCGTATGTATTTAAATTCTTTTTATTATAACTGTTCTATAGAAATATTACTTATATTTTTATGTATTCTCTGATTTAAACTATATTTATCGTAAAAAATATATAGTTCAGTAAAATTGTAATTTTAAAAGTATATTTTAACTTAATGTATTTTTTTTTATTATGATGATATTGATTCCATTTTATTATTGACCACACACACATTTCGAAGGTCCTAGCTGACATAAATATATCATATTAGAAGGCGTTTTGCGTAGGCAATTCAATAGCGCCCTTGAACATTGTTACAAAATAATGTAATTCGCTTCACGTTTTTAATTACACATTAATAGTGCTAAATAAGCATATACTGTCGTTAATGTTTTTAATCATTAGTCTCAATTAAAATTGTATCATTTGACATAATTTGTTTGAATTCAAATTAAAAAAAAAAATGCACACGCGATGCCTGTTTTGAATTGTGATGTATTTCAATGAAGACCAATTGTTATATTATATGAGTATCGTCATCATACCTACGTCGCATAACGCTATAATACTTGGCCAGAAATATATTTTATTGTAAAAAACAAAATTATAAATTCTTGGTATTATTCATGCACCAAATCCGCCCCTGGTCAAGTAAAATAAAAAAACATCACGCACGTGTTTAACCGAAATAAGCGTTTGGTTATTGTTCAAATTATTTTCAGGACCCGAAATAAATATTATATAATTTTTAGTTGTAAATTAAGTCAGGAGAATGGTGAAAAAGGTGTCAATTGTGTTCGACGCATTAATTCGATTACGTATTAATATTTAATAGGAAGGTTGCCTGGTTTGTGGTTCGCTTAAGTTTTAACCGTCGTACGATTTCAATCATTACTATGATTCGCAGTTACTCTTTCAAATCCCTTAGAATTTTGAAATTTGTGGAATGTCATATTATTTTTTAGCAAGTAATGTTTCGTTGTTTGTTATATTGTATTTCAATCAATCCGTTCATGAATGACCTCGTATATCACGAAAAAATAATATTATGTTTATGTACAACACAGATATATACAGCAAACTAGATTGGTTAATTGTGAGAAGAGTTGAAGTTACTTCAACCACTATGTTGAAAGCTCATTGTTCTTTAAAGGTGTGCGACCATACACCAAAATGTAAATACGTAAATTACGGGTCTCTATGTGTTAGGTTAAAAAATAGTATACATGATAAAATGTGTAACCTTACCACCCCACAGGCTTCAAATTTCAACTTCATTCGGAATGAATAAAAGACGTATAATAATAATATACACTAATAGTGTTATATAGAAAACTTTCCGATCAAATTTATTGTAAATCTATATCTATGATGTACGACGACAACGAAAAAAACCTGAATTTGTCGTGCGACCTACGAAATGATCAGGTACGATTAGATCTGGCGATCGCGTATCGCTACGATACGGTAAAAAGTAACTAGATATTACGTGGGTATTAAGTGCGTGGGTACTACACTATCGACTATATGTTTGGTGCGCGTGTACGAGTGTATGCGTCGTAGTAGAATTACGGGCGCAAACACTTTACCGGCGTCGATTATAATATTATCATCAAGATGATTATGACATTATGACCGGCGCAAAGACGAGACACTCCCTCCACACCGGTGCGGTGCTCCGTGTATGCCGACGCTTGGGTGTGCCGCGGCAAAGTTTTCCGAATGGCGTTGTTTGCGGTGTAGACGACCGAGCGATAATATTATTATTACGAGTATGAAGTATATATACCGTGTATGAAGTACTCGGGCACGTCGGGTTGACGTTTTACGGTTTTCAAAAGTATGGCGAATGGGTGTGAATGGAAGACGTCGAAAACCCTGTCGGTTTGATATTATTATTACAATATTGTGTTTAGAGGTATGACGTAAATGCGGGCGCGCGTGCTATATCGATTGAACGCCGCCGCCGCCACCACCGTTCGCGGACAAAGACGTCGTTTCTGGCTGCGGAAATGAACAAGGGGGGGCGCACGCGCGCGCGCGCTCTAACAAGTCGCGGGGGCGCGGTGTTCGACCTGTCGTGGTCAACGGGGAGGCGAGTGGGCGGTGTATGCGCCCTGCCAGCGAAAAATCGCCACGGCGAGATGCCGCCCGTGCGCGGGTCGAACGCCGCTCCACATTTGTCATTGCGCCACGCACTTCTGCGGGCGGTGGGCGCCTAGAGATTTTCCAAAAAAAAAAAAAAACCACAACGCGACGAAAACGTCGTGATATCCTAAACGACTATTGTTGTGTACGAAAAATAGACGGCTTGGTGACGCGTGACGTACAAGACGGTTCGGTCACGAAATTGATTCCAACGCTGGTTAAGTCCGCGTGAACCTTTGGAGATTTTAAACACACTTAGTGCGTGGTTGGGTTAGGTCGCGTTCGATTCACTTATTCCGGTGTGCCCCGTTACGTTACCGTGTGATTATTGAATTGTTGTAATAGTTGTACGTTTATTAATTAAAAGTTAAAAAGCATATTGATGATAAAATAATGTATATAACGAGAGACTACGTATTTAGGTTGATGGGGTTGCGGTATTTTTTTTTTTATTTTTTTTTGAGTAGATAGTTTTTGTCATTTGTGTGTACGTGTTTATCTGTATTTCTAATATACGCGTTAAACTACTAATTAAAAAGTGTATTATAGGTGCTTAGGTATATGTAGCCGTAGTTATGATAAAGATTTTTATTAATCCGTCAAACTGAAATATTGAATTAATTTATTTTTTAATCTCTTCTATTTAATATAACCTTAGTTTTTAATTGTATGTAACCACTTCGGTAACATCAAATCGGCAAATCTTCGATTGCACTTTAATGCAGTGCATGACTTATCCATATGTATATAATATTGTGCTGACAATACAGGTCTTTTGAGGTCATGTGTAAAACAATGACAACAATAAGAAGCTATATTCATAAAAGTTTATCAGCAAATCCCTTCTGTGCTAAGTATTTATGTCGTATTTATTATTTTATTATCCGTGGTTTACAGCTACGGCGTCGTTTATCATTTTTTGTATCATGTTTAAAAGTTAAGCTCGACTTAACTTCGGAAATTTTCTGTTAGATTGTGGCTAGTGAATATTGTCACGATTACAATGGCCAATCAAAATACTATAAAGGTCACACGACTCGGTAGATGACTTAGCCGTGAACAGTGAACCGAAATTAAAACGATTTTTAATCCATAAATATTTGGTTTTTTAGGCATTTTATTTACTAGCAAGCCGATCTGTTGATTTAAAACCGTCTCAACGCTGCTCGTCATGTAATATATATTTAATATTACGTTCCCGAAATAAAAACGACGCGCGTACGTCGGTCGTGTCATGTCGAAACGATATTATATTATCATTATTATTATAAACGTGTTGATCGTCGCAGGATCTAGATCTACCCGCTACCCACACATCCGCTCAACCCTCTCTCGCGTGGCGTCGTGTCCTCTCCGAACCGCTGGCATGTGCCGTTGACTATGAGCTCTGCCTCGTCGCAGCTTGGTTGTTCAGCGTATTTATTTTTACACCAGGAAAACGATTTTTAACGTTGGCAAGTCGTCGCGGCATTTGACTAAAATACATATGCTTCGTGCCCCGCACGCTGCTGATCGTCTGGCGCACGGTAAAAACCTACCGACCCCCCGCGCACCGTTATCGACGATAATAGCAGTAATAATAATTGCCATGCACTGATAATAGTTTAAGATTTCATATATTATTATTATAGGTTGTGCAATAAAGATTAATCAGCGGTCAGATTTCTTTCATCATCGCTGCCAGTCAGTCGCGATTCTTTATTATAAAATATTACCATCATAATAACAATAAAAATATTTTATTTTTTTGTAGTTTAAAAAGGCTGTCAATTTTTATATGGTGTAAACTACGAATTAAAACTCTTAATTTAGATAAATAAATGTAAGAGATAAGCTTAAAATATGAACTAAGGTTACATACGTATATAAGAAAGTCGAAAATCAAAGATTAATATATATTGCGGAACGGTTATTTAGGTGACAATAGATGGTAGAATAAGTAGGTATAACAAATAGGTGGTAGATTTTAGCATTAAAAGAAGAAATAAAGTTAAAATTTGCATTGTGGCACCGGGATAAAATATATTATATAAATAATATTTTGAATGAATTAAGGATAAGGCAGTAGTCGTGATGAATGATGATTGATTATATATCTTGAAAACGAATTAAGCGTAAGACAAAAATTTGTTTCGGACATGTTCTAATTTTAACTGATCCTTTGCAATATATAGATAACACACTACTCCACCATACTTTAAAATGAATAATAATTATAATAATAATAATATATTGTACTTTTGTTAATCATTGATGTACATAAAAGTTTTATTTGCGATATATATTTTTTTTTAAACCGCTTGTATTATTATTACTATCCCTCTCGCCGTTGTCGATGAGCGATTGTTTCTCGGTTTTTCAATAATTATAGTGACTAACAGCTGTAGGTACAAAATAAATGAGTAAATGCTCGTCGGTCCTGTAGTATTGATTTAATGTTTTTATGACACAAATTATAATATTGTTAATTCATTCGGCTAAAAATGTTTTTTTACATCTTTGGTATCTGAACAAAATGTCAAATCATAATAATATAAAACACTTTAATAATATTATATGCGTGTCTGATGTGTCATTTACGTAATTACTTATTTAAAAATAACTACGCTATGTTTTCGGTTCATTGACCATTATACGTCAGTTTTTACAGTAGTTGTCAACTGATAGTTCAACAATTGATATTTTTTGTTTATTAAAATTATAATTATTTTTGCATAGGTATTTTTTTTTGTTGATGACTTTTTTGTATTAAGGTTCATTTTTGAAACTATGGAATACATTTATCACATAATTTTTCTTTTAGTGAATGTAATATTATTATCATTTATCGATATTCGATAGACCTTTTAATACCTACGTAAATATTGATAAGAGTTCAATGCCCAGTTGTAAATCATAAGACACGTGGTAAATAAATTTTTAAAAACGACGTTTCAAGGTTTCTCGATTTATTTGTTTGAAAAAATTTAATATAGGTGTTATAATTGCATTATTTCTTCATGATTTACTTTCCTAATTTAAGGGTAATTTAATATTAAAAAAAACGACGAAAAAAATTATTTCACTTTTCGACATTTATTATTGTGTATTGTGTTTTATTATAAAATAATGACATAATCAATTAAACAATGTAGTGTTTTTATTTGTTAATTTAGAAAAATTTATTGCATAAATCGATTTAATAAAAGGCAATGAATGTTATAATTATTATTACGTTGACCACTTACCGACCGACCTTCTCTACAATTATAAGTACAATAATGTTCAATAATCTTTTCATGACCTAGTTTCTGATTTATCTCTTAAAAAGTTATTGTTTAGTACCGAAATTGTCCGGTGTTATGAGTATTTTCATTCATTCGACTTAACTTTTGGACTGAATATTGAAGTTTGTTTACTAATGTATACAGCGCACATATTAACAATTATCAATTATATCATTGTCGATCAATTTTAGAAATGAGACCAGGTCAGCGATGTTAAATATTGTGTTATTGTAATACAAACTAAATAATATTCTACTATTATTGTTCTTGTTCGATATTAACATTTTCTTTTTTACTAACACTTTGTATGTTTAATACTCATCATCAGCACTCACATCGATTTATTGATAAATTAGTTTAATAATTAATAAATTGTAATAGCTATTATTTCATTTAGTGTATTTTTAATAAATGATTTATCATATCTGTGCAGTATTAGCATACTAAATCTCACCCAAAATTCTCTGAAGTCTCCTTTATTTCTGTCGTAAATCTAACTGCTGCGGGGGCTTTTACGAGCTCACGTCTGCGCCTTTATATAAATACGGTTTTCGATCATTTAGGATAGAACACAAAAGATAGTTATCAAGCATTAGTATCAAAAACCTAACAAAATAATCTACGTTGTAATGTACAATATGAATTGGTAGTCTACTAAAATAAAAAACAAAATTTTGACACCTGTTGAAAATGTCAACAGATTATGCACACAATATAAACTTAAATTATACGACACAATTCGTTCATCGAAACTATAAAAATTCTGAACATTTTGCTGTTTGATAATCTCATCCATCATCTACGTTGCACAACACAATATAATATATACATTTAACACATTTTTCTTCTTTTTTTTTTTTTTTGTTGTTTGTTGAATAACACATATTAAACTGATATGTGATAATCTGTAGTTCGATTAAAAACTGATTTTTGTATATAATATATCATATACACAAGAATTATCCTAAACAACAGAAACTTTGAAATAATGTCTACTCTATGACATTTCCACGGAAACCAATTGGTTAACCTGCTGCTATAAATTATTTTTAGTGCCAAAACTACCGTCACTTATTACTTTTTTTTTCAATAATTTTGTTACTATAAAAAGTCAGCAATATAATGGCAGAATATACATTGCAACCGTTTTCGATGTTAACGTAGCAAACCGACATTTTCTTCAGGAAGCGATATTATAATTATTAGCTTTACAGATTGTTATTCGAACGTTTGGTGGTTTATTAATTTTAATAATTATCATTTTGATCGTAATGTAACTTTGAAGGTCATTCGGTATTGTTGATAATTGATAAACGATTACGATAAACGTTTTTACACGATTTTATTTTCCATCGCGCACGTATGTCTGTGCAAATACACGCATATTACGTGGTGCATTATTAGTAAGAACGTAAAAATCACATAGGTTCATTACAATAGGATATCGTTAGTGGATTGTTTCTTAAAACAATTGTGATTTTTTAAATTCGATGGGTAGGTTAGATGGTTTGTTTATTTGTTGTGTTGAAACGCGTGTATCGTCATAATTAACTACAATCGTAAGTAATAAAAACTAGACGACTCCGTCGTAAAAACATCAAAGAAGAAACGAAAAATTGTACACCAACCTACGTGTGTATAGAAATAAAACCCGTTGTTTTGATATCCTTGAATTAATATTGTGCAATAGAAATTCTATCGAATTAAAAATTCTTTTATATTATTATAAATGGACAAATCAATTTTTTATAGATTTCCCGAGTTTTGTGAATACTTTTTTTTTTAATTTTCTTTATAAAAACGCATTCAAAAGTGTATACGGATAGTCGGATCGCCTAATGTTTTAAATACATTTTCTTTTTTTAAATTAACCCTAAATAACTAGCAGTTTTGATTATTGAAAATTGGAAATCGGATGACACAATACTTCCAATAAAATGAACTACATAGCCACATTTATATAGTGTACATTGGCCGTTAGCACTTGCGCGTAAAAATCGACGACCGGAAGTATGTTGTGTTGTGCTATGCATTGTTTGTTCGTTTATTTGGATGAGCCGGAAAAATGACAGGAAATAAAATAATAATCGCAGGATTTAATAGTGTCATTGTGTGGTGTTAAAACTTCTATTATAGGATGCTGTTTAGTGTGAATCCTGTTAGAAATGTGTGACGTCGTTGTTACAAAAATTAACGGAAAAATAATTAAAACCCATGTAGAAACATATTATACAACTAGGTAGGTATTTTTATTGCTCGCGATATTACAAAGTTAATCAAACGTACGATTATAATTGGCAAATGCCAGAATATAAAAAAAATTATTAATAAAAACAATAGCAAATAGGTATATTGATTACAATTTAAAAATCAATAACGTCGGTGTATTATAATGGTATAAATATCGATAACAACGAATACGTTCTAATGAAGTGAGCTTTTATTTTTAACGTTATTATTTTTTACCGGTCTAAGGATGTTTTATTTGTACATATACATGAAATATAGGATTCGTAATGAGTTGAATAATATTATTAGGATGATGAGCGGTATTATATTTAATTTGATCATCAGTGTTATTATTTAACAAAACTTTTCAGTACCTACGAGAAAACAATAATATTTTAAGTTACGCGTGTTTAACTATATTGTAATATTATAATAATCGTGTACGTTATGATTTATGGTCGTTGCCGGATTTGAAATCGTATTGTTGCATGCCTGTAACTATTTAGACAGCTGCTGCTAACTGACTAATGCAATTGATTTGATTTGCATGCAAACCTTTTATTGAGCTAATTTTAAAAATGCATAACTCTTATACATAATCCTTTCGCGTATTATGCCGTCTTTTAAAATAGTCCAATGATTATTTAATGTAATCGTTACTATTTTTCTAATGTCTTTTATATATCGACTACATCCGCATATAATCATTACACAATATATAAATTAATAAAAGGCATAAATAGTTTTAAAAAACAAATGGATAAAAATTAAATTTGAATTTTCAGTTTTACAATATAATTGTTAGATAATTTTTCATTTTATTTTATTCAAGTTTCATCTGACCTAATTAGTACTAACTCAACAAACAATTATTTAAATAAAGAAATATAATTGTGAACTATAAATGACCAATTGTATAATGTACATGTATAGAACTATTGAAGTAGTACATGTATATAATACAATATATTGTTTAGATCTCTTTTCTCTGTCTCTATAAAACAACATTACTTATAAGTTTTAACGTACCTTCATGTATTTTTCCAATTAGCTTCATCCACTCTGAGAATTGAACCAGACCAATTATAATTAAATGTATAGCATTTTTCTCTCGAAATTACAAGTCATCGTTTTTTTTTTTAACCTACAAAGTTCAACTCTGTCGTTATAATTTATTAAGAATCCATTAGACGTGTTTACTGTTTAATTGTTGGTACTTGGTATTATCATCGTTTATTGAAGTTTTCATACATTATACATTCAAAGTTATTAGATAACAAAAAAAAAATTTGTTAAATAGTTTCATATTTCCACGAATTCGACTAGTACATTGCTTAAATTTAATATTAACTTAAATAATTAAATATGTTATTAAAGGTAATAACTAAATGGCATTAAAACATTAATCATATTTTTAAGTTAAAATAGTATAGTGTCATAAAACATGATATGATTATTAATTAAAAAATATGATGATTAATTTTGATTGTTACTGACGTATTCGTTTTATTTTATTTATTTTTTACATTGGGGTTGATATATATTTCAAAAAATTAATAAATGTGAATTTTTTTATTTAAATGATTTGATATTTTTATTACTATTTCTATCAATGTATGTATTTTTTATTACGGTTCTTAAACACAGTGTCTACATTTTGTAATCGAAAATTTCTGGACTAATTGTCGTCAATCATACTACATACACTGAATCACATGAATAATAAATAATTAATATTAATTTAGTTTGAACATGAGGGTGATGCGATTTAAAACCAGTTTTATTATTGGAATGAAAATTGATTGACCTTTTAAAGTTTTTGACGAGCGACGGCGTTGACGGTGACGACGACAACATTCGATACGATTCCACGACGAATTGAAAATTATTAATCGATATAAAGTGTTCGTATTATGTATTTGAAGAGCTTAGGCTTTTTCAGTCGAAGATGATTAAAAAATATACTTTACATGTCGTCCGTGTATCGTTATCGTCATTATGACGTACGGAAAACAATAGCCGAGACACAGGTGCGATATTTTAATTTGCAACTCCGATTGGACGCGACGAGTGATGTAAATAAGTTATCGAATATGCGGTTGCATTCAAAGCGTGTTTTTGTCGCCACTTGCTACCATTCGGTAAAATTTAAAGAAAAAAAAACACATAGTATTCAAGAATACATAAAATTGTTTGAAATACTTAGTCTGTCAAGCGGGGACCTTACACACGCACATCTTTACACAGGACTTAACGTCATAATATCGCATAATATAATGCTCGTGTTGTCGTCGTCAGGATTCCGCGACAGTTGGACTTTGTGTCGGCGATTATCTACCGGCGGCGACTCGTTATTAATTTCGATCGACGATTTGTGTGTGCTATCGTCCGACCACAGCGTACGTCATCGCACGTTCGAAAACGTTCAAACGAGTTTTTCCGTAGGGCCGACGACTTGGGAAACGAAACGCAAAGAAAAAATAACAAGAATAACACCGAGACGAAATGGACCGTGTAAAAATCTCTCGTCGACGGCGCGAAATGGAAAATTGGAAATCAAAGGCTGGCGGCGAATAACAATATTATTACCGTAGTCATCGTCCGTAACGCGCGTCCGGATTTCTATTTGTTTTTGACGTTTCGTCGTCAGATTTTCTATTCCCACATCGGCGGCGCGCGCCCGAATAATGACGGCGATCGGGCGCGCGTGTGGGACCCGCGCCCGAGAGTAGTTTCACCTGACGCGAAACCGCGGCGGCGAACGCGGTGTCGTTGTGCAAAAGTGTGACAAGCGGCCGCCGAACCGAAAAAAAAAAACAATATTTATCTCGACGGTGCGACGACGTTCCTATTTTTTTTTTTCCCCATTTTATTGTTATTAATCTTTTCGGCGGCCCACAACGATTCGACACGTTCCCGACAAATATTTTTCAACCCACAGAAGAGCCCCCCGCTGCCTCTACCCCTTCCCGAGATTTCTTTCTTGCAGCGGCGAACAAAACGCGCACACCGAACAGCAACTATAATATTATAATAATGTACTACCTCTCCTAATGTAATAATAATAATAATAATAATGTATAAAACACACACATACAGAGAGAGATGACGAGATAGCGAATGATAGAGAGAGACGGACGGCAAAAAAACAACAAATTGGCAACGTAGTCTTCTCGGTCGCGGCGGTTGTACGCGCTTGACGGTGCGGTGCGTGTGTAACGGCGACAGCGCACTCTGCTGTTCGGTTGCGCCAACAACAAAACTGCAGCGGCGGTGGCGAATCGACCAACCAACAGACAGACCGATCGACGAGTGCACACGACGGCAGCGGTGGGACCAGTTTCTTGTCGTTTGTCCGAGACGGTGGAAGTGGCGCGCTCGGGGTCGTTCCGGAGGCCTCGCAGACTTAGTGCCGATCGCACGTCGTGTTTGTCCGTCCGTTCGTCTGGTGGTCTTTTGACAGTTGTCGTCGGCGGTGGCATTTACGCGTGATCGCCAGCGATCCGATCGTCCAAACGACGATATTTTCTTCCGGCTCGGCGGTGAACCCTACCAGAAGCACGTCATCCACATAACGACGCGATGTCCGTTGCTGCCGCTGCACCGACGACATCGTCGTAAGTCCGGGGACCGGGCAACGTACCCCAATTTTTCGCCAGTCGTCGTGCCCCCCTAGTCTCGCCGCAAGCTCTCGCCGGACGCGAACACCATCCGGCCACCGGAACTCGCGACGATGAGCGTCAGCTACATCACTTGGATGCATCAAACCGACAGTCCGGTGTCGCTACCGCCGGTAGTCGAACACCTAGCCGCCGCCGCGGCGGCCGCGTCCCAGCCACTGGCCGCCGGCGCTTCGGCGTCCGCGCAACAGCAGCAGCAACAGACGGCCACGGCGTCGGCCCAACAACCGCCGCCGGCGTCTTCGCTGCAACCCGCGGACCCCGCGCTGTCGTCGCTGCCGTCCACGTTGCTGCCGCCGCCACTGCCGCCGCCGATCGTCCAATCCTCCAAACACCTACCACTACACAAGGCGCGCGTGCCCAACTTGGCGTTGTCGGCCACAGT
The DNA here is from genome assembly GCF_002803265.2 of Melanaphis sacchari. Lineage (NCBI taxonomy): Eukaryota > Metazoa > Arthropoda > Insecta > Hemiptera > Aphididae > Melanaphis > Melanaphis sacchari. The sequence goes on along the minus strand of NW_020271239.1, from coordinate 911,417 downwards.
TTGGCTTCCGCCGCATCTGCAGACTACGCCCAAGACGATGGTAGCCGGCGGCGCTGCCGCCTCGGCCGCAGCCTCTGCCTCGGTCTCGACCGTCTCAGCGGTAAGTCGTCGTCGCACCACTCCGGCGGCGGGCGTAGTATTATTATACAACACTTGGTTATCGTTTCTTTTTCATATTTTCGTTGTTGTCGTCGACGTCGTTGGTACACATAATGAAACATATTGTAATGTAACTGATTAACGGAACGAACGGCGTTGTCGGTGTGTACGTGTGAGGTGGGTGGTAGGGTTACCGCCGGCGGTACTTTCACGTGCCGCCGAGAGGCATGCCCGTTATCTACTTCAGCGTTACCATTTTATAACGATTATTATAATATTATTATAATTATTATTATTATTATTATCATTATTATCATTATTGCTCATACTACGATTATTATTATGTTAATATCATTATTATAATAATATGTATATACTATTATTGTACGTGCACGAAAAGAAATGCGCATTATCGCCGTCGTCTCGAGCGCGCGCGCGTATCAAGTGCCGCCGAAAGGATTAAAAACGTTTCGTTTGTAAGAATTAATTAACGTCGTCTTTCGACCAGGTAAAAATATCGTGGTGTGGCAAGTCGCCCTTTCTCGTGTAGAATAATGATCCCCCGTTGTATGTGACTGACGTCAGTGGAAACGGGACGGTGATCGGCTTGCGGTTTTTTTTTTTTTTGTCCTACCGATTTTTTTTTTTATTTTCATATTATAATGTATAGTTTTTTTTTTTTTTCACGGTCGCAAATCGGACTCGGTCCTATGTTTTTTATTTATTTATTTTTTTTTTTCACCGTTTTCGCTCGGGCCGGCACGCATACACACACAATATAGGTACACGCAATTATTATTATTATTTCGCCTCGTTTCCTACCGAAAATCACCGTACCGGAACAATCCATTTTACTCGACGGGTTCACAATACCGTCGTCGTCGTCAGCGGCGGCGGCGGCGGCGATGATTATAATGATGATAACAACAGTGGTATACCGTGCCGCCGAACGGTGTCCGCGGACCGATGATTTTCGCATGTACAGATATAAAATGTAAACAAAAACGTATTCTCAACAACAACCATATCAACAATAATAACGATGATAATAATATTATGTGCGGTGTACACGTTGTAGTATAGGTCTGCTCTATGCGGTCTCTGCGACGATAGGTTTTACAGTTATTGTGTATGTGTGTGTGTAATAATATTCTCCTCTACTCGGTTCGTGGTCGACGTAGGTACTTCCCCTCTCCGCAGGTCGCACGTACATGCACGCACGCACACGCGAGACCGGAGTTCTTCAACGCACACCGATCTCCGCGATCCAGCCAGAAAACACCACGCCCCGCTCGGCGTACCCATCCGTCGTCGATCGTCGTCTTGTGTGCATTAAAACGTGTATTATTATTATAGACCGTATATTGTATACGACGAGAAACGTTCCGTCGTCGGCCGAACGACTGCAGCCAGCCACAGCCACCTGTCCACATATTATTAGTCATCATCCTTGTGTATGTCGGTGGACCAGAAATCGAAGGGGGAACGAAACGGTGAAAAAAATAACTCAAAAAAAAAAAAAAAGGTCGTCTCCGGTGTGATAGGATATATCTATACAATATATATTGAAAAATATATGACAACGAGCGCAACACAATGCTCCAATAATACGACGATGGGGTTTTCGCAGACTGTTTTCCGACGCGCAACCGTCGACGTGTATATATTTTAATATTATATTATCGCGGACGGCGCAGGCCTCCCGCTGTGGGTCGCCAAGTGCCAACGTTGTCCGAAACAGGTGATGCTCTCGTGACTATCGATTCATACGACGAGACTTAAGAGTGTATGCCACATGTCGGCTTTTTTGAGACTATTTCGGCCCTCTCGGACACCGCTTTTTGTTGTGTCGTCAGTCCATTTTTGTACGGGTCCGCGAACGCAACACATCCTCCTCCCCGTCTATAGACATTAAACATTGATACAGACGTAGCGTTGTATGGTAGTATCTATGTGTGCCAATACGACTAATACCGGGGTGTTAGTTGCCAACCGCCCAACATTATCCATCTCGTTTGTTTTTACTCCCGTTTGAAATATATGAGTTTGTCGCTGAGAAGCTTCTATGCAAGTGACAGAACCATCGTTTATCTCTCCGTTATGCGTTTGGGGACCAAAAAATCATATGTTTGAGCTGGATATGACTGCCTTGTAGTATTCGTGTCTTGTTACAAATGTATTCGTCATAATATCCTCAATTTTTATAATCTGCAATCGGGTAGCTTACGATGTTATAAAGCGCATATAATTTATATTGTCATATGATATGAGCCGTGTGCTTGCAAGGTAATTCACCTCATGACGTGTTTATTTTGCGAATTTACACGTTGTTTCATCATTATTGCAATAATATATTACATTTTTTTATTATTAATTTTATTCCTGTTTCGTTCTTTTCATTACTATTATTATTTCGCTAGTGGTTTGCGTTTTAGAATTAGATACAATTTGAGAGGGGCAGGTGTAGTATTCGAATACCGAAAGAAAACTGCGTATTTTTCGCAATCTATATTTATACAGATGCGAGGAATCTATGCTATTGCTGCTGTACATTCGGACGGAAATCGTACAGACACGAAAAGATGCATTTGGTATTCCAGTGTGTATACGTATTTCTACGTCGTTTCGTCTCGTGTCCGGGCCGTAACATAATATAAAATAATAAATATTATATTTTAACGATTCGGTTTTATTTTTTTTTACCCGACCAGCAGCCGGTCCCGAGAGTCTGAAAGCGGCTTACTACTACCGATGTACTTTCATAATGCATTAAGAGAGTATAATATATTATTTTATAGGTATGCCGTTTTATCGATGCATTTTTTATTTTTTTATTTTTGTTATTTTCGTATGTTTCGATTATAAACTCTTTCTGCGCGTGCGTGTGTATGTGTTTGTATTTGTATAATAGGTACGACGAGGGTCGTTGAGTTCTGTCGGATTTTACGTAACTATTTTACATTTTCTTTCCTCTTGAGTTTATGTATATTATGTATGTTATATTATTATACAGTTGTCGTTGCGTCACAATAAAAATATATGTACTTCACACGACAGATGATCGGCTTTTCTGTTGAGTCGCGTCGGTATTTATAATAACGTTATAATATATTATGCCATGGGTACAGTAAAAACGTCATTATTATTCTTAAAAAAAAAAAATAAATAAATAAATAAAACGATAAACATTAGAGTATAAATTACCAGTCTTAATGTTATTACTATAATAATATATTCTATGCGTATTAAGTCTCCGCCGATCGAAAATTGATGAAATAATTTTACCATATGTGTGTGTTTTATGGCTTGCACGCGCGCGTTGTATCGTGATTTAATGCAATAAGGGTGATGGTGCTGTCTCTTCTCGATCAGCCTGTGTGTACGCGATTCACTTGACTACCGTATAGCATGTGCATTTCAAAAAAGTTATTATTTTCGTTGTTTGAATTTTAGTGTATATAATATACAGACACGCGTTTATATAAATGACTCTTATTTTTATATATAATTTATACTGTACACTTGCACAGTATATTTGGTAATAACGTTAAATTATTATAAATTATTGATTTTATTATTGTCGTCGTCGTGCAATTGCAGGCTGCCAACAGTACGTATGTGGGTGGTAATATTTGCAAACCCTTGTTATTTTTTATTCAGATCATTATCGTCGTTTATTACTTTTTTTCCTGGAACTGGCGCCGCCTTTACTGACGGGTGGGGAGACATGAGTAAATATCAATAGCAACCTACGCAGTCCCATCAGTATTGATCACTATAAAGGAGTGTGTATTATGTAAACACTACACACCCTTCGTGTCCAAAATTTCAACGTATTCACGGTACACCCAGAGTAGAATATCATTTTGCCGGTAGTCGACTGACATCCCGTCTTACCTTTCTAAATCGTCTTATCGAGCGCAAAAATGACTCCTATAACTGTGCTTCACGTACCAAAATCGTCATCCTGCACCTGTCTCACCAACACACACGATCCCCTACGCGCCTATATGGTCATGTGAATAACGTCGATTTCCGATCGTCTGAAAACTGTTTTCGGTTTAACATTATCGCAACCACTACCGATTTGCACCATCCCGCGCCCTGCCGTGTCCGTTTTACCCCGATCCGTTTGCTGTTCGCGAGATGTGACTTTTGATTCACGGCTAGAACTTTGTAAAATTATAATCAAAACGATTAGGGACCTCTAAATATGACAAATTACCCCGCAACGCCAATGTTCTTGTATTGGCCGATCACAAACCGGTAACGATTTGTCTCCGCGTATACGATGTGCACCACGTATACTATTATCAATAAATGGCACGACAAGTATGTGTAGTTTAATATAATAATACGATATTGTTGTGAGTTACTCAGCCCCTTAATCGATGTGTAAGTATTATATACTATACGACTATCGACGCTAACGGTACGTTACCATAAATAAATGTATATCGTTTCTTGGTTGTAAAGTCGCTGTGATAATATAGCGATTATACGCGATTGGAAGTCTCTGTGACTATACGATGCGGCATCGGGAGAGAAAGAGTGACGGAGACGGAAAAAACCAGTTGCGATTTTAACGAGGTCGAATGCGGCAGCAACCGTCGTCATCGTCGTGCAATGACGGCAATTGATTGTCGGCGGGGGGCACACCGTTGCATCGAGTGTACGATGAAATTTCGGTCATCGTCGATTTAGTATACTATAATAGTGATAATCAGTGTTCGTAAGTTCTCGTGCACTAAAAAATGTACATTTATGTCTCACAATAATCGCTCGATTAGTGTGCGAAAAAAAAGAAAATGATTTTAAGTGTAATAGGCGCGGAAAATAAAGTATTTGAAAGCATCGCTTGATTAGATATTCAAAATAAAAATTGATTGGCGTTGAGAAGGCGCCGACCCAGATAATATTTAACGATTTCAATTATATTTACTTTTTAACAAAACCTCGAAATGAGCTAAAATAAGCGTGATAAAATCGCACATTTTGTGTTACTTTATAACTGCTCAAATACGTGCTTTATCTGCCGACTCGAAGTGTTATTTTAGCGTACATGCATTGTTATCTGTCTGTTCCAACCCGCTTGCAATCACGTAGACCGCATGTAATATTTGATATTTAAAACCCTGCCCATCAAGCAGTGGTGAATGCCGAAAACAACTAAATGAAAAAATTACTTTTAATATTTAATTTTATGTATCTAATGTAAAAAATACCTTAAAAAAATAAAATAAACAAATAATAATTATAATAGTTTTACAAATATTTAGACTTAAATATTATACATATTAATGAGATTAATTATGGGTGATGAACAAATTTAAAAATATCTTTTTTTTGTGTTTTGATCTATTTGTAGTAAAAAAATTGGAAATTTTCCAGTAACTTTTTATAGAGATTCACAGTGGCTTTTTTACCGATACTTATTTTTCACTTACCATCAGCGGTGTTTATTAAAATAATATTCGGTTTCTCTACCGCAGCGTTGTAAATAATATTATATTAGTGATATCCCCAAATAATAATAATAAAAACATATATAAATAGGTACAATTAAACAAATAAAAAACAACGCTCGCGTTACGTCGAAAAACAACCGTAACCGGTTCGTCGAACCGTTGGAAATTACTTGAGACTTTCACGCATCGAAAGACTCTGCAACAGTAATATTATTATAATGTATAATATACATTTATATATAATATTATACACCTCCTACCTCCCTCTATGTATGCTGACGCGGCCCATCTCTGCTATGATGTATACTCAAGACGTCGGATTGACGCGTTTTATCGAGCTTCTCATAACCATATCTACAATATACCGTGTTTTTATTTATTCGTCGCCGCGTGTCCGTTTTGTCGACGACCAGAGTATAATACTCTAATACGTATTTACCCGGCTCGTCGTGCGTAAGCTCCCCGTAAAGAACGCTGTGTGATTCATTAACATATCCATAAAAAGACGTAGTCGTTTGTCGTCCGACTCGTGACGTCGTGCGATGCATAATACACGGTCGCTTACTGCCATGACTAATTTTATTATTTTTACCCGACTGCAATCTAAACAAATCGATAGGACGTGTGTGCACAACGTGTAATATTCGTATATAGAACATCGCCTTCGCCATCAATACCCGTCCGATCGACGATTATTTCGTCCCGAACGCGGCCTTTCGAAATGGCTCGTTATTCCGATCTAAAATAAATGTTTGAAAATCGAATCGCGTACGGTTACAATAAATTATTATACGTCTTTATAATAACTAATTGATTTCTGTTTTGTCGATCCATTCGATGTAAATTAATGAGGGTGGAAATCATCTAGCGATCTGTCAAAGTGAATAGGGATCTAAGCCATGCATACAGTAGTACTCGCACGAAACGACCGTGGAAAATATCAAATGTTTATGGGTTCAAAGTTTGGTTCAAATGATAGGCTGAAATTCGGGCGATTTGTTTCTTATCCCCGTGATACATTTATTGTAATAATATATTCCATGCTTATCAACAATCGCAAAATCGATAATTGGTCTCAGTTTGAACACGATTCCGGGGTCATCGCCTCTTCTGTCATTCTTACGGTCATGTCCTATTAATTTATTTATTATCTAAAAATGACATATGGTATATATAAGTTGATATTATGGAAAAAAAAATTATTAACTTAGTTTAAAAATAGTCAATCAGTTTTTTTAATTAGTATGTGGATCTCATAAAGAGTATTTTATGCCTATACATGTTAAATATGTATTTTATTATTTTATCAAGAAATATACAAGAAATAATAGTTATCAGTTACTACCATCATGAGAGTATTAGATCATTTTTATTTAAAGCTGTGTTACCTAACACAGTAGTTAACGTATAAATAAAACCAAAAATGTCAAAAGCACATTTAATTTTAACTCGTTGGATTATTTTTAAATCAATTGAAAAAAGCCAAGTTTTTACAACAGTCAATTAAATTATATAGCCAAGTTAAACCTTTTATCTAGTTAATACCTTCGATATTATCCACGGTGATGATGGGGGGGGGGGGGGAAGTGGAGGTATTTGAATTTGGCATCGTTTACGTTGTAACTGGCCACTGTGACCACCGTGACTCTACTTCTCGTCGACAAGTCTATGGCTCGGCGTACCGGGCTTGTAAGAACGTTAAAATAATGTTCCTAAATATCGTTATTACCTCATTTGTCGATTGCTACGGCGTGTGTCGTAACCGTGTGCCGCGTACCTACATAATAATATTACTATTACCAATAATTTGCAGCGCGTTTTACCACAATTATTCGTCATCATAATAATATCACCATAGCCGGTGTCGGATAGTCGGATTACTTTCGTTGCCCCGCCGAGTATAGTGTTATGAATTGCTACGGCTAGTGCGATACACTATATCGCGTCTATAGCCTCGAAAATGTGTATGAAAAAACATAAAACCGTGTACACGCGTATTCAGATACAACCGCGAGATTACCGCGATGACATAATGTGTTTAATATTTTAATTATCATGACACCGACCGTAGTGTATCGATGTGCCGTAACGTTACGCGATTTTACTCGACCGTTCCAAATTTCCAACGCATAATAACGATTGTAATTATATAATGATCGTAATATCCGTGTGTGGTATGTACAAACACACACGAAACGCTCGATCGGCAGCCCCGCTGTTTTCCGGAGATCGTTTTCCCCGTGTGTCGGCTTGGCCGTTCCAATCATTGTGTTCGAGTCGTTGTAATAATAATAATATCGTTCTCGGCGGACAAAAGACCCCTACCTAACCCGTTTCTGCCTACGGTGTAGGCACAGGATAAGGTTAGGCGTATGTCGTCATCGTGTATTGTGTGTATCTCGATGATACTGAATAATAATAATAATTGTTATTATTACTATTATTATTATTATTGTTCACGGAAAGTTGGTCGAAAGACGTTTTCGCGTGACTATAACAAAAAGAAAAATATTTAAGTAGGCGAAACACAATGTGACTTGGCGACTGCCGCCAATTTGAAGAGGAATATGTTATACAGTACCTATTATAATGTAGTAATGCTTCTATGCTGCTTGTACGTCATCTCATCGTTTACCTATTCATCGAAAATGGTATTTTTAAATGACATTTCATTTTATTTTTTTCGGCGGAAAACGAGAATAATGGATTGGTTAGTCGTATGGCGTTTCCGATGTTTATCTCTATTTTTTCATACGTTTCAATTGTATATTCCTTGAATAAATATTTATCCATCATTTATTATTGTGTTACATCTTGTTTGTGACGGCCGCCACCCCGCCACCGAGCCGTAAAAAAGTATATCACCTATTGCCACCGTCAGCAAACTTTAATCTAGAAATTCGTTATTCATCATCGATATTTCTCTATATATAACAAAATCTCAAGTTAACGTTTATGTCTAGTAGGTATGTCATTTATATTTGAATAGAAAAAAGATAAATGCTCCTTTGTTGACATTGTGTTTCTTTACCCATATTATTACCTATTATAATCATGTCCTAGCATAATATGTGTTCGCTGTATTGAATTGCATTATTTCAAATGCGTGTCTCTATTTTACAAATGCTGTACAAGCTTATTTTAAAATATTGTTTAAAAATATTTGACGTATGGTTTTTATGAAAAAATATAAATAAAATGTGCGACTTTAAGGATTGTCTTGTTTATTTACTATAAAATCATGCATTAATTATATATTATTTATTATAATATTTTATTATTATTTTTTTTTAAATAACCGTTTATCAAAATAACCGAGTACAACTGGTAAAACAGAGTCACCAGATGGCTGGGTGATACATTTCATTCGGTGGCGTAGCGATAAAAAAACAATAGTATACCAATTTAACTTCTCCGCTAACAACGATTTCTCTGCTCTTCCGGCCGATCGTTGCGTAAATAAAAATGATATGAATGTATTATTAACGGAATTCGTACAATAGTTATTTGTCGCATCATCATAGGTACATGAAACGAAAACGTGACAAGTTCAGAGCCGTATTTATACGACCTCTACTTGCGACGATGTCGAATTACTGTTTTTTTTTTTAACTGTTGCGGATGTTGTGCCCCCTATGGTGACATTCGGTAACGGTGGTGTGACGAGTTATTCCGTTACTATCGCGTGCAAATCATATCATTAAATTTTGCGTTCGAATGAATAATTAGATACAAAGAGACTTAAGATGAGTTTTGGAGGACCTCCTCCTATTTTGCATTATTTTACACTAATGACTTACAATAACATATTTGACTATCTTTTAATACCACTACACCTTGATTTTTTTCATTCCAAAAGGTATTTTACCTTTCCGAAACATATTGCAAAAATGTAAAAATAAAAACAATATTGCAATAAGTTAGGTAATAATATATTTTTTAAATTTTAAGCGGTTTTCCATTGGAGTCATTGTGTCATGTTTTCCACATTTTTTGTTATACTATAATATTATATAGTATTCACGGACCAAAATATTGTTATAAAATCGTCCGACAAAGGTCAAATCATATTTAAGTTTATTTCAAGACTAAACGTGCGAAATGTCTAATCATCTTTGTATAACTAATACCTAAATATATTATACCTACGTCACTTCACAATTACGCAATACGATAAACATAACCAAATATAGTTAGGTTGAGTAGCAATAGTCCAATGTTTTGTTTTTTTTTTCTGTCATACAGTTCAGCAGCCGTGGCGTGTCGAAACCGATTTCCTAATACCGGCCACAACTCACAAGAACTGTCGACTATGGTTGAGATCAGTTTTCCTCCGTATCGAATTTTCGCGTATGTGACGCAATTTAATACGTTTGCAACCGACACGTGTGCGTGTCCGGACAAGCGTATTTTTGTAATTCTTTTGAGTGTTCGGTGGGTCGTGTTTACCTACGAAGTGCTGAGTTTTATAGCTGGTTAGGTTGTGTTCTACCGCAACGCTTTCACTTTTCTTTTCTCTCCGATCGTACACGACTGCGGAAAATTATATTTATACGATAACTACGTCAAAACGGGGAAAATCGCGTTCGAAAATGGGCCGACGTTCTGGTGGTGGAATGTGAAACAAAAAAAAAAAAAACCCTGAATAAAATGAGTATCACACGCGCAATTGTTCGAAAAATATATTCCTTATATCGTATATAATATTGTGTAATACTATATTAGGTTTTTATCATATTATATATTATATTTACTACAGATATAAATAATTGGTACATCAGCTATTGTACATCTGTGTCCTCGCAACTTCACTTTTTTGTTATTTTTAAAATTACCCATCATATGCATTGTGTTGTATACGTCGATATTTCAATTTTTTTATTCTATTTATTATTTATGAAACGTGTATATATTAATGGTGTGTTAACAAATTTTCTCTGCTTTGTTTTTTACAGGGCAGTGATGCGGCCACAAATAGCAGTTCTACGGGAGGAGGAGGAGTTGGAGGTGGTGGTGGAGGCAGTGGTGCCTCCACTGTGACAAGTACACGCGGATCGTCTCGCAGCCGTTCGTCTGAAGAGCCGCACATTGGCAAGTACAAATTGCTCAAAACCATCGGCAAAGGCAATTTTGCCAAAGTCAAACTAGCCAAACATGTACCTACCGGGAAAGAGGTAAATTTCATTTTAATAAATATTTAATATCGTTTAACCAGCCAACTAGAAATCTTAATGGTCTTTTTGTAGGTCGCGATTAAAATCATTGATAAAACTCAATTATTACCCGGAAGTTTACAAAAAGTACGTCCTCATTTTATTTATCTAAATAATTAAACGATTGGATCATAGTTATTATTATTGTATTTTTATTTTTACAGCTTTTTAGAGAAGTTAGAATTATGAAAATGTTGGACCATCCGAATATAGGTGAGTAATGCCAACTGAAAATATTGCCAATTCTGTTAACCATTAATTATTTTCGAGTCATTTACATTTAATAATGTTTATTGTTATTTTTCAGTTAAATTATTACAAGTTATAGAAACTGAAAAAACATTATATTTAGTTATGGAATACGCTAGTGGAGGTGAAGTATTTGACTATTTGGTATTACATGGGCGCATGAGAGAAAAAGAAGCAAGAGCCAAATTTAGACAAGTACGTATTATACTATTACTGTTTGAATAAAAAAAGTGTGTTAAAAATACTCCGTGTTTTTAGATTGTTTCAGCAGTCCAATACTGCCATCAAAAAAGAATCATACACAGAGATTTAAAGGTAACTAAATCATGAATTATAATAATTACTGTTTGTATACCTTCAATAATTACATTTTCATTTTTGTTTTAGGCTGAAAACTTATTACTGGATAGTGAAATGAACATAAAAATAGCAGATTTTGGATTTAGTAACGAGTTTACACCTGGTGGTAAACTTTATACGTTTTGTGGTAGTCCTCCATATGCCGCACCTGAACTATTCCAAGGTAAGATAATTTATATATTTTTTTATAAAAATAGTCATTTAAAAACTATTTTTTACAGGAAAGCGTTATGATGGACCAGAAGTTGACGTTTGGTCATTAGGAGTTATTCTATATACTTTGGTTAGCGGTTCTCTGCCTTTTGATGGTTCTACTCTAAGAGAGCTAAGGGAAAGAGTATTGCGTGGCAAATATAGAATACCATTTTACATGTCAACAGATTGTGAAAATTTATTGAAAAAATTCCTTGTTTTAAATCCTCTTAAAAGAGCATCATTAGAGGTAAGATATACTTAGTTGTACAAAAATCATAATTATAATATATTGTTTATATTATAGGTAATTATGAAAGATAAATGGATGAACTTGGGTTGCGAAGATGATGAACTAAAACCTTATGTAGAACCAGAACCAGATTTCAAAGAACCGAAACGAATAGGTATATCTAACTAATGCCTCACTATTAGTTATTTAACTATGAACATGTTTAATGTGTCTTTACTTACTTCAAATATAGTTAACATTTATATTTATAGTATTTTTTTATTTGTTTTATTCTAGTCTGTCGAGTTACAGAAACATTAGTTGGAATGGGTTATAGTCGTGCAGAAATAGAAGAGAGTTTATCTCAAGCTAAATATGATGACATATTTGCTACTTATCTTTTACTAGGAAGAAAATCTAATGATGTAAATATTTGTATTATAATACTTCAATAACGAAATTTGATTTTATTAATCATTATTATTTCTATTCTTTATAGCCTGAAAGTGATGGTTCTCGATCTGGTAGTTCATTATCTTTAAGAGGAATTACTGGACCAAATCCTGGTGTAAATAACGCCAACAATGTAGCAGCCGTGAACAATACTAATCAATCACCATCACATCGAGGTGTACATAGGTCAATATCTGCTACCAATTCCAAACCTAGTAGAAGGGCTTCATCTGGTGGTGAGACTTCTGCTTTGACCACAAATCATCCAAATTCTAGCAATGTTCCTGCTACCAATAATACGTCAAACAATCAACAAACAACCCATAATTCTACAAATAAAACAAGTTAGTGATATTACATTTTTAAATTTATGAATTCACAATTCAACAATATTATTGCAATGTTTCATAAAAACAAATGTATGTTGTCCTTAATTATTATTGTTTCTGATAAATTAATGTTTTAGGTACCACCAATTCAACCAATCACAACCACAATGTGGCCATTCCAAGTACTAATTTCAAGCGTCAAAATACTATTGACGCTGCTAGCATCAAAGAAAATACAGCTCGATTAAATTCTAGACCTGAAAATATGATAGGCATGTTTGCTTGTATTTTTTTTATTTATTATTGATTAGATTTTTATTACTCTTCTCAATAAAATCTAGCAAGCCACTCGTGTTATAATTGTAATTTGTTTATTTTTAGGACCCAAACAACGGTCAATGGCTCCAGGAGGGTCAGTGGGTAGAAGGAGTACAATCAGTTATGACGCTAAAGCAGCAGTATCAACTCCTCCCGTAATGGATCCAGCAAGGTATACCTTTAACAGAAATCACACTTAAAATGAATACTATTATAATAATGAAATGTTATGTTAAATAACTTTTTATTAATGTTATCTTGTTTTTCCTTAACACTGATTAATCTTCTATTATAATAATATAAACATTTGTTCATTCATTTTATTCTATTCATTATTATTGGTGGTAAGATGATAATTTTGAATTAATGTTTGCAATGCATTGGTAATCGGGTTTAGTGCGTTGGCTGTACCTAATTCTGGTTCTGGATGTGGAGATACACGATCCAAAGGTCACGTCAAATCTGCCTCTGTGTCTAGTGCCACAGAACACGCCACAGAACCTCCTGCCCACCCGAGGTATTCCTCCCGTTCATAATTTTATAACTGTGGCTAGATTGTTATATCGTCTTTTAGATCGTATCAAATGCATGTTGTGTATTGTACGCATTTTAAACATTTGAAAACTTTTGAGCATATTGTTCCTCAAAAATACTCTGTGGATAGAGTTAATCTTTTCAAAATTCATTTAGTAAAATAAAATAAATTTTCTGCTCTGCTTCCTATTACTTTGGGATAGTTATACATTGTGCAAAATATATATTCCATGGAAATATTACTACTGTCTATTACAAAAGACTTGAATATTTGTGCATGTATTTATGTTGATCATAAATTATACCATATAATTGGATTGCTAACTCTCATAAATATTTTTTTTTCATTTTAACTAACCGTGTGTATATACAAATGGTCATTTAAATTAATACTCATTGCTATGTTAATAATTTTCACTTGTTTAATACTAATATATTAAACATTAAAATAAAGCTTTTAAAACCATTAACGATTTAGTTAGGTTTGCATGATTTTGTATTATTGTTTTGCTACTAATAAATTTCAAATAGTGAAAAAAAAAAAATTGACAATTTCACTCTGAAGATTATTTGTCATTTTGTAGCTTCTTATAAGTTGATGTCTTATGAATGAAACTATTGCATAAAAATTATATGATAAATGATATTATTATTAAAAAACTGGTAAATGTTTTAATGAAGTAATACGATATTAATCATAGGAATATTGTCCTGTTGGTAAATTAAATACATTTAGTACAAACAGACAATGCATATATATTTTCATGTATAAAATACGTTCAACAATATAAAGTTGCTATATTTTTTTATTTAATGACTAATATTATTGTAATTATCAATGTCTTTCAATAATAATCAGTTTTTTAATTTTACTGTCATGTCAAAATTTTTTGTGATTATAGCTTTTTCGCTCACACTTATGTGAGTGTTTATGTATGCGTATATATATATTTAATAACATGAGTTTAAAATAATTTTAATATACTTATTGGTAATATAGGGGTGTTACTGTATCACCTGCGTCACCAGCAGTCAATAGCCGACAGCCATTCCCGAGGAATGTGCCTAGTCGTCAGACCTTCCATTCAGGTCAAAACAGACATAGAGGTTATACTGGCGTTGGACCTACTAACAACACTGGAAGTCCACATGATCCATCTGTGCAAAGGCCATCATTCTTTTCAAAAATATCATCCAAGTTTGTTAAACGGTAAGTGTGTAATTATTTTCTTTTTTTTTTGAAAATTCATTATTCCTCAAAATATAATTTATATTTTATAAAATCCTGAAAATTCTTGATCTTATGATTAAACATATTCCATAAATTTCTAAATAAAGAAAATATAGGTCCCTGAAGTTTACACTCTAATTTAGTTTTTTTTTTTTAAGTGATTAACTTATTCAATTTAATTTTTGTAAGGCCTATATAACAAGTGAGGCGGTTAAAATTAATTTAACCTATTTAAATTACTGTTTTAAACTCTATTTCTAATGCTTGCATTATGATTTAAAAACTCTTAAATGTTAACCTTAAAAATATTCTATATATTTTTAATCCAGTTTAACATCCATCCACTTCTCCACTTTATTTTAAATTAAAACTAATGAAAAAATCCACTGATTATATATTACTAACATTGATTGCATTTTACTCGCAGAGGCCTTACTTGTGAAAGCTTGTCTTAATTATTATTATAATATTTTTTTTTTAAGTTTTATTTAGCATATTTAGGACAATTTTGTGTGCCATATATCATTCAATAATTAAATAATTTTAATGATTTGCATATTTACATGTATTATTAGCGAACCTTGCATAATTGTCTCAATAAAAGGCAGTGCTCAAAACAATTTTTAAAAATTTTAACACATAATAATCTATTGGCTAGCTTTCACACAGATACGGTCCCTGCACAGATGATTATTATATAATTTTTTATGTTTCTGTCATTTTTTCCATCTTGTGATCGATGCTTTTTTTGTGTATATGTGTGCAGGACCACTCCCCATTAATATGAAACAAAAATACCAAATAAAAAAATCATACATCCATATCCATTCATATATCACACGCATGCTACCACTAAATTATGAAGAAGACAAGCAAAAATGGGGCAGGCGGGCACTTAACTATTTTGAGACAATTATGCTGGGATGCCGCTACTCGCCGTTGACATGCTTAGATCTAAAACTTTTAAAGTTATATATTTGTGTATAAATCTACATATATATATATGTGTGTGTATGTGCGTGTGTGTATGTGTATATTTCCATATGGATACATATTTATATTGTTCCAAATGACTAATCAACAGTTACATTTTTGTCCAGTTAAATCAATAATAACCTACTCTCTCATTTAAACCTCATAATTTATGTTGATTGCATTTTGTAATATTAATTTTATTTTAATTTTAATTTAACTGCATAAGACATAACTTATTGTGTTTTATTATATTATGATTACTAGATAGTATATGTATTACTTATTTCTACAGACTCTAAATTGAAATTAACTACTTATATACATATATACTATATCTATAAATAAATATACTAATATGTATATATATAATTCCAATAATAATTTTTTTTTCTATGTATTTTCTAGTCCCCGTACAACTGTTGCATAATTATGTATTTTATTATTTTAATCGTTTTCTGGCCTATATTTTATTACTGTATACTAAAATGATACATATATTATTATTATTATTATTATTATTACTATCATTATTATTATTATTATTATTAGTCATAATTATTCCTTAGTGTACAAACATTATTTTTAAGCCAATGTTATTGTCTTTGGATTTGTAATAAATTGTTTGATATGTGGCATACATTTGTTTTTTTAAGTTAACACACCAAAGTGTTTTGTACTGAATATGTTATACCCAAAATTTATTATGTATATAATCATAAAATCATAACAATTGTGTAAACCTACACATTTTTTTTTACCTCTATAAATTGGCATGGCTGTTGCACGATGCATAGAACTACTATTATAACATGAATTACCAAAAAAAAAAAAATTACATTTATCTGTTGTGTATATAATATGCATAAAAATATACATGATTTATATGTTTATGATACCTAAAATCTTAAACCTTATACTAATAGATGAGCCTTCCCTATATTACATACATTTTAACTGGTAAAGCACACAACACAATTTTTCAGTTGATATTGATACCAATTGTGTGTGTCTAACTGAGTATACATAATTTTATAAAAATATCGATGTGCAATAAATATATTGTATCATCTAATGAGCATGTACCTTGTAATTTTGTAACATTCAAATAGCTCACTAGCTGCTCCACCTTAACTACTATAATATGCCATCTATAAGTATAAAGTTTGTAGATAGTAAGTAGTGACATATATTGTGTTATATCTGTCATAGCAAAAATACATAGCAACAATCCTTTAGGTGGATTGTTCATCTGCTTAATTTGTGTATTCCATACACTTACATATCATCAGGTATAATGAATTAAACTGGCTTTTCACATTTTTTTTTTTTTTTTATTATTTATTTTTTATTATTTTTTTTTATATTTTTGTTTTGTTTATTATTTTTTTTAGTTTTGTTTATTTTATTTTTTTTGTTTATATTTTATTTCAGGCCAATGGATCAAAATCTGCCCAAAAATAATATTGTTAGGTATGTAAAATCAAAACAAATTCTGCCTGATATAGGCTAGTCCAAACGATTACTAACCTACTGTTTATATTATACTAACTAAAAAAACAGCAAATAATAATTGTAATTTTATTTAATTATTCAGAACTTTTGATTAACCCTTTAATATAAGAATGAGCTTAGGTTACTTGACATATGAAAAGTGCATAATTTAATAAAATTGGTAAGACCTCGGTTTATCTAAAATAAAAATAAAAATATTTAGGTTTCTAAAATTTGTTTGATTTATTTTTATTTTATCTTTATTAGATTGAAATATTTTTTACATAATTTATTTTTTTAACTTTATTTATTATTATTTAAATATTAATTATTAATTATACCGGTGTCTTTATGTCTGATAAGTCGTGATATATATATTTTATTCAAGAAATGGATTCATTTAGACAATTCAATGTATCCACTTCTTGCAAAAATCAATATGTCAATAATAATATCCTGTAAACATTCATTTTTTAACTTTGACAGTTAAACTGTATAAATACATAATAACTAAACAAACCATCAATGTTGAAATTATTCACTCATGGTTGTTTTTTTTTTATTGTTTTTGTATTTGTATTTGTATTTGTATTTTTTTTTTTTAGAAAAATCTTATGTGTCGTGCAATAACTAAAATCTCAATATCTTATTATTTTATTTTTACGCCTTTTATTTTGATAGTTGTAGAATTACTTTTAAATTTAGTTGTTAGATTTTATTAAAATTAAAATATCAAATAATATGTCCTTAAAACTATTTGTAAAAAAAAATTGTTATACTCATGAATGTCCTCAAAATTCCCCATAAAATTCATTAATTATGGATTACAATGAGTTATTTTTAATTATTACCTATATATTTTTATTTAAAACTGAAAACTTATTTGTTATTAACATTAAAAAAATATAAAATAATTATGATTATTAATAATGGATAATATGTCACTATTATATTATACTTCATCTACAGTCTACTTTATAAGTTTTAATAGTTTTAATTATATATCTACATATTATAATTGATACTAGATACAAACTTAAATAAAACTAAAATATTAGAATTATACTCGAATAACTTTATTTGATTATATTTCCTTGATTAATGCATCACATCAGATAATCATAGAAAGGTTATAGGTTTATAACACATCTTTGGATACTTAATTTATCTCCAACAGATTTACAATGTCAAAAAAAATCGATGGTATTATCATTTCTCATTATTAAAAGGCATATTATATTCATTTTTTAGAACTATAATTAGTTCAAAAGTTGAAAGTAATGTTAAATTAGGTAAATATAAATTTGGAAGGATGTGCATTCAGGCTCAAATGTCTAAATGTGCTATTAACTAATCTATATATTATAAATCATTGTAATGCAAGCTTTGGCATTCCATTCAATTTTCAATAAATTAAACAAAAATAAATATTTAACTAGGTAAAAAAGCTTACTGAAACCAAACAATTAATGATTGCCTTTAGACAGACAGATGTTTGTTTATCATCATTAACGGTGAAAATAGCATAAGAAATCTTTAAATAATGTATGAATTATACTTAATACATAAAACAAATTTGTAGTTTTACAAAATTGAAAACCTAGAAAACAACTAATATGCGCTAAAAAAAAAAACTGTTATGATCTTGTATAATGTTTTTAAAATACTAAATTATTCATGTTTAAAAGTATTATAGTTTTTAATAAAAATTGTTAATGAGTTAAAGATACTATTGAAAAATATGCATGGTATATATTATACAATTTACATATAATTGCAAAATTGGAAAACAACGAATAACCTTTACTTTTTTTATTCATTATTGTTGTAATAAGTATAATGTGTGTAGAAATATCTAACGGGTGAATATAATATCAATGGCGATGTTGGTCATTGAGCCGTCAGTATATTGTTTTTCAATTAATCCATTTAAATATAATTATTATTGTATTCATTACCTACGTATTTTATACACACCGTATTCCTATTTCATTGAATAATCTAAATTTGAAATTTTTAAAAACAGTAATACAGTGAATGACGATCAAATGAAACCCAGATCGTTGAGATTTACATGGAGTATGAAAACGACGTCTACAAGAGATCCAAACGAGATTATGGCTGAAATAAGAGAGGTGAGTTGTCTTCCCAAAAAATACGGCGATGGTAGATCTTGTGAAAATAATATAGATTCCCATAATTTATGTACAAACTATTATTATTATTATTATTTTATTTTATTTTTTCGTTATCAATTACAATATTTTATTACTAATTATGATATAAGAGTATAAATCCTGTCGCTTACGGATTGTCGTCGATTGTTAACATTAAAACGCGTTAAAAATAATGGGCCTAGGCATATTACCAGTCTTTGAGTTTCCCCCAAAATTGATTTTTAAATAAATCAAAATATTAATTTACGTACACCTTCCTACTCCAATTTTATGTATAGGCCCTGTTTAGAATGTAATACCTAGCTAATGTCCCCCGTTGCTACCCACTAATACGAACTGTAGAGCAAACAAATAATTATTGTGTCGTTAACGGAATTACTCCGTTGGGGAATAATCGGCTCCGAGGTCTATAAAAACGTATTTTAACGTCTTGCTACATAACATTTCGTACCAGCTAATTCGATTCCCGTACAATCTGATAAGGCATTCGTCGCCGCGGGTGTTCATCGCTATAGTAATAAAAACTATTGTTCCGATAAGACCTGTCATCAATAACAACGGTGATATCATAAGTAAACGGTGCACGGGAAATCCAACAGTGTAATAGTGCAATTATATATAGCCATGAATATGTTTATTATCACTTACCTCCTTACGGGCAATTACGATATAATTAACAACGTTATCGCTCATCGTCGGGTTCACTATTATTGCGCCGTCTGCCGTTAGTCGTGTTCAAAGATTGTGTGTTCGTCTCGACTGAAAGTTTGGCGGCAAGTCGAGGTTAGTGAACGACAACCGTGTGTGATTTCGATGACCGATTCGAACACGATATACAAGACGCGCGGCATGACAGAAGAAGACGTATCCGTAAACCCGACTTGACTCGACTTCCCCGCCACAGGTCGGGGGACCGTGGAATCCGTTGTTTTTAATTCTCCAAACAAAAATATCTAACCTTGCACAAACGCCGTTTTATTTCTCTTCCATCGCCGCCACGTCCCAAAAAACTCCGACAACTCCTCGAATGCGCAGTGACGCCCGTTCATCTCCGACGATTAACCGTTTTGTTTTTTTTTTTTGTCTTTCCCGTACTCTCCCGTACTACACAGGTGCTGGACGCCAACAATTGCGATTACGAGCAGCGCGAGCGCTTCCTGTTGCTGTGCGTTCACGGCGACCCGAACACCGACTCGCTGGTCCAGTGGGAGATCGAGGTGTGCAAGCTGCCAAGGCTATCGCTGAACGGCGTCCGGTTTAAACGCATTTCGGGCACGTCCATCGGGTTCAAGAACATTGCGTCAAAAATAGCCAACGATCTAAAGCTCTGACTACACACCGAAAACCTGCCGTCCGTCGACGAATAGGTTTTTTGGTTTCTCCGTACGAAAAAAAATTAATTATTACACACATCCACACATCGACCCGCAACACCCGCGCATGCGTGCGCACAGGCACACGCGGACCGGACGAGAACGAGAGCAGTGCCGCGTACACCATCGAATAACGATAATAACAATGATATGATTTTGTATTATTACTACTATTAGTTTTATTATTATTATTATTATTATTATTATTATGCCTCAAATATTTTATAATACATTATTATAATATTTTTGTTTACAACCGACAACGAACGCGCGTCGACTGCTACGACCAGCCATGACCCGGTATAGTCGCATCATACAAATACGTACACATTAATATACTCACCAATCTCTATTCCCTTATAAATATTTAAAAAGCAAAACCTTTTTCAAATATTTTCAGACAAAACGGCGGTTGAATGTCTCTCGCTCACCGCCAACCGTTGTTCGAGACAGACACAGCGTGTGTGTTCCGGTAAATCGATTTTATAATAAAAAAAAAAAAAAAAAAATGTTTTTTCAATGATTTTGTTTTCGTTATATGATTTTTACTTATTTTTAATTTTGATTTGATTTAATTTTTTAAACTTAATGTCATTTTGATTCAATTTTTATTTTCGATAATCTAAATATGCCTTTGATTTTTACTATATGAATTAATTTAATTAAATAAATATTGTTAGAAATGACAGCTCCAATCATCCCCACCCTCCACACATACTGTTACTTTAATGTAAATGACCAAAGTCTTATGATTTTTACCGATTTTTAAATTATTCTCTACTTTTACTTTAAACGTCTATCGTTCAAAATAAATATTTCCATGTGTACTTACTTCCAATAGATAATTGAATTATACAAATCATATTAATTACTAACTGTATTTTTGTCGGTTAGCAAACATTTGCTTTACTAAACTATCAAACATTTTGCTTTTCGGGGGTGTCTTGGGTGTTTTGAATTTATATTCGTCCGCATGCCCATTAGTTTTAATACTATTTATTTATTTATTATTATTTTTTTTTTCATGTATAAATTTAAGATTTATTATTATTATTATTAAATAATGCTCGTGAATGAAATTTGAGTTAATGCGATGTAGAATTTTATTTAAGTACGTGGGAATTAAAGGGGGGTTATAATTTGCATACCACTTTTACAATATTATAATCATATAATTGTCGACATCAGAAATAATATTGTAATCGGTAGCTCGAATACCACTGATAACGATTACAGGCTTAACCAATAAATATTATTACTATTTTTATAATCATATTAATATGTATGTATATTTGTTCTAAAATGCCCTCTATTATATGTGATATATCAATATTTGTGGCAATCCCCCTTCCTCTGACTGATGATCTACCATTATAAGCAGAAGTGTTAAAATATTTACAATGATAATATTATATTAATACATTGTAGATCATCGTATCTTATGAGAATTGACTCTCGCGTGTAATATATTATATATGTATATGTTAAATATAAATTTTATAACAAAGAGATATCGTATCAACGAAGATCTTTTTTATTAATGCATTTCTTAATAATACTCATATTGTAATTGGTCTCGCTAATTAAAAAATTGTAATTACTAATCACTACAATTAGTTCTGATATAGAATCAGCAAAGCGCTTTGTGTAATATTTTCTAAAAATTGTATGTATTATTGGCGCACCTATCTTATAAAACTTGGCGTTTCTAACGTTTTCCGTGCAAGCATAAATGTTGAGTAGATAATTTATTAAACAAAAAAAATATTTATAAGAAGTTTAATAAATTGTCTCATATATGTGTATTAACTAAATGTTTTGATACAAATCGTGTTTTAAGAAATCAATAGCTCTGTATGTAATTTGTATTTTTGCTATTGTGTCAAGTCTAACGAAATCAGTTTCGGCATTTGTTCGTTTTCATATTCCATGCATACAAATTACTATTGCATTTTACATAATTATTATTTTCTAAATTATGTATACATAATACTTATATATATATTATTATTATTATTATTATTATTGTTATTATGTAAAATAAATAATTTAATTATTCAGAGTAAATTTTTATAATGTCATAATTATTGTTTACTACAGGAAACATAATATTACTGTTTTATTAAGTAATGGCATTAAGCAATTTGGTGTTGAATAGCACAAACCTGGTAATCTGATACCTATTTAAATTGAAAATTTGTACTATTTCCTGCTTGTATAAAAAATATGATTTTCATGAGATATATAACAAAAAATTATGTGATATGTGAAATACTATTAAATTAAAAACTAAACATTTTTTTTTTAACAATATTAATTAGTAACAATTTTTAGTACAATAACAATAAAAGGTTATCAGACTTCACCAGTGACATTGCTTTAGCATTACACAAAAATAAAAAATGAATTATATATGTCGATAGATTAATATTAAATAAGTATATATATATATATATATAAATGTGTATTTTTTTTTTACTGTAGTCATGTAGACAATATTTGTTAATATCCTGAAAAGGTTATATCCACGCTGTGCAGTATGAATTTGTAAATTTTTTCTTTAAGTTGCGTTTGTTAAAAGCAATTATATAAGTTTATTATTTTATGATATAATTATATTTCTTTAGGTAAATTTCACATGAATCAAATTTTTCATTTTTAAGATTTTTAACAAACGTGACCTTAAAAATAGTGTAATCATAGTGTATGTTATAGTCCTTTTTTTTTATCGTTTAGATATTGTAACACCATTAAGTATAATGTAAGCATTTTTACAATAGGTATATTGTTTACAATTCTGTACATTTATATATATATATACATATAATATATTATGTATGTGTATGTAAAGACATATAATATATATATATATATATGTATTTAAAATAATTTAAACTATAATTACATAACCTGTATAATATAAAAATGTAGTTTAATGTAGGTAAACAAAATACCTAAAAATGTAAAATGGCTCGAATATCATAAAGCATTAGTCATGATGTAACACCATGCATAGTATGTATAATAAAGAACAATTTTTTAAAAATTATTATTATTATCAGTTCTGTAGGACTAAAATTTGTTTCAGTTTATAGTTATAATTATTTATTTTAAAAATAACAAGTACCTATTGCTTTGCGCCAAGAGTGCTAATAATACTGTCATATTTATTGTATTTATATATGCAAAAAAAAAAAATAATATTGAATATGTTAAATGAAATGCTTATACAAATTTTAGTAACCGTTTTAATTCTTGATTATGTAAAAAAAAAAATCATCAATCAATTGTTGTACATTTATTGTTTTCCCCTAATAAAGATGTATAAAAATAAATAAAATATATAATAAAAAATTAATTAGTTTGTAATTGTACAAAAAAAATAGTCTTCTAGATTCTATAGTTAGGTGCATTTACTCTATCAAAAGTATTATATCGTGGTTTAAAATATTACATCCATAAAAGTTTATTGGCAAATCATTTTTAAATAATATCTTTTAAAAACTGGTAGATACTATTAAAAAAGTTAATCATTATAATAATGTGGAATCTATATTATAATAATACTATAATGGTATTTTATATAAACATAACTTCATCATAATACTATGATGAAAGTACGGTGTTCCAAGATTCTGCCAATCCTCTCTGTGTTACTCTCAGGATCTGTGATATATTTGGCCTGGACTTGTGATCGACTATAATACAGCTATCTATGAATTTTGTAATCTACATATGTGTAAAATATAAAACATTTGATAATCGTGTGACAGTTTATATGGTGTTTAAAACTTGAAAGTTAAACATGTTTCATAAACAATAGAAATAAATAATAATTAATACTAAGGTACATTACAGTATTCATTCTACATTAAAATATATATTAATTTATCAATTAAAAAAAAACAGTTTTATAACTTGTACTAATGAAAATATTATTTTTATAAATCTTTTAAAAATGTATTAAAATAGTTGATTACTATACAATCTTGGGTCTTAATAAAAATCAATCCATATTTATTCTACAAAATTCCTTAACCTTACCATGAATTAGTGCATCTACAATTTAGACCTCTTAATATTTTATTCTGAAATAGATTTTAAAGATAAATATTTTGCTAAAAAATCATTACCTACTATACTTGTTAACACGTTGAGTGCCGCGTTATTTGTGACTGTTGTATAGTGAGTTTCCGCGCCAAAACTAGGCAGCGACGCCGACGGTCGACTACGTATCGACATCGGTTCTCCGCGCCCGACAAAATTATTATTTATAAATTAAGTTTATTATTTTAAGTTATAATAATTTTGTCATCAACAAATGCGTATCTATCAAAATAAATATGTAATAAATGCTATGTAAAATGTAAATAATATAGAATATACCATAGTCTGGGAACATAAATACAAACTAATATTGTTATTCAAGCAAAATGCAACATAAACATTATAAAAATAAACTATTATTTTTGTCAGTCAATTAGTAACAACACAAATAATATTATATTATTATATTATTATATTATTGGAAATTGAAACGCCGTGAATTCGTATCGCCGTCACTGTCGTCGTCATCATTTGGGGAAAAATAATTATTAATACCCACTAAAAATAGCTACGCAAAATCCAAATATACCGATGAAATCACGAGATCCTACTGAATAACTACATATAAAAATCAAAACTGTACGTCAATAACCGATTTAGAAATACGCCCATAAAGATACACATTACATTTGTCGACTACGTGTCGACCGCGGTTCTGGGCGCCCGACAACAGTTGTCGACTACGTGTCGACCGTGGCACTCAACGTGTTAAGTATCAAAATATATATATTCCAATTTAGCAACAAAAACTTGAATGCAGATTTTTTAGAATAATTATCAGTATCTAGAATATAATTAATTCCATATTATGAAAGCAGACATGAACAACAAATTGTTTAAAAATATATTACCCTAATAATCATGTTAGAAACTTTATATTTGTATATTTATTGATTATTTTAGTCAATAAATATTATTTTTTATTAAAAATTAGTAAGTAAAGACAGCCTAACTATAGAACTCATAATATTATTTTTGATACCAATAAATGTATTAGTATTAGATATTAACATTATATTTCTAATAATAATAATTCTAACCTTTAATGCAACCCTCTGAAAAACAAAGAAAATATAGCTTACATAGATTTTAAGATTGAAGACCCTTGGTCTAAATGATTGTAAATATTTGCATAACAACCATTAGATATAGCAATATAGAATATAAATACTGACCTTTATGGAATAGATGTCTGAAGGTATGGGTGGGTAAAATCCATGTATAATTCTTTTGGTCATCAAGTTCATGTCTAAGGTATTCAAATGAAATGGCGCCTGAAGTGCCACCAACTAAAACAAAACTACCAATGTGAATGAAGGCATTATAAATCAGTTAATTAAAACAATTATGAAAGAAACCAAACCAAATGATTGAAGTAGTACAGAGTACTACCTATACTGTTAGTAGAAATGAATACTTTTGTGTATAAATGAATCGGCTATCGGGCTATGACTTGTAGATAGTAGAGATATTATATATGGGAAAATATACAATTTTTACGTTCATATTTATTTTGTTATATGAAATGTTTATATTTACATTAAATATGTTAATTTTAAGTATCGTAGTGATTTCAAACGATACTTTATTGTATAAATATATTTCACATTTTTATTTTTAGTAAAGCAACACATGTACTGATTTTAAAATGATGTGTTAATTTTTGTGTGTATGTGTATATTCGATAAGTAGGTAGTTGATAAAATGCTTTGATTTTAAAATTTTAGGGTGGGTTTAGATAGCAAATTGAATTTACTTTGAATTTTAAAGAAGTTAAAGTAAAAAATTCCCAATACTTTTTTTTATATGTATATAATTGTGAAAATCAAAAAAAAAAAGTAGACAGGCGAGCACCGCTTTTCTGCATATTAGGCGTCGAGTTAATCACAATAAGGTTATTAATAATTTATTAAATTTAAATTAAATTATGTATCATTGAATCATTGTATATTTGAATACAAAAAACAATTTTGAGTGGATACAGTCTATCACCCTATACCACTAAATATATCTTGTGATATAACTATTAAAGTAATTTATTCTATTTTTACTAATAATTAGATAAGTTGATAAAGTTTTTTTCAAAAATATTGTATTGATTATGTTATTAATATTTATTTATTATAATTTATAACAATATATATTTATACCTTGTTATATCCACTTATATAATTCAAAATGTAATAATAACTTTCTATAAATACTGTAAAATAATAAAAATATATAATAGCTTAAAATAAATCAAAAATGTCATTGCGTGGTATAGTTAAATTTATAATAATATACTGTCGTAATTCACAATTGTTTTTTACATGCATTTGAAATTCGAAATTTAATAAAAATTTTCTGAAATCACAATATTATTGATCATACCACTAGTATATAACATATTTATAATTTTAAGTAGATATTACGAAAATAGTATATGGTTAGCACAAATGCACAATCAAACACGAAATGTGTAAGTAGAAAAATAATGGAACTAATGATAATTTATCATAGATAATGATTTTTAAATATTATATTCATTAAGAAAAAAAAACACTTATAACAGTCATCTAAGTATAATTACAAAGTATTAAATGTGCTTACTATAAAGCAAAATATTTTTATTTATTACTTTTTTTGCTGTTCACATTTAATTTTTAAAAACTATTTTTTAATGACGAAAGGAGCCTTTTAAATAGCTTATTTTAAAGTTTGATTGTCTAGGACTCTAGCTCTGGACTTGTATCCAGATTATTCCCAACTCTCCTAACGCCTTAAGCCTAATACATTAATTAACCATTAAATTTATTTTAATAATAAAATACTCAGTTTTAGACTTTATAAGTAGCTACAGAGTTATCCTCATGGTTATAAATTGTTCTAATTGCTTACCTAATTGGTATTAGTGTGTCAAGAAGTGTAGTATTTAAAACTGTATATCATTGATACGAATCCGGTAATAATTATAATTACATTTTATTATGTTATAAATCATAATGTCGCATACCTCGTATATGACACAAGCCATTGACCATATATCGCTATCAAAGTAATACTTTTGATGTAACATCCTCTCGGGGCTCATGTATAGAGGAGAGCCTAGCACCGATCTACATGTCATGTCTAGACTGTTCGTTATATTTTTGCTAAATCCAAAGTCGCCAAGCTTAATTTTTACTCCTCTCCACCGCTCGTAAAGCGAATTTTCTTCTTCTTTCAATCCGTATACAAAAATGTTGGCCGGTTTGATGTCTGCGCATGAAAAATATACCACAATTATGTTACATAATATATAAAATTATAAATATATCTCATATCAAAAAATAATAATAGTGATATATTAAGCAACAATAAGCTAATTCACACATTGAAAAAAATATTATTTAACAATAGTTTAAATTTTTAACAACAATT
This sequence comes from Melanaphis sacchari, assembly GCF_002803265.2. Taxonomy (NCBI): domain Eukaryota; kingdom Metazoa; phylum Arthropoda; class Insecta; order Hemiptera; family Aphididae; genus Melanaphis; species Melanaphis sacchari. The sequence goes on along the minus strand of NW_020271239.1, from coordinate 883,214 downwards.
TTGGCATTTTTTATGAATTATAAAAATGTTCATACTCATAAAATTACTTGGTAGCTATTTAATGATTTAAATTAAGTAATAGATAGGTACTATAAAAATAATTATATTTAAAATTATAATTATGTTCAAATGGTCATTTTATCTATATGTCAATATTTTAAGATATGGTCCGTATAATATAAAATTGCATGTATAATTAAATATAATTAAATAAGCAATAATAATAAAAACTATTGTCATTGTAATTATTATTATTATTTTTTTTTTTTTTTGTAATCTAAAAATTGAAGTATTTTGGTAGCATAAACAGACGAAGGCCAACACTTGATACTTTCCCGGGGACTCTAATATGTTTAAGACTGAAAATTATTTAACATTTTGAAAAAATAATTGATACATATTGACTTGTATTATTATTTAAGTGTTTTTAATTTTTATATTTTATTAAAAAATAAGAATAAAATAAAAAAAATAAATAGAAAACTGTTGTAATGAGACCAAAAATGATTTATCCTCTCCTTCATAGAACACCGCTAAATAGTGAGCTTATTAGTGTCTACACGTAGTATATTAGCTAGTTTACAAGTGTCTTAATGAAATGGTTTTTAAAAACATTCAATCGGAAAAAATAAAATTTATTATATTATACCTCGATGCATTATTCTTGATTTATGCATGTGATAAAGTGCACTGGACAATTGGACGCCACAGGACCAAATGATCGATTCTTTAATTAGACTAAACTTATCGTAATGTTCATGAATAATCCGTCTTAAATCTCCGCCAGTAGCAAGTTCCAAGCCAATTTTCAATTCAAAATCCGAAAAATCCCACCACAAGCATCGTATTATATTTGAATGATTCAGTTTCTATTGATAACATAAATAATACATATTTTACATAGGTATTAAAAAATATTTTGGTACTGTTTTAAAACTTATGTAAATATTTTTGAAAAAAAAAATGAATAATTAAATTTCATGTAAGTACCTATACCTAGGGATTAAAATTAGTGACGTTGGTATGTTAAAATTAAAGTTTTATTAACAGTAGAGTAGTACAATAATATAACAAACATAGCTGCTTGATAGTTAATAGTCGCAATAGGTAATATATTTACATAATATAATATACCAGAGGCGGCCAAACGATCGATCGCGAATGATTTCAAATTCGATCGTGTTAGAATTTATTTATAGACTATGCATGTGAAAATTAATCATGGTAGTATAGTAACTTAATAATAAAAAACTTTTTTTATTGAAATCGATCCTTAAAGGTAAAGTATATTTTTAGTAGATCGTGACCAAAAAAAGTTAGGCCGTTCTTGATATATAGGTACACTCTATTACTATACAGAGAGACTCTGAGGACATGAATAAAGAGTGTATAAACACACATTCTGTGAGACTCCGTGTAGGTACAATAAATACCTGGTACATTCATATGAAAAATTATTATTTACATATTTTATAAAAAAAACTAAGATATAATAAACTACTGCTTCAATTTGTAAAATAATAAAAGTATTCCTAATTTTTTTATTTTTTGTGGATAGGTATTTAATATTATCGAGAAAACTTTTTTAGTAAGAGCATTAATATTTTAAAGTATTTTACTCACGTGCAGTATTCAAAATCATCACTAATATTCAAGTACAAGGTGTTTCATTAAGAACGTCAGATTTTACGAGTATCTTATTATTACTTAAGAGAGACGACGCCTCACCCGCAGTGTTGTCTGTCTTACATACATACAACATTGCAAATTTTCGTTCAGCAGAATCCATTTTATGTTGTTAGCTTTAACATTCGAGTAAATTTACCTATTATCAAACTTAAAGATAAAAATTTTATCTAGGCAATGACATAGAATTTTATTGATATTTTAATTTTAAATTGAGTTATAGCTATATAAGATATTGAAACTTTAAAATGCTCATAACTCACTTTAAAATTATAATATTAACAAAAGCCTATGTCATATTCTTATATTTAAGTTCGATAATAGGTAAATTTACTCTAATGTTAAAGCTAACAACATAAAATGGATTCTGCTGAACGAAAATTTGCCATGTTGTATGTATGTAAAACAGAGATAACACATGCGGGTGCGGCGTCTTCTTAGTTAGAAAAATAGTGTAGAACAGAAAAATTATATGAACATGTAGTATACATCCTCTTTTCTGATTTACGTGGGAAATAAAACATCTGCTAAGTCAGCAAGCTAAAGTTTTGGTCTTCAAATACCTAACCCATTATTCGCTGATACATATCCGAGTCTAGTTCATTAATAATTTCTTCTTTAAATTTTTCATTGGTTCGTGGTTATTTTCAAAAGTTTTGATATAACTCCTAAGAAAAAAATCTAGTGGAGTTAGATCAGGGAGGCTAGTTTTAGTCACCATTTCGTTGAAAAAGTCGACCCTCAAATTTTTCAAACAATAACATGAATAGATGGAACTAAAGTTTTCTTACGTAGCCGATTTCGATATATTTTAAATGTTATATTCCTACATAAATTGGAGAATTAATACTAAATGTTCATATCATTCTTTAATTTAAACAATTTTTTCTAATAAATTAATTACCAAATTAAATCAAGCGTTCATAATGAAACACTCTATAGATATTATCATAATCGTACATAATTTATAAGCGTAATGTACTAAATGGCTAGTACCTATCATCATAATTAGTACTTATACTAAATCTAGTGGCATAATATTGTGTATAATTTAGAGCCAAACGTAAAATAGTTGAAACTTATATAATGAACAACTTTTTAAACAATATATCATTGTACTACATTTACTCATACACTATACATCACGGTTTTTTGCGTTATTTCGATACAAGACTATTGAACGTGTACGACTTTTTAACGCGTGTTAACTTGATACAACTAGATTTCAACGCTTGTCAGTTCGATGCATAAAATTTAAAAAAAGTAAATTAAATTAAAAATACAGAATTATTGTTTATACACATGTATATAAATATAATTATTATATTCTATCAAAAATAATTAAATTAAAAATCCAGAAATATTGATGTACTTAAAGCTATAATTAATAAAATACTAAAAATTAGTAAAAATTAATAAATTCATATATTAATTAAATAAGTTAATTAAAATAACCCACCATTGAAGAAGTTTATCTCATAAAAATTATGTTGTTATAGCTTTTGTGGTATATTCTTTCATTTTATTGATCGTTTTTCTTTTCAATATTTATTTTAAATATTTGGTATATGATTATGTTGTTAATTTTATAATTTCATCTACATAAAAAACCAATATGTAATACACATTTCATAAAAAAAAATGCTTAATACCTTATAATACAGGTTTACCTTATTGTATGCGTTTATCCAAGCTTAACATACTTTCTCTTCATTGTAATATTTTTCTCCACTTTTTCGATCTTGTTTGCAAAGAAATCCTCTAAAAACAAGTAGACTTCGTTTACTTTTAATACAGTCCAACTAAATTTGTATTCGTTATTTTGTAAGTTTCTTGGTGAATACTCAGTATCGTATGTTTTATTGTTTGTAAAAGTGACAGTGGAATGCGTATTATGATGTTTCTGATAAATATTTAACGATACAAACGGCAATAAAGATAAACGTGATGTAATCAGAATTTTCCAACTTAATACATTTATATTGTTAATAATACCTAATGTACACAAAGTTTAAAAAATACACCGAATTGACATGTCGTGTCGAAAAGTCCCCGAATCCATCAATTTAACACGCGTCTTAATCTATAATAGTGTTTTTTCCATCAGATTTATTCCTGTTTTTTTCCGATTATTTCATAAATATCTTCATTTAATTTCGAATTTTCCACGAAATTTTTCATAGTATTTATGCACTAGTTAAGCCGAATTCCCACGTGTAATTTATAAGTACACGAACTTAATAGGCAAACAGACAAGTAATTTTTATATGTTAATTTTAGGATGTTCCGATAGTTAGTACCTATATTTGTATGATGGTGATGATTTCTTTTGACCAAACACTAGTTCTTTTATTATTGATGAAAATCTTTTTTTCGGTAATACATACCAATTGACAATTACATGTGTATCTAGTTAAATATCAATATTATACCTATAGGCACATATGTGCTATAAATAACAGACTAAACACTTTACGTAGCTTGTGCTTTATACTTTTATAGTTATAAATTACTTTATTATATTACAATATATTATCATTTATTATGCCCATACATTTAGATATCGAAGTTATATTATTGTTACTACCTAAGCAAAGTAATAAACACTCGTGTAACGTGCGTTGAGTGGGCCGTTAGGTGATTGGATTATAGGAAAATATACTGGGCATATTCCTGTTTTAAAAATGTACATAGGTAATATAATAGGTAATAGATACCACATCAAGTAATTATCTATATAATTTATGGTAATCATTTCCGTTGATAAAATATTTATGACTAATTTGAATGGGAATCACTAAAATTTAGAAAAACAAACTAAATAAAATATTCACTTTGACATACACCAACAAGCTACAGTTCACAAAAGATACTTAAAAGTTATTTATTTTTAATTTAACATTTTTTCTAAAAATACACATCACATACACATACAACATACTGCCATAATAATTTTTTTGATTATATATGTCACACGTGTAATATATAAAATATTTTAAACTGTTGTGGTTGTGCTATGTCAGTAGACAGTAGATATTACGTTGGACAGTTTTATCGCATGGATGGTCTTGTTGACGTCGAATCATATAAAAACACGGAGTATAATATACATAATAATACAAAAATAATTTTAAGCGTAATATTTGATTACTTCAATATATATTCTATAACTAGGTAGGATATCTTCAAAAATAAACACTCTGTATTCTGTAACGCCTAAAAGCAATTGCGTAAATTGGCCTATACTAACTAATGAGTGTACATAATATTTATGATGCAAAGTGTAACAAAAACAACTGACAATAATTAATGTAATCAAGTTAGTATCAACTATCAACTGTATAATTACTTTTATTCTTAGATATGTTTTTTTAAATTTAGATATTATATAACATTTTAATTACTATATATTAACAAAAATGAATTATTGATTAGAACAAAAACATTTACTTATAAGTATTAGTTGAATACATAATTTAGCTGTATCTATTACACTCTATACGACCATACAGTCCTCAAACTTGTATTTAAATTAAATTTAAATTATATAGGGCACTGAGTAAAAAATAGAAAAATTTATATAAAAATGAAAAATCGACACTCCGTGTTTTTGTGAAAAAATTAATTTAATTCCTACATATTGAGGAACTCGCCGCTATCATGTGGCCATGTGGATAGACACTACACACATAGATTATATAGCTATATTAGGTACTTTGGTAATATAATAAGACCTTTACTGCTATATGTATACACTACGAACACGCATGTGCATAACGATGAGTACGCGCACGCGTCAGTACATATAGTCATATAGGTAAGTATTAAGTATATATCAATATATCATTAGGTACTTCTATTATATATTTATGAATTATTTTATTGTTGGACATAACATTATTATACCGACCTTTAAGTTGCTGATTTCGTTCACGCAATCCCGTACGGTTTTTGGGTCGTGAACAATGTTCTGCAAGTGTACTATTTTTAGGGCAATGTGTTCGTTGTCCGGCTCTACCAGTGCTTTGTACACCGTACTGAATGTCCCTTTGCCCAACACCCGGTCGAAAATCACTCGTCTGCACGACTGTCGTTCAAGCTCACTCATGGTTAGGTTATTAAATAATAATAATTGTTACACTTCCAACCGCAATGAAGATAATATTATTAGAAACGGCAATAATGATGTTAAAATATACGCGTGCACACGTCCCCACGTGCGTCTGTCGAGAATCGCTGCGGTCGACTGCAACAGTAATAATTATTAATTGTCCGATTGTCCAGGCCAAAACGTTGGTAGGTACACGACTGTGAACGCCGTGTGCGAAATAATGTGGACTGATAACCCGACCTGCAATACCGCACGTATACTAATCGCACGATATGCGACCGCATATTTTTCATGTCTCCATAATGTCAATACAATGACATATAAATGTATATTGTATTATATATATAATAATAATAATATTAATAATAATAATGCAATAATTATAGTTTATAGCGTTCGTCACATCGTTAGGCAATGTTTTACAACGTCGCAGTACAGCAGCTACCGTAGTCGTAGCCTATACGTACCTGGTACCTATATAACCCGCGTATATAATAATGTATAGTAAGTGTCACCCACGCCGACTGTTGAATAATAATATAGACGTAAACATTGTCACCGCTGTCGATAAACACAGCCGACATGAACTCCATTCACCCGGTATTTTACTTCTCTATTATTTGCACCGTATAGATTGAATTTGAATACCTACTCGTATAACCTATAGTCGCCGTACCAGAGGCGACATTGCCGTGGAATAAAAGTTAATTAATTTACCGCTAATTGACAAGTGACGCTGTTCCTACTGAGTATACTTGAAATGTTTCAGAAACTGTATAATACGGTTCTGAAATTTATATTATAAATAATCAAACATAATTTTAATATTGTACCGTACAATAAAATAGGTTTCAAGAGATTATATGCTAAATATATTAATAGATATTATCGAGAGTATTGTTTCAGAATTTTCAACAGAATTAGAGCACTTTGTTAAATACGTAGGTAGGTAAGTATTATCAGATTCAAAAAAAGGGAAAAATTAAAGTTTGTACTGTAAAGTAGACTTTGAGCGTACCTCATTTTATTACTGTTTAATATATATGGATGAATTACATTTGAATTTAATCATTGCATTTGAAAAACGATTCTAGGCAAAAATTATGTTATTAGTTATTACTTATTACTAAGTATAGTCTGATATATTTATATTGCTGTTGTAGTGATTTATTAGTAATATAGTAGAATTAGTTAATTTTTCTCGAAATCGTAGCATTTATTATATTATAAATATTAATCAAGTATTCAAATAATATAATAATACATATATAAAATATATATATATTTATACCATATTACGAGTCAATACCACTTTACAAATGTAGTATCACGTTTTATAGTATAAATGATTATAAGTTTAAAGAGATAGAAATTTAATACTTCATAACTAGGGTTCGGATTTGAAAGCAAAAGCCTTTTTTTAAATAATAATAATAGAAAAATATTTGTCATTTAATATTTAAGACAGCGATTCTCAACCTTTTAACTTCCGAATACCACCTACCATTTTCACGTACCATTTAATTTAGAAAACTATATTTTTTCATTTTGTTTAAAAAAAATGTATAGAATATTAAAATTTATTAAACAAAAGTAAAATTAAGCATGTACAATTTGTTAAAACATAAATCAACCAAGCATTACAACATAATAGAGATTATTGTTTATCTAAATTTCTATCTTTAACGTGAGTAAAACCGACTATTTGGTTTAGTAATCAATAAACGAAATAATATTTTGTGTATATAATAATATTTTATTTGATGATAAATATTTATTTTTCATTCAAGTACCACCTTTGTGCTTTCTGCGTACCACTAGTGGTACGCTTACCATAGGTTGAGAAACAATGATTTAAGACGATGGATGTGTTTTTAATTTTACTTTTTTTACTTATAATGCATTTTTTATTTATAAATTCCTTTTTTGTGTTTAATTTTCAATGGATTTGATATTTTTATACACAACGCTCGTCTTCTGAAGACGGTACATTATCGTTTGTCAATTATTTTTAATGGGTTTTATTATCTGCAATATTTATCGAGTATTTGGTATTGCCAGTTGATTAGACGTTTATAAAAGTACCCATACTACGTATCTATATAGATTAAAATATGTTTATAAATTGTAACGTGTATAGATACTAGATTCAAAATTGTTAGTCAGTCCACAATTTTCTTTTTAATACAAACTAGTTAACATATATATAATATACAAACTATTTAATTTTTTATAAATTTTGTAATTGTTTTTTTTATAAATAAAATGCTTTTTTTGCCTTTTTGACATTTTTAATACTTTTTATATGAATAAATATAAAAAATTTTGTCTTTAAATCCGAACCCTATTCATAAATAGTAAATATATTTTTTTTAAAAATCATCAGATTTATCGTGAGCACAAGTGAGTATAAGCGAACACAGTGAACTATAGTAGAAGCTGAAATTTTTTCAAAACATCTCTGTAAACAGAAATGTAAGTACTTACTTACTACTATTTTTTATTTTTATTCTTTTATCTATATATATATAAATAAATAGATAAATAATAATCTTATTGAACTAAACTGTATTTATAATGAATTAACACTTACCTAAAAAAATTTTCTTTTTTCTTTTTTTTAAAAACTAGAAAAAACTAAAATAATAAAAATTTAATATCCAAACGTCATTAGCTGAAAATTTAATAACCTATACGATTATATATTTATACATAATAGGTACTATTTTTAATCACTATAACTTATTTTATCATGTTATTGATTAATGTTACGGGTGATTTATATTAAATATAAACCATGATTAGTGTATCACGTTCTTAAATTGAAATATAACATAAGATTTTTTTCTAATAATTATAAATGTTTTAATTTAAATAATTATTAATAAACAATATAATAACCAGGCTAAAGAAAATTAAAATGAACTAAAAAAGTTGTTATTTATTTTTCTATAAGTCTATTTTATTTTAATATTATTGACATTTTCTACCTAATGAATAAAAATAAAGTTTTTTAAAAAAATAACCGTGTATTATGTTTTGTATGTGAAATATTTTAGTACTTACGCATACTTTTAATTAAATGTTTAATTAGAGTAGTTTTTAGCTACAGTGTTCTACTTAGCTAGTACCAAGTTTTTTTTTTAAATGTCTAATCCTATTTTTAATTTAAGTTATTTAATAATTAGGTATTCGTCCAATATATATGCTATCTACTGTAAATATTTTATCTACGTAATTTTATGATAGGTACCTATAGTTTAGTATGATATCTACAGTGCTCGATTTAGAAAAAAAAATAGAAGGGGGACTCATCGAATGTTTGATAAACGAGCATTCCACACAAAATTAACCGTCACATTACCGTGGGGGCAAATAGAAGGGGTACGCTAAAATGAAATTAAAAAAGAAGGGGGGACTCCGTCCCTCCACGTCCCCCCCAAATCAAGCACTAGATATCTACCATATGTCCATATGCTGTATATTATATTATAATATACTTTATCATTTTAGAATTAAGATTAAGCTTTTACGGAAACCCCAAGTTATATTATATTTATACCTTAGTGAGTTAGGTAGGTTAGTAGATATTCTTTTATATTATACTTGTTTAGCGTGTGTTTGTGAGTTGTGTCGATTATATTATGTGGTTTTAATGTAATTTATTTATTAGTTATTATTATGAATTTGTCAACTATGAATTATTTATATCGACACATAATTCAATATGAAGAGATGTGCGAAATTTTTTTAAACATATGTGGTTTATTACCAATCGACCAAACATATACAAAAATTAAAAACCAAACAATTTTTGGTGGTGAGTTGATAAAAGTTCTGAAAATTGTCGAAAACGTAATTCGAAAGGTAATATGGAAACACGGAGAGCGACTAACATATTACCATCCCAACTTCAAATAGAGTGGTGGCGCTCGTCACAAAAACCAGCTGAAGACCTATTCAAATCATTCTTCGGAGCCATCAGAAATACGTATACATAACTACACAGTATAAAAAAAATGAAAAATTAGAAATTCTGCATTATAAAGGTAAGACAATTCACATTTATAGATAGTAAATACGTGTTGAAATCATACTTCACCAACATAAAATGATGGTAGATAAAATATTTACAGTAGATAGCATACTAAACCATCAAACATGCGGTAGATAGCATATTGGACAAATACCAATAATTATTAATTGATTATGTTTGAAATTAAAAAAATCATTTTTTTCTTACTAGTGTGATAACCCATATTTATAAATAGCTAAAAAAAAATCTATACATTTTGGAATAAAATGAAATCTGAGCAAATCGTTAACATAAAATATCAAATAGAACAATTATTGTAAATTTAAATAGCAAAAAAAGATGAATTTAATAAAATAGAAAAAATTTAAAAAAAAATTATTTTGAATATTAAAAAAAAATATCATATATTTAGAAAAAAGATTCTAACCTGATGAGAATAGAAGTGTTGAGAATCAAAAAAAAAAAAAAAAATTTAGATGAGAACACTATTTATTGATTTAGGTATAATAGCTAGAAAATATAATTGAAGAATAAATTTGCGCATAATCTATATATTAAATAACTTAAAAATCATTGTAAAAAAAATATTTCTTTTTCGATTTTTCAATTTAATTTTATGGATTTTTTTAAAAAAATATTAAATATTATTATTGTTGTTTAAGCGAGTTATAATTTAACCATGGAGGCATGGATATAGAGATATTTTATTATAAGTCTTTATCTATAGATTATAGATATATATCTATTTTATATAAGTCTTCCTGTCTTTCATAAAATAAATAATGTAACAAACAAATTTTAAAATAAATCTAAAAAATAAAATGAAAATATTAATTTAAGTTAATCATATAATAATGAACTCTATATTTATATGCATCAATGAAAAAAGGAGTACTAAATTTTATAGTTATTTTTATTTTTCTAAAAAAAACAGAACGATAACTGATAAGATAAAGCTTTTTTATGTATCATACCATAATATGACAAATTATAGCGTATTCGTTCTTAAACTGATAAATATCGTTAATCTTACTGTATTTATAAACCATATTTTCAACAAGCTGATTTTTATTTGATAATAATTAATAAATAATACCTAATACGTACATACACTTTGGATTCCATCTAGAGTGTTTAATTTATGAAATATCATCTTTTTCCCAGTCGTGTAAGATAAATCCACAACAAAAATATTCAACATTGCACTATCTTTTTTTTCTTGAATATATAAAACTGCTTTCAGTTAATGAATATTTATATTTATCTTGAGGTGAAATTAACGAAAATAAGTTGTACCTATGTTTTCAATATTGAAGAAAATGACGTAATTTCGAATATTTAGTATATGAATTATTTCGTTGTGTTGTACTAAAGAAACTTCAAATTAGATAGCAAAAATTACTACTAAATTTAAATGTTTTATAAAAATAAATGAAAATTTTTTTGTAGTAAAAACCTTTGAAAAAAATAATAGAACTTGATCGAAAGAAATGGTTTATTATTAACTAACTGAGCTGAAATATTTAGTAATTACTAATTAGATAATCAACTTTTAAGTTTAAAAACTTAAAACTAGAATTTACAGTGTAACCAATACACATGATATAATGTTAACAATATTTTTGAGTTATAAAAAAATGTTGTCGTGTTATCACGAAAAAAATGTAGATTTTCACAAAAATCACTGTTTTTTTATGTTTCACGGAAAAAAAATTAACTTGAGGGGCATATTCCAATATAAACTTTTTTTAATTTTCCTGTTAAAAACTACTGTAGGTACTGTTGTGAGCATACAAATATCTACTAGGTAGTAGGTACCTACTATTACTGGTGTTACTTGTTTTTGAATAACATGAACAGTTTTTGCCAATTATTGATTTTGCATAAAAATTTTTTATCTCCTACATTTTTAATTTTTTTTTCTGTTATTTTGAATAATAACTATAGGTAAAAAGAAAAAAAAGAAAAAAAAATAGTAATTTTAACTCTCGGTATAAACAATGTTTAAATTGTTATCACACCACTTTTAAAGTTAAAATTTTTAGTATTTTTTCAACTCTTAACATGTTTACACCATACACATACACAAAAAACATTTATCATTGTAAAATAAATACATTCATTGCTTCGCAAAAATCTAAAATACTACAAAAAAATAAATATAACTTATAAATAACTAACTACCATTAGAGACAAAGATACTGAAGTCTGAAATAAATGTTAATTTATCCGTCTTTTTAGCTTTGATAACTTTTTTTCGTATTCAACATTTTATCATAAAATTCTAATTCAACATACTTACATACCTATCATCCATTACAACGATGGAGTACACTTGAAATATACGCATATTTATAGAATATAAAAATAACAATAAAGCAGAGCACTGGTGAATGGTGATTGATATCAACTTGACCGTCGAATCGACGTATTTTCACTGTTATAACACGGTATCCACTCCGCATATGGGCCGTCACATTGTATAATAATATGGCATGTTAACACAGTATGAATTGTACATCAAATTAATTATAATAATTCTAAAAATGCTTGAAAATGTTATAATCTTTAGCATATCTTCTAAACACTAACATAAACTCTTGTTTATGACATCAATTTTTAAAAACCAATTAAATACTTCACTTCATAGTACATAATTAAAAAAAAGATAATTCATTAACTTCACCAACTATAATATAAAATAAATTGTCTGCACTGTTCTCTATTAGCTAATTTTATAATTTTTAAGACTTAGCATAATTGATTATTTAATTACTAAATGTATGATTGAAGTTAGAATTATAATTAAAAAGAAGCTTACACATGCACTTGATCAATTCTCAGCTTGTTTTTATAAATAAATTGAACTTAGTTTGTTGTTTTGTTGGACACCGTTTTGTAATAACATAAAAAATTAATTAACAATAAAGAGCTTGTAACTCATGTTAATATCTAAACGATTCCCTGCACTGGCTATACTTTAAGTACTATTACAACAGAATGTAATAATTGATCAAGTAAAAATGTCAAATATGACACAATTAAAAGGAATGGCAAGCAATTTTTTCAAGACTGTTCTTTGCACGTAACTAATGGGCTGTAACTAATTATGTTTTTGCTACCTTGATGATGAGTGAACATATCATTATCAATTGTCAAGTTATGATGTATATTTGACTAGACTAACAGGTAAAGACTACAGTGCCTTATAACAATTTATAATTAATTATAGATATTAGAATATTTTTATGGCTCCAACTTTAGGATAATTACAAGTATTAAGGTTTTGATCGTAGCAATATAACAATGTTAAAGAATTCTAATTGAAATTTATAAATATTTTACTTTATCACCATAAGGATATTTTCAAAATATTTAAAATGATTTTATGCTAATACCTATTTGGTTATTTATTCGACTATTCCACTATTTGTTTCAAGTTGGTATTGATTCAAAAGCAAATTAGTAACAATAATATAAATATATAATATGACATAATTTTATAATTAAAATAGATATAATTTATTTAGAAAAATTAATTTAGTATTATTATTATTTACTTATAAAATTAATGCTAATAGAAATATAATTATTTATATAATAAAATAAATGTATCAATATAAGCTGTCAGTCTTTGCTCAGAATCCATTATACATATTTATATGTAATGTATACTATTTATTATTGAATTCAAATACACATACATTACAGTGACTTAAGTACTCAATGACAAGGTGCATTCAATACCTATCTACTTATACAACAGTCAGTTCTCTGAGTTATTGAAAAAATCATAACTTTTATTATTCACATATTGACGAACTTGAATACTATAAATTAGTTGAATACAGATAATAAGTTCTAAATTCAACATAGCTTATTAATGTATTAATTATAATGTAATTAGTATTGTACATACTTTTACTTAATCTAATCTATTTAATACATTAGTTTTATTATTTACTGAAAAGGACGTTGAACCCACATGTATGTCTCCATTTTACACACGTACGACATAGTAAATTTTTGTTCACCAGCTTCAATAGTGTTAGTTTTGATATTAGAATAAATTGACTTATTATCAAACTTATAGATAAAAACATTATATATTTTCTTTCATTAGTTTTTTACAATATTTTAATTTTTAAGTGAGTTATAAGTATGAAAAATATAAATGTATGAAAATGCTCATAATTCATTTAAAAATTAAAATATCATAAAAAACTAATGAAAGAACACAGATAATGTTCTTACCTAAAAGTTTGATGATAGGTCAATTTACTCTAATAACAAAACTAAAAGCATACTATTGAAACTGGTGAATGAAAATTTACTATGTTGTATGTGTGAAAGACGGAGACTAAAGATGAGGGTACGATGTCCTCTTGACAAAAATATATTTAACTTACATATTCTGTTCCTAAATATAATCATAAATTAAAGAATATTATATTATTCTAGTAATATTAAAATAAGATTACTAAGCCTCAGTCTCAACTAATTATATTTATAAGTAAATACAAAAGTGACTATCTTCAGACCAATAAAATAAGATTAAATTTGTAAGGTAAAATAAATAATTTAAAGAATCAGTAGAATCAAACACTAAATTTATTAATGCATGTTTTAAATTTTTAAATTATTGTAATTTTCATGACTGAGTAATATAGTAATACAAAGTATTAGAAACCATGAACCTTTAGTTGATCAGACTTGGCAAGACCACATTTAGTTAACCATTGGCAAATATTTTCTCGTTGGTCTCCTTGTAACTGTAACACTTCACCGTATTCAGGATGATCAACCACTGTACCATTGCACGCAAACTCCTAAAATATTAAAATTATTTTCACAGAATAAATAATTTGTTAAAAATGTAAGACTTTAATACCTGTTTGACTTTAACATGTAATCTATGATAATAAATTAATTTTATCTTAAAGTTGATTATTATAAAATTGAAAGAAAATTGATAACTTAATATATTAAGCTAAAAACAAAATAATTAAGTGCAATTAAAGCTATTTTTTATTTAGGTATATCTTATATGAATATTAAAATTATTTTATTACATTTTTATGTATTGTACTGATGGTAAAATATTTTTTTGAAATAATTGATGAAATATTAAATAAATTTAAATATTTAGTTTTAATAAAACAAATACTTCATATTAGTTTCTAGGTATTACCATTTTGCAAGCTCGTACAATCTTCTTTAAATCATATTCAGATGATAGACCTTGAACCGTTGTTAATGTTTTACGACCATTACGCTGTTGAATTCTTATGTGAACAAGCCCATCTTGAACGTCATCATCAGCACCCTTGTTTGCATCAGCAAACGGGTCTTAAAAATAAAATATCAACAATAAGTTATTTTTAAGTAAAACTTGTAACCAATTATTATAAAAATAATCAAAATGATATGAGTGTAATTAAATAGACCATATAATGTATGTATCAACTAATAAATTTTGAAAAAATTATATCAAAATAATATATAGGAGTATATATATACATAAAAAAAAAAAAAATTATAAAACTCTAAATGATATCTGATCATTAGGGTCTACATTTATGTTCTTTGAATATGCCTAAAATATGATGCTTATATTCTTTAAAAAAAACTGCAAATCTTGCATTATCTAAATAATAACAGTTTTTATCCCTAAGAAATGGTCAGTATTAAGAATCATAGTGTTTTAAGCCTTGTTTCCAATCTAGTAAGACTGGTTTAGGTGGTAAATAAACATCTAAAAATTCTTCTTAATAAAAATATTACTATTGCATGTTTTTTTTTTACCAAAATTATACAAAAAAAATTATAGTAATTATCCAAAAATTTTTTTCCAGATACCTACTTTTTATTGAAATTATACAAAACTGGTATTTCTCAAAATGGACCAAATATTCCAAAATATATTAAACATGCTAATTATTCTATAACCAATGAAATATTCTCAAATATGCAAAAAAAACTCTTTCCAGTAAACTCAGTGTTCAATGAATCATCCACGATTTTTTTTCTCGTAAGACTGCATATATACAGTATCATTATGTAAAAACATATACTGATTATTTATTTTGGATATTTATAGTTAAATTTACAAAAATAAATAAATTGATAACAAATTAAATAAGAATAGAAAAATATAGGTAGTAAGTAATTTTAATTGTATTTTAGAGTTAACCCTAAATTATCTACAAATTACATTTAAAAAAATAACATGAGAAACTTAACATAGTTTCAGCTTTAGATAATTATAATCGAGATCAAAGTTTAGAACATTAAGAAATTGTTAAAAGGATGCTACACCCACATGTGTTGTATCCGTCTTACAAATGTACAACATAGCAAACTTGTTTTCACTAGAACCGATTAAATGTTGTTAACTTTAATACTCAAGCCAATTGACCTATAATCAAACTTTAAGGTGAGAACATCACTTGTTATTCCTTGTCAGCTTTTTACAACATTTGGATTTTTAAGCAAATAATGAGTATGTATAATACTAAAATATGAAAATGCTTATAAGTAACTTAAAAAATTAAAACATTAAAAAAAATCCAACAAAGTATATCAGATAATGTTTCTGGCGTTTAAGTTTGACAATAGATCAATTTGTTCTAATTTTAAAATTAACAATACAAAATTGATTCAACTGAAAGCAAATTTGCTATGCTGTTTATTTGTAAGACAAGGACAACATATATGAATATAGCATCATCTTATGAGTCTAATAGACAGGACTAAGTATACACAATGAAATCTAAAAGCTTTAATGGTTCAGTCTAGTCAGTAGATGTATAATGATTAAATCAAAGATTTTATATTAACATACACATACATGTTTCATAATAGTAGACGGTTTGACAGGGTTTAATAAAATGCATCAAGTAGAACCAGGTGAATGTGACTAAAAATAAATAATATCAATTGACGTCCAACACCTACGACCCACAACAAGGAAACAATATAAAACCAACGAGGAAAAATATTCATGTAAATAGTGGCTACCAAAGATGAAGATTAGTTGATTACTTAAGATTTGCTCTCGTTTATTTTGGGGACTGCATAAGAACACATTACATGCAATACCGTAGAGCTTAGCCGTGAAAACATGCCAACAGGTGTACCCAAAACAAAAGCAACACCCATAAACATGCTTGCAAGCCTTATGTTGGTAACACGCGACGAACATTTCCTGTAGTAAATGAAAGTACATTCCTACGTAGGAATAGCACGTGTCTACAGTTCACGGCGTTTCACTCGTAAACCACTAAGGAAAGTGTTTATGATCACAACCTCATGTGCAATCCTAATTTGTACTCACCAAAAACGTTGAGATTTTGGATTGACATGCGTACTGTTCGTATGTCTTGTTGTATCGACTGGCCCCACACAATTCCGCTTGGCGATAAAGAACTTAATTAGACACGTCTGTTGAACTTCACTAACTGAATAGGGACTTCAGGAACTGGTAAGAGATTCAAGAGTAAAGAGCCGGTGTGTCGGTGTGAGGGACGTGCAGGTATTATGTCAATATCTATAATATATATAAATATATATTATAATACTTCAATAAATTTTGTAGCGAATGATAATGACTAATGACAACATGATATCAAACTAGACATTCAGATGATAAGATACGATAATATATTATGATAACAATGGCGCGACCAGTGTGGGTAGTAACCAAACTTTATAGATTATAGAACGGGAAGATGGACTATTTTGTTGTGCAAAGAAATATTTGATATCTCTATTTTTGGTTTATAGAGTACTCTATGTTTTGGTCAATAATGATTGTCATAATAATATGCACTGCAGCTTATGCCCTACGCCCGCCCCTACTAGTTACTATACATTATTTTATTTACAGTAAAGTGGTTTTATACTTCAGTAAGTAGTTATTTAGTAGTTACTAGTTAAAATGCCGTGTTATTTCCACTTTATTTCAGTTTAAAATAATGAAATCAAGGAAAAATCCAAGATTGTTCGTAAAACAGAATCATTTCCACAAGGAATCTGAATAAATAGCAAAAAAAAAATAAAGGTATGCATGTGATATGAAAATTATTTGAATTACATGAAATTAGCGTATTGTTACGTTAAGGTACACAATTAATGTTCTCTGATCCAAAGTGTAATTATTAATGAAATGCTACAAGATTTTAGTTAATCCAATTTTTGTAACACTCATCAATATCAATTTTATTTTTATTTAATTAATTTTTGTTTTACTCATACTCGGCATATTCTATAGAATCTGTATAATGGAAGTATATGTAGTAAAGACTAAAGAGTTTATTCTTTAATCTTTATTACCATAGATATTAACTATGTTTATTACATATCTATCTATTCTATCTCATTGATTTTATCATTGAATATTCTATGATAACACAATATTTTCCCTAGCTTTTCATATCTCATCATAGTCCACACTGCACAGGCATATTATTTTAAAAATATAATATGTTTCAGATGTGTGACAAAATGCATTAGGAACATGTCGAGATTATGTTATTTAGAAGATGCCATTAACACAGATATAATACTTTATATTAGTAGTTATCGATAGTATAATAATATATATTTTATTCTCTCGTGTTATAAGTGTTTATGATCAGCAGTCGATATCACAGATATATACAATTTACATATTTGTGGTCGATATACTATCTATATTTTATTTTCTTTGCGACTGTAACAGATATTAAATTCGATAACTTATTAGTTATCTATGGTTATTATGACAATCAAGTCAAGAATATTATCTGTGTGCAAATTGTTATGCAAATATAATTAGTAAGTAAAATATTCATAGACCATAGTTCAAAATTATAAATTATGTATAGATTAAAAATACTAATATTTCGTTTTAAAATTGAAAAAGTCAACATGCATACAAAGACAGATAATATGTTTAACTATATGTTTTGTAATAGGTTAACTATTCACTTAAATACTTCAGTTACTAGTGCATGACTGGTTTGATTAAACATAAATTTGCTGTATTATATATATATATGGGTCAAAAACAAAATATAGTTCACTAACATACTCTAAAATATTTGTCTTACCATTTACTTTTTGTAATGTAATTTAATTCATGACTAAGTAATGAGTAAGATTTGAGATCCAAACTTTGTTTAAAGGTCTAGTTTTTTAAATGCCTAGGTTATGAAAATCAAGAACTTTTTAATTATAAATCAAGTGTTCAATTAGGAAGTCACAAAAAAGGTTAATTTTAAAGAAATGTTTAGATTACTGAAAGAAATATACTTTTTCAATTATTCTTACAAACATTTGTAATTATAAATTATGAAATAATATGAGTTTTTAAAATATTCGGTATTATTAAATACATACACATTAATACTGAATGAAGTTAGGTTTTGTAAAAATCAATAAATCTTTGAAGTGAAACACAGTATTTATCTATTGCCTAATTCATGTTTATTCAAATTATAATTATAATATCTTATGTTTAAGAACCTTATCCAAAAGCTAAAAAAAATATATTATCAAATTAATTCATTAATTAAAAAATGTTTTTTTTGTTATAAAGGTTTACAGTATTAACATAATTTGCATAAGTATTTTTTTAGTGTTTTTAGTACTATTAGTTGTTAAAAAAATGTATGTTTATTATTATTTTAATTTATTTTATATAGGTGCTACACAAAATTGTTCTAATTTAGTTATAATATAATATATTTATTTTTATAGTTGTAATGTAGTTGGTTGGTAGTTAGTAATATAGTTGAAGAATATATTAAGAAAGCCATAAAATAAGTTATCACTGTGCTGTATAGTTGATGTTGATTGTACCTTGTCATTGAGTAGGTTATTGTGTTAAATTTAAATTCAATGATAAATTATTGTAAATATTGAAAGACAATTTTGAGCTTAGATAGTCTAAACTTTCTCTATGTTTAGTATACATCATTATATTTCTATCAAGTGAAGAATTGACATAAATATTATTATTTCAGTAAAATAACTAGTTCTTCAAATCTGAGTTATCTATGAATTCTAATAAATATATATAAATAATTCATTTTATTGTATTTTTGTATATATTTTTAGTTATTTTATACAAAAATTATTTTAATTTTATGGATAAATATAAATTATTATTAGGTATTTTATTTACAGAATTAATTCAATTTACAACAGTTAGTATTATAACTTATAAATTATAGATAAAATATAGAAAAATGTGTAAAATATTTATTATTTTTCACTTATTAATTTATTTAAAAAGATATTACAAGTAACATAATACAAAACAATAATTTTTACACACCTCCTTTAAAATGAATATGTGTTAGAGATATAGTTCTTATATTAGGATTGAAACATTAGATTATAATAATACTTAAACACGATTTAATAAAATAAGAAGAAAAATTTAATTAACAGTAATAATTTTGATAACAATAAATAAGCTTATGTTAGATAAACTATAATATATAGAAGAAACTTGAAAATAAGATTAATTTTAGAATAAAACAAAGTTTTGAAAATTCAACACCCTTAGTAATTCAGGATATTTTTACCTCATCCAACTACAACTTTATATGGTTTACATTATGGTACCATATATTTTGAATTAACAACACTATTATATTATGTTTAAAAATATTTAGATTATAATTTTTAAGCAATTTAATATAAATTTTTAAATGCATACATAAAATAGTAGCAGTGATAAACAAACTCTTGAAACTAAATGATTTATAGAATTTTAACTAAGTTAACATTTATATATATGTGTGTATATATATAGTAATAAAATTATATTTTCACAGTAAAATAATATTTCTATGCTTATATGTATATAAATTGGAACAGAAATTTTTAAATAAATTATTAATATAAAATAAAATAAGCTCATTATATACAAAATCAGTATAAGAACTACTAATTAATTTCAGTATAAATATAAATAGTTTAATAAGTATTTTTTTTTTCAATATGTTTAAATGTATATTATAAGTGTAGCCTCAAACGTCAATACTATAAGAGATAATCAATTGCACAAGTGAAATATCTATTATTCTTTATTAGTTTTTTTTAGGTATAGTTTTTATGTTTTGAAAGATAAAAAAATATTTATAAATTAGTTACTTTTCCTATGCTTTTATATAAGCAATTTAATTTATTAGTTGCTAAGCATTATAAAGAATGATACATTTTTTTTTCAAATTGCTATTTATATTAATATTTTGTTTATTTAAGTTTAGTTCAAGTAAATTATTGTCAAACCATGATTTAAATAAGTTAAAAGTTTTATTAATTTTTTATGGAATAATATTACCATGTCATCAGCAAAACAAATTATTAAATATAATTTTATATTTTACAAAAATATTGTCATAACTGTTAACTTCATTCAGAATAATATCGTTTAGTATTAGGACTTTTCAGATTAACTATTATGTCCTCTATAAAAAAAAAAATCCATATTTAGTCCTAAATTGTTAAATTTGTTTATAACTAAATTATTAATAATACACTAAAATAATTAAAAATTAAATATTACTTTAAGTATACAACACAAAATTAAACTATAAATCAATACGTGTGCTATATTATACATTTTATCTTTATACTTGAATAGACAATAGCATAATTTTAGTGAGTATGTACAAAATAATAAAAATATTTTTATTACTTAATCATAGATAAATATTTTGTTTTCATCAAACACTAATAATATAAATATTTAACAATACATTGAATATTCAAAATCAATCATATAAAATATATTTTAAACAAGGCTTGCATTTGAAATAAAAATTTTGTTATACGTTATTTACAATTAAAATGTTATACACATTCTGCGTTTATTGTTATTCAGAATTAAAATTTTTATTAATTAATTAAATAATTGAAATACATTTTTTTTTTTTTTTATGATATATTTTATATTTTGTTAATTGTTATGTTTTGTTTTGTGTTATTTAATTATTTTTTTAATTTATTTAATTATAATTACATCAACAAATTTCAATTGTTTTTTGTCAAATATAACCTTTGCATGCCCTGATTTTAAAGCAATATTTTGAATACATTTTTGAGTAATATATTGAAAATGTAATTAAATACAAAACAATAATAGACTTTCTTTCAAATTATTTTTTCTCTTTTATCAAAATAATTACTATAACACAACTGTTATCTTGTAGGAATGAGGTTGTAATGGTTCGTCTACTAAACCAAAAATAGTTTGTTAATGATAAATTATATGATGTAAGAATATTATATTTTTAGTAAACTGAAAAACCAATAAATAAGCAAGAGTTTAAAAATTAAAACATAATTTTTGTAAGGTTCAAAATATAATTTATACACGCAACTACCATAGAATTGTAACAATATTTAAAGTTAAGATACATAAAAATAGATACTTGTATTCTAAAAATAGTTATACTTTTATTCAAATACCAGTTTCACTTTAGGACAGAGTATTTGAGTATTAACGCGAGTCAAAAATAAGCAGCAACTACTGTATATTCTGCATGAGTGTTTAAAATATGTTATTTATAAATAATTCAATGAGTTCTCCAATATTTTCGTCAAAGCCACTTATAAAAAACATACCATCACGACTAAAATTGTTTTGTTCAGAATAGTATCCTTTTAAACAACAAATAATAATCCTGGAAAAAAATTTTTGATCAAAAATTGATAATTTATCAACTAAACTAATTAATTATTAAGTAAGATAATATTTTTAGCTTACAATTAAAAATTATTATAAAAATAAGCATATTTTGATAAGATAAAAGCAATTTATCATAAATCAAGAAGTTTCAATAATATTCTTGATTTTTTAAAAATTTTATGTATAAAGTTCTTTACTATTTGATCAATATGCACTTTTGAAAAAGAGTATGAAAACTTATGTTTCTCATTGTTATCTAATAAATAAAAACAATTAGTTTTCTTCGACCAATATGATGTTTTATATGCTTATTACTCTACATACAATTTGGACAATATTCAAAAACATACTGCAAAAAAACTAAAAATTTTTATTTCTAAGAATATGCACTATGCAATCAAAAATATTTACTTTTTGGTTCTATATTTCTATATATTATGGATCTAGATATCTTAATTTTACTCATTTATAATAAATAATTAAAATCATAAAATTCTGACTAATAGACTTAATTAAGCAGGAAAATGTATCAAAAAAATATGAATATTTGAGCAAGCGTTATGATATTCCAATATTTGAAAATTTGATGTATAGGATTATAGGAATTTCTAAGTAAAAAGTCCAAAATCTAATTAGTTTATCAGCATCTACAAAAACATACTTAATTTTTGTGTTTGAAAAATATGCTTCATATTCTTTCTTGGCTTTTTTTATATTTTTTAAATCCATGTTATTAGTGCCCATAAACAGAAATACATCATACATTTGGTTACAACTCATAGACCAATCGAGAGTACTTAATGGTTTAATATTTTGAACTTGAGTAGTTTCTTTATGATCTTTTAGGGACTGAAAAAGAAATTTAAGTCAATACTATATAATTTAATAAAAATAAATAAATAACTCACCTGTCTGAACAAATTATTTTTTAAGGATGATGTTGCCAATACTTTTTCATAATCAATATCAATCATTTTAAATTTATCTGTATTGGATAAAGCACATATTGTAGGTATGCTGTTAGCTTTTAATTGATTTGGGTAAATTATTGATTGTATAATCAACGTAACGGCCTCAACAGCTTTGAGAAATCTTGTATGTTTATAATTACAGATAAGAGAATTCATATAATTTCGACTGTCATAAGCTATTAATAACCGGTAACTTGATGGATTTAAGCTCTAAAAAATGAATAATAGTTTTAACAATTCTACATTATTTTAATAATTAAAGTTAAAATTATATTAATACATCTAAAGTTATTTTCATTAAATCAGTTGATAAATTTTGTTCTGGTTGTAATGTAATGACTTTAGGAACTGCAGCTACAATTTCGTAATCTTTCCCCACACTATTCAATTTCAAATCATTTGTCAATTGGTAATTAGTTGAATAAAGTAGACTATGCATTGTTATGATATAATCGTATACCCATCGTTGTTGTATTTTTGATATTTTTTGCCTTTCACAGTCATTATCTTTTATCAGTAATTTTGGTTCAAATACTTTAATCATTTTTTTTATACCATACAATATATAAGTAATGTAAATGACATGACCTATAATATATTCAAACATATAAATTATATAATTATATAACAATGATTTGCTAATTACTTGGGTCATCTGAATGAAGATGAATCGTGTACATAATTTGTTTGTGATTAATGCCATCATAGCTCATATGGTTCATTATAGATTTAATTGTTTCAAGAGCTACTCTATTGAGATACCATTTTTGAATTGTCAATCGAATGGTTCTACTAAAACCTGAAGATTCTGTAGGTATATGTCCTGGAAAAAAATCTACAATTATTATTTTAATATATAATTATATTATACTAGAAAGAATTACCTCTTTCAAAGAGAATCTTATTAACAATATTACAAAATTTATAGAACATGAATAATTTCAATCCATCTGTGCAAATGGTTAAAACCATTTCATTAGCATCAGTCATCATTTGTTGACAATTATTCTTCAAATTAAACTTTGCACATACGGCCAATAAATAAATTAAATACTTATAATGTTGAAGATTTTTTTCTTTTTCTATCTAAAATTAAATAAAATTATTAATATTTTATTTTTTATAATAATTGTAATAGAAACAAACCTTTGAGATTATTGGAATAATAGAATTAATATCTTCAGTTTTATTTTTTATAATTATGTTTTCAATCAATTTTATACCAGTGATTTTAAAATCTTGTCCATATTTATGTTCCCAAAATGGTGTAAGGTTAAGTGAAGGAACATATGTTGAAGTTTTGTTTCCCAAGAATACAAATAGACGCAATTTATGTTCAATTAATGAATAATTAGTCATCTTGATAAAATAAGATAGTGCTAAACATAAAATGTTAAAAATATTAACCCTATACATAATCAAGTATACTTATGCTATTTTATCATAAAATATTAATTATAAAATCAATACTGTAACTTTAAGATATTATGGTTCATTCATCTGCAATATTATGAAACATGTAATATTATCTATCATATGTATAATATTATTACAACTAATCAGAACATAAACAGAATATTAAAAATAAACTGATGAGCATAACTGTTTTTTTCTACAAAGTTTTTTTTGATAAATCAAGTAAAAAACAAATATACATAGCATTGTGTAATCCAATTCTATTATATCGTATAACAAGTTGGGGAAGAATAGAACAGAAATAGAACAGATATTAATACATAGAATATTATTCAAAAAAATATGGTAAAAGTAGTGTACTCCCTTCCTTCTAATTATCAATTGGGAGAATTATTCAAGTATAGAAATATATTTTTTTGTATTTAACAATGTAAATACCTAAGAAAATCTGATAAAAAATCTATGTGAAAGTCAATTTATTAATACCAATGATATAATTAATTAATATCAAATAAAAAAGGTAAGCAATGAACTTGATGAGAATGAGTGTATTAATAATATTCTAAAAAATCAATATGTTTAAATTTAATACCTATCTTATCCTTATGTGATGCAAATGTTAATTTTGTTACTATCTACTATATTTTATTTGCGATCATATTTTTAATAGTTTAAGTATTTTACTATAAAACTTATTAATTATTATAATATCCATGAACTCAAATACGAGCTTATAACTCAGTTGGTGTATGTATTAGCTATTATTAATGTAATTTATTGTAATTAAGTAATTATAATATATTTGGCTGAAATAAATAAAAAAAAATCTACTGACAATAAATTATAAACAAATATGTAATATCTTATGATTTATCGTGTAATTTTATTATTATGTATTAACCTTAATATCAATTTTATTTGATATGTATAGTCCATTTCCATCATTGAGATTAGGATAAGAGTATTTTTCAAAGTAAAAATATTCTTTGTACTTATCAGTTATTGTTACACATATTGTCACATATTAACACTGCGTTATTCTAATTGAAGATACTTTTGTGATTTAAATTAATACATTTCCTTATCTTACTATAAAGTGGTTTTTTAACATTATTGCATATCTATGTTTTTTATAACAATATATTAAATTTTATAAATAAAAAAATGTTATTCTACAATCGAAAAAGAAGAATATGTTACTTATTGGTTATATTATCTTATAAGTAAGTATTTAAATTATTAAAATTTACTTGTTTTGCTTTTGGTGTCTAGTAAGAGACGAGTGATGATTAACTTACTAACACCCTTTTTGATATCACTATTGTCAAACGTCAGTAATAAATACTTATTAGTTAACAAAATACAAATATTATTTACTTACAATTATTTACAGTTACGAATGTTGAACTACTTGCTGGTCCTCACGTGTGTGAAATCTTAAAAACGGTGGTATTGATATTATAACTTGTGATTTAAAACCACGAGCATTGAGCATTAGAGAAATTTTAAATGTTCATATATTATGTCGGCTTATCGTACATATAGCCTTACGACCAAGATATTATAACAAAATTAGTACTTCTATTAGAAAATTACATTGATATTGTACTTGGTGCCTTGCGGTTACGGTAAAACTACTAAAACTAACCTATGACTACAATATGGAATATGAATAATTACTGCGTCACTGCCCACTGGTTAGTGGTTACTGGTTTGGAATGTTTGTAATATAATACAGAATAGATTAGCGTCGGCTAATGATAGGAAGAAAGAGGAGGATGGTTTACAAATGTCTCTTTTTGTTGTATATTGGTATGGAAACAACCATTATCAACGGGATCGCTACTATTCTTCCAATGTTTTTTTTTTCATTAACTTTTCTTCCAGTTTATTACCAACCTTGTATTTATTATTCGAACTGATCATTTTTCCAATGATATAATTCCCAATTAATATATTTTTTTTTTAATTTCAAACAACAATACTCTTATGAATAATTTTTGCACAAATTATTTAATAGGTAAGTACCATATAATATGATTAGTTTAGATCAATAGGTATCTGCATAAAACTATAAAAGATGTCCTAAGAGATTTGTTGATTATTTAATGCTTTTTCTAAATCTAATTTTTATATTCGTTGGTTGAACAAAAATACACAAATTTACAAAAAAAAAAATAATATTTTATTTGTTTTCTGAAAAAAATCCTAAACTTCAGGAAATTTGAAGGGAAGTTACAACGATCTATTGGCCACCCCTGGAATAGAATGATCAGTATATTGTATAGATTATAATTAAATTATTAATATATTCAAATAACTTACTACGTAATAACACTGTGGATTCTAACGCGTAGATACAGACCATATGTTTGTACAACATTAATGTTGTATAATATTAAAACTTAAAAGCACTTGATAAAAACTTAAAGCCTAGAAAGGCACATTTTGTGTTAAGTGACAAATTGTACACAATAGTTGAATACACACGCAGTCGTCAAATATTGGGTTAAATTGGGGATCCCTGGCTGTTTAATTTAAAATATGTTTGTTTTATTTTGTTAATGCCATGAGAGCACTTACTTAGTTCAGTATTAATTATTAATAAGCACAAATAATTATAATATATTTGCAACTATAATATACATACATATATGAAATTTTTAGTGTATTAAAATATTGCAGCACCCAATAAAAACTGAGCCTGTACCGAGGGATCCATTCTTATACATTTTGAATACACAAGAGAAAAATTTAAAAATTAGTAAACGTCATTTACAATTTAAGAAGTAGGTAAAAAATAATATTTTGAGTATTTCTAAGAATAAAAATCTAAACAAATTAAATACTTATCACTAATTTGTAAACAAAAAAAAAAAAATTCTTAAATATTAGATAGATTTATGTGTTTCACATATTTTATTTTAAACAACTCAAAACTAAAGTGATCATTATTAATATTTAAAGAATAACATGAATTTAGACCGATATGTAAAACACTATTGTCACTATTACCAAATACTTTTTATTAACAATTGGTATATTTACATTAATATTTTTCTTACATCTAGTGCTATGTTTATGATCAACTTGTGGAATTAAATATTTATGTTTATACAATTGAATTAAAACAAATAAATTATAGACAGGACAAAAGATTATTAAAAGTATATTTCCAGATTGATATACAATATGTGTATGTATATTGTATTAATGTTAAAAAGATATTACCTTTTTATATTAATTATTAAAAATATATCTAGCTTCTTTAAATATAGGTAAAAAAATTTGCCTAAGATATTATTTATATATGTTTATTCCATTTTAATTTGTAATATAAAATTATACCAAGGTATTTTATTTCTTTAACATGTTCTAGCTTAATATATTTTAGATTACACATATTATTATTTAAAGTTGATATACAATTTAATGAATGTATTATTAAATTTTTATTTATTTAAATATTTGAATCTTTCGATTCAAAACAAATGAATTTTGACTGAATTAGATTTACCTCAAACTTGTTTTTACAAAACTAAACATACATCATATTTAAACTTTTTATCACTTCGGTGTATAAGGCATCCCATAGTTTGTTTAGATATTAGTATAACCATCATTTATCATCAGAAAAACTTATTAATTTCGTGTTGTTATTTATTTTAATTTTAAGG
This sequence comes from Melanaphis sacchari, assembly GCF_002803265.2. Taxonomy (NCBI): domain Eukaryota; kingdom Metazoa; phylum Arthropoda; class Insecta; order Hemiptera; family Aphididae; genus Melanaphis; species Melanaphis sacchari. The sequence continues at coordinate 854,632 of NW_020271239.1, read as the reverse complement.
AGATCGTTGATAAATATAGTAAATAGTACACCACAAGATATATTACGATGATTTTTTTTTTTAAATTCTATCATTTAAAAATGATTTAATTAGATTATTTGGTATTTCATGTATACCTATCATGTTTAATTTATAAGTAATATTTCATGACTCACACTATTGAAAGCTTTATGTATGTCTAAGAAGATTCCCATTACTTTAAAATTGTTATTAATATTTTTCCATACAAAATTATCAACCTAAAAAGAGAATGTTCAGTAGATAAATCTTTTTTAAAACTATAAAATCAAATTGATTTTTAGAAAAAAATAAATTTTTATTTAAGAAGTTGAGCATTCTATTTTTTATGCATTTTTCGAAAATTTTAGATAATGTTAATGACAAAGAAATTGATCTATAATTTCCACTCAATAATTTGTTACCTCCTTTAAATAATAGTGACACTACATTTTTTTAAAGTTGAGAGATATATACCAGTTAAAAGGGATTTATTAAAAATAATAGATAGTGGTATAGAAGGCTTTGGAAACTTTTAGTAATCACTGTGTTTGACACTGCGCTCATTTACATATTAATATAGGTATGTATATAATTATTTAAATAATGTAGCACGTTTTAACAAGCTTTGAGATGTGTGTTGATAAAGATGGGTAATTAATTAACTAAGTTTTTAACAAATGCTTTTAATGCTTTTCACACATTTGATTTGTATCACACTATCACGTATACTCTGTATTCACGCGTTAGGATACACGGGAAATTATTTTGAGCTAGCACCTATGCTCATTGTTGTACGTGGTGAGTTATTTGAATTTATTTTAATTGTTATCTGTGTATAAAGATCATTCTATTCCTTTAAAATGATAAATAATAACCATGTAAGTAATATTTTATTAAATTACAGGAACCTAATAAAGGTTGGTAAGGATCTTTAATTATGGCGACCACCGATCATATAGGTATAAATAAATAATAAACTCAATAGAATAAACATTTATTTTTTAATATGTATAAATATATGATTGTGTTAAAATGTCATAGAATAATAAAACTATGTGTAAAAGTATTTATGCTGGAGTTGTTTGAACTTTTGATAAATTTAACCCATCACCACAGATTTCTTTTTAATGGTTATTATGATATATGTTTCATAGACTGATATATATTATATACTTATTTTATAGTCCCAACCATTTTTTCAAATTTTATATACCTGCAGAACGTATGTCAAATAATTGAGAAGATATTTAATTTTGTAATCGAGACTTAACAAAGTAACTATAGTAACCTTACGGAATAGCTAATAGATACTTGCATAGTTGTATGGTTGCACATTATCGATCGTTCCTATTTCATTTATAAAAATATGTAGATCCAAATAAATCACCACTAAAAAGCTAGAAATTACTGCACTAGTACTGGTATGTTTCAATTACTATATAAACGAAACTATTATTTAATTACTAATTTTTCTTTTATATTTTATTACGAAATATTTGTGTTTGTAGTGACGCGGTCCCGCGTAATATTCCGTTTGAATTCAAACGGCCTTTACGCGGAAAACCGCGGAACGACTTCTCTATCCAACCGCCAGCGACGACGGACGACGCCGACGCACGATCAACGGCGTCGGAACGTCTTGACTGCCGATACCGCGAACCGATCCGACGACCGGTGTGAGAGTTTTTCACCATACGCCGTACGCGATATAACATCCGTTGGTTGTTACCATCGACTGTACTGTGAACCTTGTCTTTTTCCCTTGACCACAGTGACACTCTCACCGTGATATTCTTGTGTTCAGCATTTACTTTGTTGTTTATAATGTTTATATTAACACAATAAATCGACGACCACCGTCTCTTTTTAAACCCAACATCTTGTGTTTAATTTATTTTTGCTACCTGTCAACATCCCGCCGTCCCACTCCACCTCCAGGTACGCATCAAATTGGCTCCCCGAACAGGAATTACCGGTAAGTAAACACTTTTATATTTACCCCATACTACTACCTCATCGTTTTCCTATTGTGCAACTTGCAAATTTCTCCCGAAAACCACACGACAAAAACGTGGTTTGCACAGGCTATTACGGAAAAACCGGCGTTACGTAACATAATCAGATAGTACGTAACGATAGCCGCGCCACCTAATTTACGGACGCACCGAAATTACCGCGCGCGACGCTGCAAACACACGGGGAGTAGGATAGGTAGGACGCAAGAGCGCGATAAGACTTTTTGCACCACCACCCGCCCAGCGTCACCACGCAAGTAGCCAGCATACACACCACAAAACCGGACCGCCGCTGCCGCCCAAAGCACCGCCGTCGTCCCTAATCGCGATAGTCGACCGGATTACACACACATACGTACCCGCGACTATACATTATGGCAGGAAAACATATGAATGAGTTGACCGCTGCGGAGTTACGCTATGAATGTAGTCAACGCGGGCTAACGGAGGCAGGCACGAAGGATGCACTCGAAATCCGATTAGCTCAGCATTTCGCGGAGATGGGCCTACAGGCAAACTCCATACGATTCCAACCCATGGAAACCATTGGGCCAGCAGGAAACGACGCCGACGGAAGTCAGACGTTTAACGCCGGACAAACCGAGACGCAAATGGATGACCTTATACCCGCCCAAGTACCGCCAAAAACACCATCCACACCACACACATACACCGCCCAGCATACTACGGATATGATGCTATCAGCCCGTAGTATATTAAAAGAGGCACGGCAGTCGGCGGAAAGCGTGCTGAACAAGCACAGCTTGGAGTCGCGACTATCCATGCTAGAGGACTGCATGTCTCGCTTTGGCGAGGACCAACGCCGTATAGCGGAGACAATGCGCCGACTGGAGATGGGTATGACGCGCTCGGCACCGGAAAAACAACCGGAAGCTACCGAGATTAGCCGACCACAAGGTGCTGCGTTATCAGGACAACACCGGAACACACCGGAAGCACCGCCGTTACACAATGCACAGCCTCACCCGTATACGCACGCGGGAGTCAATACGGAATACGGAGCGAGAATTCCCGTGGCACGTGAAACACCGGCCGCGGGCAATCACCACGCAAACCGAACCGTACACTCCGATAACGCGTCGTATGCAAATAACATCACCATCAATCCACATAGTTATACAACACACCAGTCGACACTTATACCGTATGACGAGATACGCACAGTGAGATACTCGCTGCCGGAGTTCCACGGAACGACACCCGAGGATCCGGTACGGTTTATTCATAAGGCCGAATCGATTTTGTATAAGACACAGATTGACCGGACAGGCTGGACGAGCATTATCGAACCGCAGCTGAAAGGTGCAGCCAGTACCTGGTGGAACACCATTAGGATACTGGACCTCACTTGGGACGAATTTCGTGTTGACTTTTTGCAAAAATTCAACAACATGAATATTCAGGCCCGGCTGCAGACAGAGATAGTGTCCGTCCGGCAAACACCAACACAGTCGCTAACGGAGTTTATTACGCACAAAAACCAACTCGCGCGCCGCATCAATAACGGACCAATTCCGGTGCTAGCTGAACCGCAGCTAGTGCATACGATTGTCGGATTAACGCGCAGTGAATGTTTTACATGTAAGCGCTTTTACTAAAATTTTAAGTTTAATAACTTTACGATTTTAAATAATATATATATAATCGTAATATTTCGATAACCATTAAATCAGGATTTGTTTGGTAATCAATATCCATACTATCTTTAATCGTGTGGGGCACTAATAGTGGCGTAGTTGATCAATTCACGTTAAAATCTTTTTAAGTATTTCATAAATATTATTTTGTTACACCCAAAATGTGTAATAGATGTTATCTATCACTGTAGATATCTACATTTTTTGAATATGATTTACCTATGGCTATGCTATTAGAGACTTCATCTATAATGTTATATACATATTAATCTATTTCATTTACTAGGTACTTGCAATAGTTTGATATTATTTAAAAGTAATTATGAAAATGGCACTTGCTAATATTAATACTAAAAGTTTAAAAAAAAAAAATATTTATTAAAAAGTGTGCAGGATTATTGTATTTTGAGTTGGTAACACCGTTCAATTAAGTGGCAGCCGAAGACACAAAACCCGTTTTTATTGTTTTTTAGTTGGAATTCCATAGCCTGCACGTCGAGTTGTTCAACGCATTGCACAGTACACAGCACCTTGCCGTGGATACATCAGGATTCAGTATTCATTACATCCAGTTTTTGAGTAGCAACAAGTAGTAAGATATTCATATAGCAGACAGGCCATACATAATTAGTTTGTCATCGTCATAATTATCATTACAGTAAGCATAATATATTATTATTATTAATTTATTATATTATAATTATACACAATATATAAAATAATTTCGACAAATGAAATTTAAATAACTATGTAATTACTGTACTCCGATCAAATTTTTAATCCATTTTATTTTCTATTAAGGTATTATATGGTAAATAATTGTAATTATATGTAAAAAAAAATATATAATATTCATTCAAAATAAATGTTTAGTTACTAATTACATAGTTTTTAATTACATTTACCAGCTATTTTTATTATATTTGGTACATTATTATTCTTTTGCTTTGCACTTTACTCTCTTAACATAAGTATTATTAACAAATTAAGTCTACGTCCGAGTTCTTCTATATAATATTATTATCTTAACATTTATTAATATTACCATAATTTTCGTCGCCATCGAACTTGTAGCAATATATATCATAACTGCTAACACTTGTGCCGTACATTCTAAACACCTGTAGTGGTAATAACAATATAGAGCTACCACGGGGGTGAACAGCCATCATTGTTTAGCCATCTGTCTCTGTTTTCTTGCTATGCTTCGCTTTGAGAAACGCGTCATAAAAATTCCTGTTCGGGGTGGACCGCCCACAAGGAATGTCGAGAATGAACCGGTTTCACAGCAAGATGAGCTAGGGTTATTTTGTACTGGAGAGGTAGAATATAATAACAATATTGTATAGCAGTGTATTAATCATTGTTATTTTTTTATTGCACCCTACTTTTTTGGTAGGTACATATTATATATAAATCGAAAAACTACACCGAAGAAATTTAAACAATGAGCGCTTTCGATGGGATTATTGCTGCCGCTATTGAAACAACAAACTCGCAGATAGTATTGACACTGCTCGTTGTAGTAATATACGTCTTCACAGTTTTCTATCTGATATGGGCTGCTGCGTCTGCTGAACTACGGCGTAGGTCTACGGGCTATCGGCGAGGAAATGTTGCGGAGGTAAAAACATCGCAGTCCAAACCAAAAAAGTCAACATCCACCGCTGTAGTCCAACTGAAGAACAAAAATATTAAAAATACGAACACAGCACGACTGCAGGTACGTTATATCTATCTAATTCTATTGTATCTAGTTTGTATTAGGAAGTCAAACGTATAAATTCCTAATTATTTCCAAAATAATCTAAGCAAAATTTAAAAAAATTAAGTGGAAAAACAGGACTCTTAAACAAACACAGTTTTTGAAAAAGTTTCGTTTTTGTTGTAATTAAAAATGAATGGCTTTTAAAAGCTTGTAATTTTCACTAAATATTTTGGTTCTTTTTATGCTATTTAGAGACAAGAAATTTTCAACATTTTTATTTTTTTTCTGATTTTCTGTATAACAATAATTTTGTTTGTAAGTAAAAAAATAAAATGAATACAATCTTCCATTATTATGATAATAATTGTAAACATTTAAATTTCCGTTAAAAATAGTTTTTTAATTACAACAACAAAAATAACTAAAAAAAACCATCACATTTCGTTTAAATATTGCCGAGTTTTGCATATTTTTGATATTTTTAAATTGCTGTAAGTATAGTTTATAAAGAACCTTTCATTAAACCAGAATTTTTAAAATTTAAATAACTTAAACCAGATATATATTAATATTTTTCCGTTGCTTAGAAATATTCAAAGTCATAATTATGTTTTTAAAGTTATGATTAAAAAAAATATTTCAACGAAATTACTATTCCCGTTTAGGTATTTCCAATTAAAGAATTAATGATCGTAACATGTTTGGACACAAAACGATATTTTTACTTGGGATTCGGTAGAACGATTGGGAACACACATTTAGGTACACTTTTTTTCAGACCCCAAAAATCCATACAATGTTTGGGTAACAAAATATTTTTAAAATAACACTACGTTTGGGTACCAAAGTTTAGGTGCAAATTTTTTACTCTTATACTTTATTTTTAGAACCTATTAGAGTTACCCAGAAGATACTGCGAGGAGGTTGGCTCTTAACAGTCTCCCAAAAATGTTTATTATTTTATTTTTTATCATAAATTATTTTATTTTTTATATGATGACAAATACATATATTACGTATAAGTTCGTAGTCGCATATACTACGATAATATTCATCTAATACTAATTAAAATAATATAAGTAATTGATATTAATTGGTTTGGAAATAAAGTATATTACTATTGTAGATCACGTGTTTATAAAGTGTACCCAAACGTTCTCTGATTTAACAGGTAAAATGATAAAATACCTTTTATTTTGTGTCCAACTATTGTGTCTATTTGTACCCAAACGTGTTGGATTTTAGGTCAATGTATCCAAACGTTCAGCAGTCGAATTAATGTTATAATAGAATTATATTATTTTTTATTTTTATAATACAACGATATTTTTAATATTTGTTAAATATTAGATATATATATATATATATATTTGCTAAGATGTTAATTGTTGGTTTATATTTACAAAACAGTTGTAAAAATTTATTCCATCATTATTTTCAAATTTGTCGTGTAAACTGTTGGTATAGGTATAATTATTATATCTTAATTTCGGCTAAACATATCATTTATATTTGTTTAAAGTATTAATAAATACGTTAAATAATAATACATTAAAATAACTCGTTAATGCATTTTTTTTCTTTTATACAAAAAGGAACTGGTCAAACTTTTTTTACAACTCATAAAAATTAACATATAGACATATAGTGTATCTATGTAATTATAAATATAAAAATAATAATAACGTAGTATAATAGATAGGGAGGTGTTGGAGAGCGAAGCCCCACGTTTATCATCGCCAAGCACAGGTAAGCGTATAGGTACTCACAAAAAATTACGACTACATCACTGTATTTATTTGTTTAATATAATAAGATTGGTTGAAATCCAAATGAATAATGAATAAGTATTTTTTAATTAAATATAACAAGTTAAATATAAATATAAATAATAGCGCTAAAGTTTTTTGATATTTTGTTTGCAAAAACTATAAATTGTAATTTTGTATCTAAATACATTTAAAAATCATACTTCATCGGCATCGGCATTTTGGTGCATCCTACAATAAATATTATTTGGTTTGAATCCAGTGATTTTTTAGGTATACTCTTTGTATGTCAGGAATGTAAAAATGCGTCATCTGCATCAAATTATTCGATAACACGGCGAATTTTTTGTACACAGCGAAATTTCTCAATAACGGACATAATAACTGGGACATTTTCACAACTTTATCATAGGATTACCTCCGAATAGCGAACACTCTGAATAGCAGGCATCTATTTTTACCTATTATTAAAAATAGCAACCAATAGCAAAAGGCGTTCGCATTAGATTTAATAATATTAATAAATTCGTTCAACGTATTCATTATCTAACGATGTGATAAGATTCCAACGACTAATGACGATTATGACGAAAATATAAATGTCTTAGCTTCCAATATTTTGATTGTTTTGTTAGGCAGTGATTACTTTTGGATAAATGACGAGCAAATGTCGATGAGTAGGCTAAAGCGAAAGAGATTGTCGCTTCGCGAAAAAATCGAAATTCTCATCTTCTGTTAAAACTTTTCTTCTATAACCTTGGAAAATTAACTTACTATAGCGAAATTTCCAGAGATGGAAAAATTATAAACAAATCAAAAGGTGACTGAATTTTTCTCAACTTGATTGCAATTTTTACGTATAATAGATATTACCATAAATATTATTAAATCTTTTGAATTATTGTGTACATCTATATATACTAATATATAAAGCTGTAATCGCATTTTTTGTGTAAAATAAACTTGATAACTATCGGTTTAATTTTGATCGGATATTTTTATGTGTTTCTTATAGTCACGCGAATGTCATAAATTTAGTCTGATAAAGTTAGTAAATAACTTATTAGTTATTAATAATTAAAATAAACGAATATATTGTATACTTATATGTGACAAGGCGTCCGCGGGTTTTCAGCTACTTATAATCTGACTTTTTTGTTCGTTAAATAACATGTTTGAAATCGGTGCAACATAATTGCGCACTTAACCTTTTTACCTGAAAAACACAACACGATGCGCACTTAATAGTCTTTAAATTTTTGCTTCTGTTGAAGGTTCAGCTTCAGTTACCTATAAAATCGGTGGAAAAGCGGCATCAGATGATTTATAATTATTAAGTATATAATCAGTGAATTTAAAATTATCAGTAGGGCTATTTTCAATTAAATAAGCAAAGTCATCTTCTACATCTTAAATAATAATAATAATATTATTATGACATTCAAACTTGTAAAATAAATATCTTATTAAATTTATTATTTAAAAACTTATTTTTCTGTATTCTAAATTTCTAAGTATAGTAAAATTGTGAAAATATTTCTACTTTTTTTTTTTATAAAAATTATAAAATATTTTCGTTCTATAAAATAAATGACTTTAATAGCTTTATAAAAAAAAATGTACTTAGTGATATAAGCCAATAGAAATCCACTTAGAATTGTTCTTGGTATAGGTACAATGATATTAAATCAATGTATTCGATTCGAATTTTATACTTGCCATCTTTTTTTATTACATATATATAATATATAAAAACAATAAATAATAATACAACTTAAATTATTTATTTATTTAAATAATTACACAAAGTTTCACCACATAAATTATTTCAAATTAGATATATTATACTTATTTAAAAACGTACAAATGTTGCGTGTTCATTTGTTTTTTCGAGCATAAATAAAATTTATAAAATAAATAAAATTTTGATTTTGTTAAAAATATTATTGAGTTTGATTATTTAGCATACTTAGCTTTTCAATTCGGTATAATAGTTAAAAATTATTCTGGGTTAACCTGTCTCTGTGAGCTTATTATTTTATTTTTATATATTTATTTTGTATAATAAACTAATGATAATTTTTATATTTTAAAAGTATTAAGTGTGCACGAATGATGATTACGAGTGAACTTTTATTTTTCACAACAATAACAAAAGAAACATTAAATAATTTTATATATTTTGAAGATAAATAAAAATATTGACTTTTAACATTTTAAAAACATTTATTTTAAAAAAGTATTTATATTTTCTTTTGTTTATCGCAGATATGTGAGAGTATTATGCCCAAATCTGACACGATTGTTCACAATATTAAGGCTGAATTAAACCAAAAAGTAGAGCATCAAATGGAAGAAGATAACTTTATCACTGTTTTATCTAAACGTGAACGTCAACGTATTCATCGTAAGAAACAACAGGAGAAAAAAGAAAAAGAACAACAGTTAGAAGAGAAGCAAACTAATGTCAATAAAAATCAATCAAATCAACGTCAACGGGATAAGCCATTGCAGCAGCGAATCGTTACACCTGCTATCAATAAAAATACTAATACACTATCTAAATCGTCTAAGACAGTAGTTGTACTCAATGAACAACCATCGTTGCAGAGTTATCAAATCAATGATAGAAAGTCTAAAAAGTATAATGTTAAAATAACGAAAAAAAGGTTAAGTGTTGAGAATGACTCTTCGGCGAATTCTTTACAAACTAATAGTGACAAAGTGTTGAATGCTGAACGTGATATCCAGCTAAAGAAATTGCAGGCCAAACATAGTACGAAGACAAATGCATCTTATGCGAACCTTGAGAACTTAAAGCAGGCTGTATCTCAAAACGTGGTCACTGAAATGACTCGAATTGAAGAATGTATCCCAAATCGAGATTCTGTCAAGAACAACGAGAAACTTTGCAAAGAACACGATACGATAATCAAAGATCTACGCAAAGAAAATGAAAACATGCGCATGCAATATGAGTCTTCGATGAAGAATAATTGGACTGACAATGAATTTAAAATTGTGTTGGAAGGTGTGCGTGCAGAAATCGAAATGAAAGGGTTAGATGCAATTAAAAAGTTATTAGAGGATCACCAGGTAATGTTGGAGGAATTAAAAATGAAACATGATTTGGAGATTAAGGATTTACATACATATTATCATTTGTTATTAAATGATTTACAAATAAAACATGATAGAATGGTCAAAGATATACATTTGAGGCACGATATGCTAATAAATGGTTTTAGAAATTTTAATTTTGAGCAGAGCCAACGATATGAAGCTGCGATGCAAAATATGCGCCAAGTCAAAAATAAAATGAGTAAAGAGCACCAGGATGAAGTACGTGGTTTGCGCGAAAATTATGAGAATACGATTAAAGATCACGAGATTGCAACCAAACATTTATTAGAAGAAAAAGAACTTCTTCGTGCTGAGCACGAAAAAGTGGTTCAAAAACTGCATAAAATAAATGGGGATCGACATCATACCATCATAGAAGCAGTAAGTATACCAGGTAGCAAGCATACCAGCATATAGTACGAAAGGTTCAAATATTTTATACCTAATGCATTAATAAATTTTGATATATTATTTCAAGTAAAATAACTTGAATTTTTTCCTGTTCTAACAGTGTCAGCAGATAGCAAATGATTGCAACGATAACGATGCCGACACTAGAACAACCACAACAGCTGATAACGATACCAAGCAAATATTTTACGATACGGTATGTGTGTAATGTGTATAGCATACTCCAGCTGTGGGTCTTCAACTTATTCATTGGTTATGATATGTCTGTTGTTTGAAAGAAAGATAAATAATATTATAAAATTATAATAAGTATATACATTTTACTTAGCAAACTTGATGAATAAATTAAAATAACTTAAAAATTAATCGCATTTCATAAAATTGAACTGAAATGGGAGTTATTCTGTGAAAACAGTCTAAGTCAAATATTGAAGCACCTATCACATTAATTTTTTATTTATGTGTAGTACTAATTTAATACAACCTTGAAAAGTGTAAATTTATATGTATTCAGTTATTACTGTATTTCTACAATAGCATATACATATAAATTGTGTAGTTTTTGTTTTTGTTTTATGTTTTTTTTTTTTTTTTTTATAATTAACAAAGCTAACATATGTCATATAATAAAATATATGGTAAAAAAAGGGGGTTATGAGTGAAGACCTCTGGTAAATACTACTACACTTTAGTATAATTATTAGTTAAATACTTTAATAATGGATGTCATTGTGGGAATTATTTCATTAGTATCTAAACAAACAAAATTTAAATAAATTAAAAGATTTTCTTATCATTTTATCCTATTTACAATAATATACTTCTTAAATTTTGTAGGAGCAAAAGCTGATTCAGTTGCATGGATACACTTCCAGCAATGATTCTGATTGTTCCACACAAGATCTACTGTAGAAATTGAATGATGTTGAAGTCAATGCTTTTCAGTTGAATGCTCGTAGTTCACAAGAGTCATTGCAACAGTAAATAAGTAGATGAGGACAAAAGTGATATAGCAGTGGCTGTGAAACAATTACCAAATACTGATCAAAGGAGATAGATAGTGGTTAAATATTACTATTTTAGATACCTATATATTTTTTTTAAATTTATTATCCATTACTTAATTCATTAGTATTATTTATTTTCAGTAAAAATATTTCCTTTTTTATGTTTACTTATTATTTATAATATTTTTGTTTCTTTATATGTACAACATAATGTAACCTTTGGTTTGTACAACTATTAAATATTATATAATAATTATTATTTAATATTATATTATACTATACATAAAAAATGTATTATTTTTGAAAAAGGAGCAATTCTTCTTGAGTATGTAACTACTTAAAATATGTTAATAAATGTAATTAAATTTATTTTTACAACACATATGTTTAAAAATAATTGATCTCAAAAAATATATTAATTTGAGATGTATAAATATAATTATACTTAAACTGCTATTAATAATTTATTACCTACTAACATTTTAAATCATAATTCATAACTTAATAAAAACACATTTTTATCCTTTTAAAAATGTATAAATAATATTATTTTATTATTTATCTCCCACAAATTACAATCTTAACACAGGTTTTAAAGTATTTATTAAATAAGTATACACAATCTCAATAAAACACATTTGGATAAAAAGCTGTATTCAGTAAGTAGCATTTAAATTGCTTAAAATTCATTCTGTATCTGTTAAACCATAAATTTAAATTTTAAATTACAATAATTGTACAAAATTGTTTATATTTTATGCAGATAATAAGTTTGTATTCAAAATTATACTACATATTATGCGCATAATATGTGTTTATAGTATAAAATTATTGTCAATTTTATTTATTTTAATATAATTTATTTTCAGTTTAATTGAAAAACAAATTGCATGTATTTATATTAAAATGTATTTAAATGAATGTTTTTTCTTTATCCTATATTGACTTAAAAATTACTAGACCGTTTTCAAGCTATTCTGTATAAACGTAAAATTAAGAAATAGTTATTTCATATTGGATGCATATAAATGTTTAGCTGTGTATCTTAAAATCATCTTTAGTTGCGTTTTTAATTAAAACAAAAATAATATTTGTTATTTCTACAGAATATTAATACTTAATGAAATTTTACCCAATAAATGTAATGTTAAGCTTTGTTAATATTCCAAAGTATAATAAGAATATGAGATAAGAAAAATAAATAGCAGTGAATGTTTCAAGGGAAGAAGACATTCATATTTATTATTCTGCTTCTTTTCTTGTATCATTGGGTTTTGATCTGTATAACTATAAAAATAAAAACGTATATTATTTTTATCGAAAAATAATCAGTACTTGGTAATAATGCATTGTAGTTCTCAAATCACACTTAATCTTATTTAAAAATTAAATTGGATATCATTTTTAAAATATTTTGTCAAGTCCAGATCTTTTCTATGTATAGATTTTTAAAATCTTACGATATTTTTATTTATTTGCAAAATTGCATATAGTTAATTTGATCATCAAATTCACTTCAGAGTTCAGTTATATCCATTTCAAGTTTACTTTAATATTTTAACATTAGTGTTTCCTATATTATGTTGTTTGAATTAAATAATGTCTGAAATTAATAATGCAAATTCTTTATGATCAAATAATTATTTTAAAGTTAATAACACAATTTTACATTAGCAAATTAATTTGAATTCAATATTAAAATGTAAATATTCAAATAGATATTGTAATAATTATTTCCAATACATAATTAACTAGTTATATAATGTGAAACATAATACCAGTTCTTGAAAAATTAGCTATTGTTATCATTTTAAACAGTATATAAATTAAAATAATATTGTATATTATTTATTGAATAATTGATAATACTGTACAAGATTTTTCTTATTTAATACATACCTATATATCATTATTATTATATTATAGGTACATTATATTTCAATATCTAATTGTTTAAACAGAAAAACAATAAAGTTGAAAATACAAATGTCATCTTGTATTGCTTGTACGCAAAACATTAATCACTACATAAATCGTTGAGTTGCTGTCGTACTTGTAAGTTATGTATTTATGTCTATTCAGTGTTCAACTGGTAGTTTATATTGTATTTTAGATTGTCAATATAACACAATATATTCCTATAATAGTCTTTTCAATAGCACAAGTAAAAACATAATATACTTATCACTCGAACAATTTAATAAAATAATAAGTATTTTGGCATAAATATACTCTATTATTTTTTTTTTCACGTACTTATAACTAAAATATAATATTAATGATAATAGTTATAATTTAAATTTATAAACTTTACTGCCATAGTCTCTAGTGGTTCACAAAACTGACAATAATTGTACTATATCACTTTTATTTTTCAAATTATTGTTTGTTTATTAATTTCCAACTCAACACACACACACAGGTCTTATTCTTGCCTAAATAAAATTATATTTCACTTTAATTATCAAATAAAAAAAAAATGCCTTTGGGCTATCAAAAGTGTAAATATATTATCCTAATTTTTTTTATCTATGGAAACAATAATATATATATAATACACACCTATATTATATACCTCCACTAAAATTTATATGATGGAAAAGTGATAAAGCTAATACATTTCACATTATAATCTGTTTTATCACTTTTATAATATATATATATTCAAGTGAGACTAGTGAGTGATATATTCTCGAGACGTGGTATTACAAGAATATACACCGTTTCCCTAAAAGTACTTATATCGTATATCAGTTATATCCAGTCACCAGTGGAAGTAGAAGCATTGATAATTGATAAATACTTGATTAGTTGATTAACAGTATTTATTATTTATTTTAAATATAATTTATACATAGTTTAAATCGACGAAACATTTAGGTTCTCATCGTTATCGTAGTTTTTTTTCATACATAATATTTTTTTGTTATTATTATACATATTATACTGTACAGACGCACAGTAGAATCTTTTCCGAGTTAAAATCAAAAAGAGCATATCAAGTAATTTTGTTTTATAATATTTTGCGCATAATACATTATGATTAATCTATGTTGAATTATAAGTTAAGAAAATCATAAATCAGAAAATTATTAAAATACTTTGTGTTTGCACTACTGAAAAATGATAGAATTAGTAAACAGTAACAGGCAGATACAAATAATAAATAAAGTACATTTTAAACCTAGATCTCTAACTTTATATACAATATATGAATTTCATTTTGGTTCTAATGATATTTTGTAAAAATTATTCCATAGAAAATCATAAAACAGCTGAAAAACTAAGTGAATACTAAACAATGAAACTTATTATATTCAGTTTTTTTTAGATGTAATTGATTTTTAATTGTCTATGTTACTGTTTAAATTATATATCTTATGAGTTTTTGATTTTTATTTATTTTTTGGAGCTATTTGAATATTATGAAAACTCTTAAATTGAACATTAATAAAATTCTTATAATTTTTAATGGTATATTAATTATTGAAAATATTCAAACAGAATCTTTGAGACTGAATGATAACTATCCAGAAATTGTTGGATGGCCTTATGAGTTATTAAATGATCAACAGTTACTTAACAAATCAAATAAATTTAATGAATTACGAGTACTTAGTACCTATATTTCATATTAAAATATTTAATTCATTTATGTAACTGTTATACAAAAAAATAAGAACTGTAATTTATAAATAAATTGTCTTATTGACTGAGTATATAATTAATTTCTATGCTTATGATAAACTATAAAAAATAGAAAACCTAGAAATAATTAACTTGGCATATCTTTTTATTGTTAAAAGTATAGAAAAACAATTTATGCATTTTCATATTTAAATATTTGTATGAGTGGTCTAAAAGCAACAAATTTTACCAGTTTGTAAATATGAATAAATATTAAATGTTAACTTATTTAACTATTTTTGCTTTATTCAGGTATTTCAGATAATAATGGCAATAATTTAAAACTAAGTTCTAACAAAGTAAAGCATTAGTTATACTGTCCATGGATTATTTTTTCAAACAGAAAAGGAAGAATAAATTAAAAAGTAATTTTGGAAAAACTACCAAACAGTTTGTATCAAAATATTCTGCCAATAAGAAGAAAAATGATAGTTACTTTACATCATACTTAACAGTAGCACCAATCACTATAAAAAGTATTGTTGATGCAATATTTAGGTGGTTGGTATCATGGTGAACGATTCTGTAGGACTGCGATTCCCAAACTGTGCTCGGCATTTGTTTCTCAGGAGTCCCGTTCGTTTTATCATAAAAATTTTATAGTAAAACAGTTATTAGATTATATGTGTCTTTAATTGGCTTCTGTGACACCAGGCATTAATAAACTTTGTCTCAAAAATCAAGTACATTACTCACATTAAGACATACTTCAAGAGTGTGCCTATAACATTTATTTAATAAACTACTGTTTTTCAATAAATTTAACTATAATATAATATATATTATAGATTTATTCTCATTTTGTAGACATAAATTTTAAACAATAAATATTATTTTCTGTAGTTCTATTAATACTATTGTTTTATTTATTAATAAATATTAATAAAATAATAATATTTTTGTTCCTATATTCATATCATGTGTAATATAATGGTTCATAGAACTAAAATTTAATATTAAATATTGCTTGGAGGCTCTGCGAGAAAAAAATGTTTAAAAAGAGACTTTGAGGCTGAAAAAGTTTAGGAATCGCTGCTGTAGGATATAGGTTTACAAGCTATAAATTTTTGATAAAAGTAAATGCAATATGTACCGTATTTTAGTGTATCAAATTCACTGTTTACCTTCTATCTCAGATTTTATTTTTATACAATATCATTTGAAACTGACATCAGCATTAGGTACTTTATTTAAATATAAAGTTAGGTGTTTTACCAAAAATGATTAGGTTTGTGGTATAAATAGCTTAATATTGAACCAAATACTTTTATTATATCATTATGTATAGTAAATAATAGTTTATTCAATGTTGAAAAATATTAAGCTACTACAATTATTATTTTTAAGAATAATAAAATAAAATAAAATACTTTTATTTATAACAATAAAATATATTTTATATTTTATATTATTTTTCTTTTAAATATTCTACTTTGTCAAAATTTTAATTTAAAATATTTAGATGAGAAAAAATCTAATATATTTTAAAAGTTTAATAATTTCCTTAATTTTTATTGTTAAAAATCTTAATCAGATTATATTATTATAATATCTTATAATAATTATATTGTATATGTACTACTTCAACGATAGAATTAACGTATATTGAATTATATTGGTTGAACTCTTGGTGTATAATGACTAGTGTTGATACTAAACTTATTAATATAATATATCTTTTAGATTTTTTTTATAGATTTTATAAATACCTTTGTTAGTAAACACTATGAGTCTGTACATTTATAATTTTAAGAACTGTAATTTTGATGATACTTCTATTTTTTTTTTTCAAGCATTAATTTTGATTTTAATCTAAACAATAATTTATATTTTGAAGCACATATTATTAAAATATTAATTTATTATTTAAAATTTCCTAATTATCTTTTTATTTTAGTGTTAACTGTTGCAATATTTTGTTTATACAGTACGAATATTATAAATTAATTTACATTTATACTTGATAATTTTAAGCTAATCCGTGTACTCTACTTACTAAAAAGTTATTATGTCCCCAGTTTATTAATATAAATAAATTAATTAATTTAGATCATAAATATTATGATTAAAGAGTTATAGTCTGTATAAACTACAAATTAATAAATTTTAAACATACTTTTTTAAGTTTAAGTAGACATTTATACATATATTGATGAATCTAAATTTTAATGTGCATTTTATAAAACACATATTATAAAACATGTATAATATTACTGTATAATTATTTTCCAAATAATTTTTATAATAATAATAAATGTAACTACTACAGCTACTTAAACATTTTTTATAAATGTATAATGTATATGATGAATAACATATTATGTACAATGTAACATTGACACAGAATGAAATTCAACCTATCATACAAAGTTTTTTCATTATAAATTGGTATGCTAAAAATAAGTGCCTAGTACCTACCTAACTTTAGTATTCAACTTCACACTTGTACATTTGATATGTATTTAAAAATCTAGATCTAGGTATAGGTTGTTTGCTTATTAGTTATTTTAAATTAAATTGTGTACCTATGCATGATGTATGAACAAATTTTAATTTAATATTTTTCATAGTTAACGAAATTACATTTAAGCTAGGTGTTTCAAAACAAAAAAAGACATTAAGTTAAGGAAAATAATTTTTTTAAATAAGATTTTATCAGCTGTTTCTAAAATATTATTAGTTGCATTTGTTAAATGATTTATAATATTAAATTAAATAAATTAATAGATAGATTTTAAGTATTCATTGAGTGGTATATGTATATTATTATTTATTAATACGACATAATAATTAATAAGTAGTATTTTATACTCAATGGTAATATTATGTGTTACTATTTATCCTATTGTATATGCAACAAATCGTACATGGATATCACAATAACAATTATTACTATTAGTATAATTGCGTAATTTTATTATTGCTTAAATAGTTGAAAATAATTGCATTTTTTTGAATATATAGCTTGTCTGAATAAGTACAGTAATATAGTTTCTTTTTCGAAATTTGAAGTGTTTAATCAAAATAAATTATAAATATTAATCTATAATAATATTATCATTGTATTTTTCATACTATAGGATATGTATTGCAGACATTGTTGTTTAAAATTTCCATTACTAAAGATAAATGTATAGATTTAATTTAAAAATAATGAAACAAAATAAATTACTATCATATGTTTAGTATATGTTTTTATTTTTTTAGTTCCGTCGATGATGACAATACAGTGAAACAAAGTTTAAGTGAAGGGAAACGTTTAATAATTGTTCATGCTGGAGGAGAAGAAGGTTTTGTTCCCAATGCTTTACTAACATGGGAAGCTCAAAGCTCTAGTGGTGATTACCACGATAATATGAATAAAGATAATTATTATAAATGGGTCACAGAAAAATTACTACCAAATTTAAGTAAAAATTCTGTTGTGGTATTGGATAATGCGACTTATCATTGTCATCAATCTAATCGTGCTCCAAACTCTAATAGTTTAAAAAAAGACATGATAAATTGGTTGACTGAAAATAATATAAGTTTTAATTCAACTATGTTTAAACCACAACTTTATGATATAATACGTAAACACAAAACAGTGATGATTAAATATTCTTTGGATGATATATTAAGTAAAGAAGGCCATAATATTATTAGACTACCACCGTATCATCCGGATTTAAATCCCATTGAAATGATTTGGTCACAAATAAAACAGTACATTGCGAAACAAAACCATAATGGTAGCATCAAAAAAATTGCAGAACTATGTAAACAAAAAATGGAATCTATGGGTGGTTCTGAGTGGGGAGCAGTTTGTGCAAATGTGAAAAAATTAGAAGCAGAAATGTGGAAAAATGAAAGTTATATGGACATCGAAATCGATAAATTAATAGTAACGTACGGAGAAGATACAACTGAAGACAGCGATACAAGTACTGAAGATGAAAACGATGATTTAGGTGTAGTACCACTTCAGCCATAACAAATTGTTGATATTATGTATATTAAAATAATTGTTATTTATAATATTATTATGTACATTATTTATTATTATTATTATATTATTTATATTATTTTACAATTTCTACTTTTTGTTCTTAAATAAAAGATTATTATCAGAATATTTGATTTTAAATTAATATCGTAAAATAATTTTTGTGACAATTGTTGGTTTATTGATGTATTTTCGGTAATAATATTCAAATATGGAGAACCCCTGGCAACGACTGTATATACGTATTACTCACATTGTTGTACAATATTATTGTCTAATGGTGCGCTTCCCAATAATTACCGTACATTTTACTTAAATTAAAGGAACGGCCAATATATTAAACTAGGTAGTGATAAATATACCTATGGGGTACGTACTGACTACTAGAAAACAATAAACCTATTACACTATTCGTCGGAACAGTTTGTTCCGCTTGATTAGTATGGACGTATGGGGTGTACTTATAGTATTTGACACGTACTTCAGTTGCGGAAAACCTGTTAATGTTGTCACAAACATAATGATACTTATAATAAATTATGTACATATTATATTAATTTACTATGACGGTAAAATGTTTATTATTTTTTGCACAGTCGGTTTACGCATACCAGCAACACAGAAATCTTGATATTTGGCTCATTACAAAAACCGTTATCTGTACATGAAGATAATTGTAGTATAGTATAATTCATAACTAACTCGTGTTGGTTGTTATACGGACATGCGGTCATATAGCAAATAATTACCTTGTAATAATCGCATTCATACATAACAATGTGTACGGATAATGTTAAGTAACTGAGCGTTCTACATCTGATAATAATTTGATAAAGTAGGTGTTATTATTTATTGTTATACATGTCTGATATCCCCCAGGTATTATATATATAACCAATCTAATTTAAATAAGTGTTGTAATACCTACTGCGTGTCATGTCATGATTTATTTTGTCAATTTTTCGTATTCCCATAAAATATATAAATTCTAAAACAATAAAATTGCGAACTGGGGAAAGATTATAGCTGGCATAGGGAAGTATGAAAATCTAGTGGCCCGTGTATTTTTGAATAGACAGAGTTGTTACAACGACTAATTTATATATAGTAACCTTGGTTCTGTATCATTTTTAAAAGCAGTGACAACACATTTTACTTATCTCCATGTCTGACGTATTATTGACAACTAATACAGGGAAGATTTGAGATCTAAGGTTTTTCAAAAATTTACTATCCTTTTAAACAGCCATTTAAAAATAGGAAAACACTGTATTAATTTATATTATCAAAAAGAATTTTCATATTTATTTATATCTATTTATCTAATTAATTAAATAATTTTAATATTTATGGAGAAGTTTACTTCACATATTCTAATATTTCTTAAAAATTATTAAAAAATATTCAATAACATAAAAACATAGGCAAGGCTACGGCGTGTGCAGGTGCATACTTTGTGAGCTTTATCTAGGACTTAATATAAATTAACAATATTTGTCAAAATCACTAAAATTTAAAAAACTATTTTGAGTTCGAAATTTATAAAAATATTTCTTCATATGTCTAATATTAGAAAATTTAACACGAAATTTTTCATAAGTTTTTCTACCTATAAAAATATTAGCATAAAGTTTCAATCATTTTTCATAAGCATTTGAAATTCATTTTTTTTTTAGGTACCTATTAGATATTTACTCGTTAATTAACGATTGTTCATCAAATGATTTTCTTATAATAGTGCAATTCAAAAGCGATTTAATAATACAAGGTTCCTTGTAAATTGTTATAATAGCAGTTAAAAATTATACTATTGGTGATACATAAACATAATTTTTTTTTAATCATTTAAAGTTTACATTTTGACAAGATCTATCAAATTCATGGTATATTTGCAAATTATTTTGCAGTTAAAAATCAATAAAATACTCGAATTTTACAGCTAAGGATTAAAAATGTAAAAAAATGTCTTATAAGTAGTTCATTTACAGTGACTAAAAAATAAAAAATAAAAATATATATAAAGACGGTTTTTTTATTAGATATTTTAAGTTCAAATTTGAGCGAAATTAAATATTTAATCGAAGAATAATATTTTCAATTATTTTGTTGTAATTTAAAAATATTTATGGGTAAAACTTTTGAAGCATATAAGTATATTATCATATTTTATAAGCAAAATTACATTTTTAAATGTAATATTTTTGGGAAAGATTAATTTTCACACATACATGCTGTATTACTCATAGTTATATGAATTACTTGAGTATACTAATACTATTATAAATTATACTTATACCTGATTAGTAGCATAGGCTGGTAGACTGTCTTCTGATACATAAATATTGAATTTGCCCCCCGATATGAATGTCCGACTACACCTATACATAAATGCCTCTAAATTTGCATTCACAATTGATGAGCGCAATCTACTTTTAATGATTTTTAACTTACTTGAGCTTTTTTCATAGTTAACCTGACTAAAAGACATACTTTGTTTTTCAATAGCTGGCCTTTTTATATGCACTCATAGATTATGTTTTGGAACATTTTGTCATCAAAACTTGATGCATGAAACAAAACATAAAATAAAATATATATTTGTCAATTTGTCAGTACACACGTGATACGTTTATTTACTGTAATGTAATAATTAGACATATTTATAGCGTAATATGATATATTTTAACCTTTCAAAATTCCAACATCCCAGACCGACCCATAATCTTATAATTTTCACCGGCCTAGGAAGATAAATCTCCCTACAACACCTCTAGCCAGTACGTTACTGCTGTAACTTGTAAGGCCTGAAGTAATGAAGAAATCGCATAACCGTTTTAAGGATTTTATTATTCACACTAAAAGTATTTATTATTATTATTTTTTTTTTTTTTTGTCAATGAACTATACATCTCAACCATTATAAGACGATTAATAATTAAAAATTTTTTATTGTTTTGGTTATTTAAAAATATAGGTACAAGATATAATAATATGAGACGAATTAAATTAAATCGACGTGGAAGCAGGAAATAATTTAATATTTGGTCAGATTTCATGTTAAACGGACAACGTGCGGCGTGATTAAAACGTACTTAATCGGTAATTTAAATTTGTTTTTATGATTTAACGTTACACGAGTTTCAACGGAGCGTATTAATTTCACAACGATATATTACACTGACACATACATATCGGCTATCGTATCAAGTTCACTCGACAACCGACTCTCAGATAGTGAGACGGAATTAAACGAACACGGTCATTTAATACGGTGTATTATAATATTTTAATCACATAGCTATATTACGAATTCGTTATCGGTAGATATAATAGATAGGTATGCTATGTTTACCACGTGTGTACATACCGTTTGCTTGGTTCGCATTAGTCCAATTTTCCGATTTTCGTGAGCCCAATTCAAAAGGATCAAATGAGTGATAACTATTAAATGTTTGCTATATTGTAATAATTACGGACAAATTTGTACAGAGCAAAATTTTCGTCTACTTATAAAAATATTTTATCGGCTTCTTTTCGTTGCACACGAAATGAACTATACGTATGGTTAGATCAATTCCGTTTGTAGTCACATAAAAAATTATAATATACATTTATGTGTAGGACAACTATTTTAATAGTAAAAAATATAATTGTATTGATGTATTATATGTATTGGTAGAAACATTATAGTTATTTCAACTATACAGTTTTTACTATACTTAATTTAAAAAAATTAAATTTTTAATAAAATATAAAGTTAGTAGGTATACAGTACACTGTAGTAATTTACTTTTAAATTGTAAATTTTTATTAAATTTGGTATGGTATGTAAAGCACCATAATACATGGTATTTAATAGTATTCTACTAGGAAATTTTTTTTTATACCTATGCTTCTAACTAAATAACTACTTATTTCATTGTAACTGCAGTGTGGTCCGCGTTTAGAATATTTTTGTTATTCACGAAACACAATACCTAGCATCATTTAGATAGAATTATTTTAATAATCATAAAGTATCACATTTATTAACAACTTAATCACTTGGTGAAGTTATCGAATATTTTAATCTATTTTATTTGCAAGGTTATTATTTAATACCAACAAGAATATTGTTAAAATTTTGGGTAATCTTAGACATTAGCCAACGCATATTTGATAATGTCATAGTTATTATTATAATAGTGATCAATGATCACAATTTTTTCTTATAATATAAATAAATAAATAATTATAAATTAGGTATTTAATATTAAAATTTGAAATATTCTTTATTAAAAATAATTAAATTCAAGGTACACATTAAACGTTACATTAACACGCATATAAAATACGTATTGTGTGTAAGGGGTTGTAAAATTCTAAGTTGTAACCATTTCCAATGGATTGGGTAAGTTTGAGTATAGTAGGTACTAGCTTTACTATATTAATCTTATCGCTGTAAGTGAGGTAAGGTAACACATAAACGCTTTTAGTTAAGTAATATTGAAAATCTTATATAAGTAATACATTCTAAGAAATTTCTCTTAAAAAAAAAAAAAAAATGATTTTGTTCAGGAACTTTGAAGGGGGAAGGTGATGCAAATGCATCACTTGAGAAAATTTTTTTCAACGATTTGAACTTTTAAAATAAAAAATTAAGTACAAAAATGTTTTCCTAATTAATAAATTATGTCCATTAATTACATTCAAAATAGTAATTATTAAATACTTACTATGAAAAACTGTTGTATCGTAGTATTAACGTAGGTAAACAACCATGAGAAAATGGAAATACAACGCGTCAATTAATTTATTTATTTTGGTTATTAATGATATCATTATTATTTGTGTATTAATCGTTGCTTGTGATACATTGTTATGGGTACGTCATGTTTGAGCAACGAGTTATAATATATTGGTGTATATAAATAATGTATTATAATTTATAATAGAACATAATTTAAAGTTGATTAATAATTAATATTCATTTAAAAAGGTAAGAAAATAAAATAATTTTGGAACAGCAAATAAAAGAAATTATTGACGAGTTTGAATTGAGTTCTAGTTGGTGGACATTATTTTTCAATTATTGATATGTGCGTAATGTAAATAAGAAATTATATTTTCTTAGATCTAATAAACAAAATAAATTGATATGTTTTATAAATGATGGTATTTTATCACTGATGTGTAAAGATTTCATATTAATTTAGGGTAAAAGGCATTCCTGCTTATCTACATTTTCGATACAAAAATCTATACATTTTTATGGTTATAAATTATTAAAATGAATACCCAGACAAAGTGTAAAACGTAAAGTATAGTGTAGCGAATTTTTTTAAAAACGTTTTCAGTAACTTAGGGACTAACTTTATGCTTTTATTTAGTAGAAATGTACTTCTTTAGAGATAAATTATGATTATGTTAACTATGCAATAATTTTAAAATCACATATAATGCTGTTAAAATAATATATTACGGTTTATGAGGCACAATAGCAATGTTAAATTTTGGTGCTATAAATATGACAAACAACTTCTTTAATAATAGTCACTAATAGGCTTTAATTAAAGTATCCGATTTGTAATGATTAAAAAGTTCTTTATAGATTGTAATAAACAATGAAATATTATTTAATAGTTTATGCTTATTATAGTCTCCGTTTAATATTAATTAGTATTATATACTACTTTTTAGTTTCTAGATGTCTACGGAACACTATTATGTCGTAATAAATGTCAATTGCAGCGCAAATTCTATTTCTGCGAAAATATTACATCATTAAAATTTAAAGTTGACTGTGATTAGATAGGTTCATGCATTTTGTTTTCTACATTTACTGTACTCAATGCTGTGATGCTGTCAAAATTAAACGTCAAGCTGTAGTTGTTAGTTGTTACAAAACATTCTACATCACTTTATTTAAAATTATTTCACGTCAATTATAATTGTCTATACTAAATATTGATGTTAAATGTATTAAATATTATGTAAGCGCAAATAATTTCGAAAATCCAATTTGTTTAATAACGTTTTTTTTGAATAAATCTTAGAATATCATTTTTAAAGGCGTTCGTTTAAATTTAACAATGCAGGGATCTATACTAAATAGTATACATAGTGTTTCCTTTATACTGATATCATCTTCAGAAATAGTAAGATGCTTTTTTATCTTCAAAAGCACTAAAATACTTTTATCTTCAAGACATGATGTATAATATTTTTGCTAATTTTTTACTAATTACTTACTATGGATGTTTTAATTTTTTTTTTTAATTTTTTATAAATGTTGATAAAAATGACTATGCTCGAAGTATTTTAAAAATTTAATACAAGGTTAGGTTCTTCATAAGTAAAGTTGTGTGTATTTAATTATTTGAAAAATCATAAAATTATTTATTGTAATTACTAGTTCTTAAAAATTAAACACAAAATACTTTATTAATGTTTTTACTAAAACTTAAAAATATCAAAAATACATAATCACAATATTTTTTTCATAGATATTTCAATTTCAAATTTTGGCTTAATTGGATATTAAAAAAAAAAAAAAAAAATAATAATAATAATAATATATATTTATAGTTATTTTGTTGTAATTAAAAAAAATGTATTATTATATGGTTTAAAAATTTTATTATAATATATTATTATTTAAGCAGTTAAAACTTTTGCGCACAATGAATATTATTATTTACTACACACAATGAAATTTTCAAAATATTTAGATTAATTTTAAGCTATATTTTATACAACTTACCTATTTACACCGTTTTAATGTGTAATGCGCATCGTGTTAACTTATAAGTTTTAGTTAATAAGAGTAATTATTATTAGTTATTATTACAAAAAAAAATGTAATTTGTTTTTGGAAAAAATTAGTACAAACTACCGTATTACTAATAAAGAGATAAATTACTAATAAAATATCTATGAAGTATAGGCTAATAGATTGTTTACACTTAATTATTATTTTATTAGTAATAATTTATAATATCATTTAATTTAAATTTAATACATATGTAACAACGATCTACTCAATAAAAAGATACAGTAACTCCCACAATACATTAGCGTTTGTCGATTATTTATTACATTTTTACCTATATTTTATTTTTATAAATAAAAAAACAATCGTAATTATTATTATCGTTATTAATTTAATATTAAATTTGATTATCAGTTGTATCCTTGGTTTAATCTCTATTGTTTTAGTTTTGTATAAATATATGTATATTTTGAGTTATTCCACAATTATATTTGACACCTTGATAAAAATAATGTTTAGTGGATATCTTTTTGATGTTATAATAACGTGCTTAGATAACAATTATTTTATCGATATTTAATGGTATATAAACCCTAGAAAATACGATTTATTGTAACAGTATATGTGCTACAGAATAACTGTGTACGACTTAAATAATATTATGGCTGGTTTAAAGATTTTTATCACAGTAGCTTTGACGTTGGTTGCTAAGGTAATGAATACTATATGATTTTTAATTTTTAAATATAAAATAACATTACATTTTAATAAGATATTTTATTTGGTGTGATTTAGGATGGTGTATTTTCATGTTCATTACGAAGTCATAAACATGGTTCATCACAACCATGCTGGTCTCCGACGTCTAATTCTACTTCTTCACTAAACCTCACACCGGTTTCGAAGCCAAATACAATATCTTCTCCTTGTGATTCTTCAGCTAGTCCGAGTTCTTGTTCATCGAGTGTTCATGCAAATGGATCACCCATATCTTCTACACCAACCCTTTCTCCAGATTTGTCTTCGTCGGGATCAACACCATTAATACCACCCACGCCACCAGCGCCTTCTAATGTTACAACCATTTTAAAATCTATAATTCAAATGTTATCGTCTCCAGCATATTCCAATGTACAGGTAGATGGTAAAGCACCAACTTCTGATAATTCAATTTTACCCTCTTCATCTACATCGAATGCAGCACAGTTGCCTGCTTCTGTTTCAAAGCAACATACAACATCTTCAGCATGTGCCTCAGACTCCTCAAGTTCTTCAAGTATTTTACCAAATCCGTCGTGTAATTCAGTCCAGTCTATTTTTAGTACTGTTTCGATACCAAAGTTGTCATATTCACCATCAACACCGCCTACTATTATTGATACAGACATCATACAATTTTTACTCAATGTTTCGTCTTCAGTTCCATCATCTTCATATTTATCTAATACTAAGCCGACGCATTTATCACCACCATGTCATCTATTTACGTCAGCGTTAAACAAAAACGTTGTTCCAGGTACAAAATCATGTGCTATATCACACCATGTTGCGCCTTCGTTGAGTGTATTACCAGGTGTGACGCGCGGTTCATCCTCGCCGCCTTATCATCCAGTTCATGGAGTATTTCCAGTACCAGCTTCTGGCAAACCTCCAGCATCATTTATAGAACATGAACTAGAAACAGCACCTGAAGAATTTCCAGCTGCAAGTAATGTGCCAGTTTCAATACCAGTAGTAACTTCAACGTCTACTCCACCTTCATTTGCTGGTTATAACCCAGTCTTTATAAATCTTTTACTAAAACTAATACAATCCGCTCAATCACAAGCGGTTTCTTCTTCTCCTTTAACACCTACTAAAACCTATGATATACACATGCCAAACGTAACTCCTGTATCTGTTTTGGATAAAAAGCCACATACTATTTCACCTGCTTGTGCATCATCTTCTGAATCGTCTAGTTCTTGTTTATCAAATGTATTAAATAATCAGTCAAATAGTTCGATTTCTCCTTTTCAACAAATGCTGATCTCTTTAACACCTCCACCTGTTTCAAGCATACCTTTTGGCTATAATCCAGAATCCATGAAACTAGTCATTAAACATTTAATATCTAACAACATTTCTACTTCAACTTCATTGTCGTCATTATTTCCACTTCTTCAGCTTAAATTAAATGCCACTCCAACCGTTTCTTCTACCCATAATCCAATACCAACGTCTACTTTTAATAGACCATTATCCGATTTAAATCCTAATGTATTCAATTTATCGTCGAATAATACATTTGATTCTACTTCTGGTTCTAAAACCAATCAAAATACATCGATTACTAATAATCAAGATCTCGCTATTATTTTAATGAAGCTTTTTAGCGCTTCCAATGCTTCAAAAACGTCCTTTGTTCCTTGTTCACCATCATCAAACTCATATTCCAGCTCCACGTTAAATACTACTTCAATTTCACCTGTTCCTTGTATACCACCAGTTAGCTCATTGTCAGATATTTTAAGTAAATTCTCCAGTCTTAAACCCGTTTCAAAACCACCTTTACCTAGTATAATCTCAAGTCCCATTATTACACCATTATCAAATGTAAAACCATTATCGGAACAAAATTTAGCTATAACACCTACTTCGTATCCAATAACTCCGTCATCGGATATTAACCCATGTCGTTCAAAACACAAACGACTACCAAAATTGTCTAGTTCAACATTAACTGGTGTCAATCTATGCCTCAAAAATGTTAAACGACCGCATACACCACATTTACCATTACCATGCTCACTATCGCCTACTAAATTAAGTTCACCCGCCATATAATTAAATTAAATTATATTTAGTATACTATTTTATATTGAACTATACTGACTGTTATAACAATTGTTTAAAGTTATATATATATATATATATATGTTAAGATCAATTTTATTATTTTGGTATTATTATGTAAAATAATTGTTATAAATTATAATAACGATTTAGTATATTTTTGTTTAGATATAATATTATGTAAAATAATCATAAATTTGTTAAACTTATTTTTTATTTAATCATGTTATTTATTATGTTTGAAATAAAAGTTACAACCAGGAGTATAAAAAAAAATATAATTTATCGTTCCAAATTATTATTATACTTAAATTTTATCTAACCTTTGGTAAGTTTATTTTGAATTAAATTTAATTACAAATAATAACTGTTTTAAATATTTAAAAGGAAACGGTTAAAATATTAGTTAATATAAACTGTATATTATTAAAGCTATACATTAAACTGCAAAGGGTTAAATAAACAACTTGATAATAACACCAATTATTTGGTAATTTAATATAATATCAATATAATATAATTGTAACGATTGTTCAATAGGTATGGTACTTAACGTGTAACAGTTATTAGCAATTATATGTAGCATTAGTATAGTAATATGACTACTGTAAGATAATATATCATATAATACCATAAATTAAAAAGAACCATATTATTATCAAAGTATTATATTTTATAAATAAAAAAAGAAAATTATACAAATGCTCAAGAAAAATTTGCTTTATACAGAAGCATTTTACTTTCTAATTTTCAAAATTTCAAAATGGTTTTTAAATTTATTAATTAAATAAATTATATTCATGTTTTTAATTATTTGATTTAAATTTAACCTGTTTTAAATTTTATCATACCTCAAGATTGACATTTTTTTTTTTTTTTATCAATGCTTCACTAATAAAAATGAATGTAAACATGAGTTATTTTTTTAAAAAAACACTTAGCGTTTTGTAATAAGCATTATACCAAGTTATATAAACTACAAACATTTTTATTCAACTGTAAGACAACAGTTATATTTATTTCACGGATTTATATGCACAAAAACTATAAAGTATTGAGACGTGCTACATAAATATGTATTAAAAATTATGAAAATAAGTATTAAATATAAAAGTATATGTATTACATAATATAATAATAAAAATAATATCTAAACATTTTTAATTTTAATTGGTACAAAAAGATAAGTTTATAAATAGGTACGAATTAAATTTTACTCGTTCAATAAATAAACGAATTTTAACGTTTCTTTAAAAAAAAATAATTTATACAGATGATTATTTAGGTAGATATAAGCGCCTTTTCATTCTTTATTGTTAAAATTTAATTATTATGCGGTATTCAATATTTTTATTGGTGAAACTATAATACGTCTTGTTCGTTAATAAATATTTGTAAATTAAAAATAATTTTTTAGAATCATTAAAGTTGTTGACACATACTTAAATAAGCTTTATATTAATCTTGATAAATAGTCTTGATAAATTTTATCACATTGAGTTTATCCGTTTAAATACTTAATAATACTTTATTAGTTTTGAGTATCTAATATTTTTATTTCCGTGTTATTAGAATAGGGGCGGACTGGGTCAATATTTTAGGCCGAGAATTTTTTTTTGTCAAATCAAAAATAAACTGGCAAAAATAATTTGGATAATTTGATCATAACTCATAAGTATGTGAAAAATATATTAATGATGAAAAAAAAAAACCTGTATTTAAAAAAAAATAATGTGTTCAACATTTAAATCAGATATAAAATATACACATATTACACATATTATAACATATGTTTAGATAACACATTTTAATGTACTACCTATATTAATTTAATATTAATATTTTTTTACATTATTCGGTTGTTTTTTTCTTTTTCGTAATATCACTAATATCCTCAATTATGGCTATGATATTTTAATCTCATTTAACGCAAACAAATAAAATAAAACACGGGATTACGTTACATTACATCATTGTATTTGCTGTCCGCGAAAAGTGTGAGTGAGCATCAGCACCAGTACCGTAGTTGTTATTAGTTATTACGAGTATAAAAAATAATAATTTCAGTTTATTAATAAATCCCTATATTATAGGGTATTCGCTCATCATGTATATTTATATCTGTATGTATATTTCGTACATCGTATAAATTTTCTGAACGAAATATAAAGTAGTTTATCAAGAATACACTTGATCGCTTCATAATACTATTAAAGATAATTAACAAAAATCTAAAAGGAATAAATATAAAGTTGCATACAAACCTATGCTCTAGATCTCTAGTCATTGCTCATAAACACTATAAACTATTTTTCAGTTTTTAGTTTATTGTAGTATAAAAATATATTTTACTTAAAAACATTTTGATCGTGTTAATATTTTTTAATTTAAAAAACAACTCATGAGTTATGATGAATACAGTATTTCATTTTTTAACTTTTTTTACTAAGATTTTTTTACCAATATAATATCAAAAAATACTATAAAAAGTCTGAAGTTTTATTAATAAATTATTCAAAACGATTGGTTTGAACAAGAGTACACAGGTGATTCTTTTTTTAGTATCTATCCGGACTATAATGTTCTTTGTATAAATGGACTATAAATTATAAATCTGTATAGTATGTACATACACTATGAAGTATAACATAATATACAATTAAAATGATTCAATTTAATACAGATATGTTTATTGTATTTTGTATTTATAATTTAAGATATCTAGTTTGAGTAAAAATTAATTTTTTTGTAAATTTTATAGTTCATATTTAATTTGAAAATAGTAAATAAGATAAACCTAATATATTTTAGTAGGTACCTATATAACCTATATAAATATATTATACATTTATTGAACTCTTATAATGAATGTCTAAAAAAATGGATTTCATGAGATTTAAATTATAAGCAGATTACAGAATATAAATTTATATCCACAGTAGTGTATATTTTATAGGTGTACAGAATATGTGCTATAAAACGTACGTTATAAAAAACACATGTTTTGTGTAGTCGGTGGAGGTACTTTTATAAATCTGTATTAATGAATTATTTTAAATTTAGGGCTTTAAGATAACAATTGTAAGTATTATTTTAAAGTGTAATGTGTTTATAATATATGTATATATAGAGCGAATATATATCAAAATATAGAAAACATATAGCTTATATTTTTTTAACAAACAAATTATACACTCATCGTTACTTATTATTTATTCTTAACTCGTAAGCACTAACCAGTGATTTTTATCAGTAGCTTACTATATTTTTATTTAATGAAATATTTCAACACAATATATGTATTTAAACTTTATAATATGTATACATTAATAATTTAAGTTCTAAAATTGATAACATAAATAAGTAATTTAAATTAAATTGTCTGTTTAATTAACAAAATATATTTTCATTATTATATATGAATTAATATATACAAATAATTTGTAACAGTTTTGGTACTCTGGATAGGTAAGTATACTCACGATAAAATCATTTAGGCAATCATTTAAGATAAAAAATATAACTTCAATTTTACTTAATTAAAAAAAATATATATATTTGTAAAGCATAATAATATATTATATGTGTATCGCTAATACACTATTATATGGAGTACTCCACCAAATAAAAAATGAAAATTTAATTTCTTAAATATCTACATTTTTAAAAAAAAATGTATTTAATAAGACACTTTAGTCAATAACTATACATTACAAATACATATTTGTACTAAACTATATTATATAAAGTGTATAATATATTAAGCTATATACATACGAAAGTCAAAAATGTACCAAGTATGTTTAAACTATAGACGGAGAACATATTGTAACTGTTGTTGATTTTAATTTATACTATGCTTGGCGTCGTAGTGTTGGACTGAGGTTGCGATAGCGGTGCTAATGATTCGACGGCGGAAGCTGACGCGGAAACCGAATCGGCGGCCGGTACAGTGTCCGAGACCGTCGCTGCAGGGCTCCTTTCAGGTTCTAACGTAGAACCGGAAGTTTTTTGTGGAACGATAGACGAGTCAGATGATGAGTTGATAGAAGCCACAGCAGCAATGACGGCCGACCCGGAATCCGATGACTGAGCTACAGCGTTAGTAGATAAGTTATTTAGGTTCGTCGCAGATGTGGTCGATGGCTCGGTGATGACAGGTGTAGTTTCTGATGAAGATATTGATTGTGGGACGTTGATAGGTACTGTTGTTGCTGATTCTATTACTGTTGCTGCTGATGCTTCGATTTTAGTGTTTGTTACCGTGACGACGCCAGGGGGTGGAGAAGTGATATATGCCGCCGGAGTGGGTGTCAAAGGAGGATGTAAACGGTCTGAAGGGACTGCAGGATTTATTAGATCGGAGCCGGGTCCTGAAACAGACAACAAAAGTGAAAGGAGCTGTTGTAGTTCAACCGGGCTAATCTGCGGGTTAGGCGTTGGAGGATAAGGAGTAGGCGTTAATAGTACAGGCAAATTTGCAGGCATAGGATGGTGTACGGACGAGCTCAACGGCGGCAACGGTAGCCGATGTGGTGGTTCCTGTGTAGCTAAATACTCGAGCAAAAGATCAAAAAAAATTTTGTCGTTATTGGAAATACCAGAAACAGGCGTTAAATATTGCGGTTTTGTGACCGGCGGAGATGTGATTACAGGAGCTGGAATTAGCTGTGAAGATTTAAACAAACCGGGTGAAATACTTGAAATTTTGTTTAACGCGTTGGAGGGTTGCAGTCCGAGTGTCGGTGTCAAACATGAAATCGGTGTGTGTCGCAAGTTTGGAAAAGTTGGATCGGCGGCACCCGGACTAGAACATGCAGCCTTTTCTTTGTGATTTCGCAGTGTACACGAATGGACGCCATCCTATTTAGACAAACAGTGAACAATATTATAAAACGATAAAACGTTATAAAGTAGTATTATTTAGTTAATTTAACATAAGTTAATCCATGTTTTAGTTAACATTTTTGAACATTTTTGTTTTTACATAATTTTAAATCATTAAAAACATTTTTCTAAAAAAAAAAAAATATATTTTCACCTTTTTTTAAGTGACAACGTGAATTTGTTACAACTAAACTTTAAATACCTATAACTAATAAACTAATAGTCAATTTGATTTTTTAGATCGAAATATTTTAAAGAATATTTTACTTTGGATTATGAAGCAAAAAAAAAAAAAAACAAACAATAATAATGTATATTGTCATTCAAAAGATTAAAAACATAAAAAAAAAAATAATAAAATCAATAATTTTTATCAATAAAGTCGTTTTGTAACGACTTAAAATGATATAAAAGAAATATTTTCAAAAATATTAGCGTTTTCTGAAATAATGAGTGGTTTACATTATGAATGGATCATCTAGCAATATTAGTAATAAATACCTGCACGATCTGCAACGACACGACTGCTGCTAAAAAAAATGTCAAACTAGACATCATTCGTATAGGTAGTATAGAAAATATTGTTTAAATGGCATACGACAGAGTTCTGCAACGCACTAACTGATTTTCTCGATTGAACTCATTTGGGTTTATATAGGTATCTGCCGTTAAATGTCGATAACACAAACGTAATCGCGGCACGTTACCGCCACATCAAATAGATTATGTGATTTTATGTTCATATAAAATAACATTTCAATAACAAGGTATCAAATATACAACAATCGGAAATAGGAATGCAGGATATGATGGTGAAGAGATAGAGGTACACGCATTTATATGATACTCTGAGATACTCGCGAGATTATATTATGCCTATCAAGCAGTAAGTATTTTTTCTGATTTTCCGTAGTGCACATTTTTACATTTGAGTTTAATTACTATCGATTATGGGATAAATGGTGAATGTTTTTTTGGTTGCATAATTTTATAGTACTATATAAAGGTGGTGCATACCTTTTATTTTTCGTTGTTCACAAAGTGTGTCTCGCAGTACACACAAAAATAGCCATTGTTATAAAGGATAAAGCGCGTACCTACTTATAAAGTGTTAGTAATCTCATACGGTGACACGTTTTTTATACGCTAAGACTGGGACATTGTTGGAGGGCAAGCTATTTCGGTTGACATCGCTCAGTAATTAATTATCTAAATAATAGGGTATAGTGTATACGGTTATTATAAGTATAATATGGTAACGTGTTATATCATGTAGTATCACATGTAATGGCTAATTGTTATACTACATTAAAATATAATATATATATGTATCTATCGAAAATGCACAGTTTTTTTGAATTTCTATAGATTGTTGTATTATAATTTCTAAATTTTAAGTGCTTATTTAGGATTTGGTTTTGAATAAAATAATTTAATGTCTAATAAGCACGTTTTGAAATTTATTATTTTTATTTAAATTTAATTTATATAAATTATAAACAATATCTCATTCTTGAGAAAAGAATTAAACGCTTTAAATGTTTCATGTAATATGTATAATATATAATTAGCAGTTTTTAATGACTACGTTACCTGTGGTTCTTTTTTCCTTATACACTTAATATAATAATAATAATAAAAGAAAAAAAATCAAAACTGTTTATGTTTTATTAAAATTGTACTAGGCTTTAAGCTAAGAAATCTGGATAAAAAATTAATACACTTGCCACGTGAATAACTTACAATAATTACAATATATATAGGAATTAGGAACCTATCTATATTATGAAAATATAATTATGCCTATAGGCTATAACCTATACGATATTATACCTATGGTAGTTGTGTCGTATATCAGCTAATTGCATAAATGTATATTTATTAATTATAATTATGCGTTCTTTGAATCTACGAAGTTATAGTATCATACATTATTGAAAATAGTAATAAATCAAATATATAATGAACGTAACGTAATATTAAAAAAATTATTAAATTACAGTCTACATGATACCAAGGCACTCGTTATATCGACGCGCAATCCAACATTGCATAACTCTATTAAATTTGAAAGCAATGATATAATGAAAAATGATCGCATTTGATAACAATAGAATTCAGAGTGGAGAAAAAAATCATAGTTTTCGAAAAATAACAAAAATAATCAGTTACCTAGTTAAGACTTAAGACAACACATTTATATCATAAATCATAATACTATTATAAAACTAATCACAAATAGATAATTCATAAAATAAAATATAAACATGTATTCATGGCGTATAGTTAAAAATTGATAAAGTATTTTTAAATTACATTTGGATTACCACATGAATATTTATTTTTAAATTGTTAATTTATTGTTTGAAATTAAAATTTATATTAATTTTATAAAAAATAGTAAGTTCTCAATATCATCTAAAGAGTTTTCTCAAAAAGCTTTTCTTTTTTTTTTTTTAAATTTTATATACAATCTAATTAATATTACGAGATAATGCTAAACAATTAGATTAGACATTTGGTGTAGTAAAATATTCAAAATAAATTTCAGAAATTGACAAAGAGAATGTGAAGGGAATAATTTATTTAGTATTTTAAATAAAATATAATATAACATATAACGTTTATAAAACTATTCTTACATTTATATTTCTGATACACAATACCATACGGTTATCATTTGCTTATGAATAATATTGCTTATTTTTTATTTATTGTCAAACAATTATATTATTTAGTATCTAACTAATCGAAAATAGTAGTACCTATGATATATAATTTTTTATTTATATTTATAATTTGAAATAAGTAACACTCCTTTTTATTTATTTATTTTTTCTTTTATTAAAAATTGTTTAGATTTTTCTATACTCATAAGTTAACTATAATATTTTTTTAAATTGTATATTCTGATGAAAATTTATTGATAATGTTTATATGTTATGTAAAATATTGGAAACATCGTTTATTGTTTAATTATACTTAAAATATGGATAAACATAATGTCAATACAGTGGCATGCACTTAGGGCAAGTCAGCTAGGTTACCAAGGTAAGAACCTTAAAATTAGATAACAGAAATTCCATTGTATGATTTAATTACGAAGTATACTTAATATTTTACATTGTACTTCACTGATAAAAAATAAAAGATTATGTATTTTTGTATAGGCAATACACTGATAGGAATGTTCATGGTTTTGAAGACCTACGCCGTAAGTTTTACACGAATGAGAGAAAATAATTGTTGTTGTGCTTAATCTACCTATGTATTATTAATAAATAGTATCTTTTAATATTTTTTTAATAGTAAAAGAATTAAAAATTAAGAATAAATCGTAATTATACCTACGTTTCCACATCATGCAATGCCATAAAAAATTGAACTATAAATGCATAAAAAATTATTAAATGTTACTTTACGATAATCATTTTTTAAATTTTGGCAAGAAAACTAATAAGGAATTTTATATTACATTTTTAACGTCTAAAGTATTAAAGTTGAACATTTTATGATTTTAACTATAGAATAATATTAAAAAACTTTTATGATGTTGACTATTAAATTAATAAAAAACTAATGTGAATTTGAACTAACTTCTTATTTTTAATTGCAGTAACAACAGCTAATTAAGAACAACGTTAACCGACATATGACCGCCAGCGGTCATCTGTAATTCTCAAATTTTATACATTCGTGACCGCCGGCGCCCACGTTCATCATTGCTACCACACCACATGATCGCCGGCCACCATAAATTAACTTAGTTTTATATTATTAACTTTTTTATGTTTATTAATACAATAATATACCAAAATAAGGACGGTGGTATAGCAAGAATTATTACAATTTTTTGATAAAGGTACCTATAATACATTTTTTTTTCAATTTTTTTCAAATATATAATATATAAAAATTTGGAAAACATTGAAAAATATGTTTGGCGTATAACAAATATCTATTGAATGACCGTCGACGGTCATGTGACAGTCAACGTGTTTTTTCACGAAAAAAAAAAAATTGTCAAGTGCGCACCATTCTGCTGTATAATAAATATCGAGTGAGTTGATTAAATAGATGTGTTAAATTCGAGTTCTTTTTATTGAGCGGAAACGGGTGTCAGCCTATATCATAAAGTACTTATGTTTCATGAAATGTTTTTAGATAATGTGATTAAGATAATTTTATTCATTTTATTATTATAGTAAATTGATCCAATTATAGCCAAAAAAATTGCATTTAGTATATTATTTATATTTAATTATTATATGTATACCATATTACAATATTATTATTAACTAATATAAGTCAAAACCTCATTACCTACAGTAAAATAGTGTGAATTCGTTTATGTTATTAGGTACTATATGTAAAGTGATACTATCTATTTAAATAATATCTTTAAATTAATTAATATACATATTTTAAAAGTTTCATTGCGTAAGTAAATTGTATTATACATGTAAAAGTAACGTGACCTTAATTATTTTTCTTCAAATTGGGATACCTGTTCATTTTAATAAAAAAATCATATAATTTTGTGTAAAATAACAATTTTTTTATTGAAAAAAAAACATTTATTATTTATTTAAAAAACGACAAAAGAAAATGCAGTTAATATATTAATCGTAATAATAATAACAATAAATACTAAATAATAATACATAATATAATAATAGAGTCAAGCCCAGATTAATGGGGGCCAGGGGGCGCACGGTCACGGCGTACACTGATTTTGGGGGCTCATCTTTATTTCCAATATAATTATATATTTTTAATGCGTTTAAAATAGTTAAAAAAAATTATTTTAGTGGGTACAGTAGATAATTGATAATTATAAAATAAAATTGTTCTTAATTTTATAATACGAAAAATTATTAAATGATAATAAATATTAAAATAATTGATAGCGTATATAATTGGTAATAATTGATATTAAATATTCTTGATCGATTCGCATGAGGCGCCAGTATATAATAAAAATAATTTCTCAGCATTTTCCAAATTAACAAGAATAAAAAATAAATATAGGACAAGCCAAAATAAGAATAGTTTAACATCATTAATGTTATTGTATTTAGAAAATAATATTTTGCAATTGATTGATTTTAATGAAACTATTAAAAAATTTGTAATAGAAAAACCAAAGAAAAAATTTAAATTATTATTCTTTTTAACAAATACAGTATATATATATAACATGAATATAATAAATTATTATATAACTATTAATTTATATAGCCTTATGTATATTTTTTTTTGTGCTGACAAAATTACACAATAATAATATACAGTTTTTAAAATGTAGTGATACAATTTTTTTTTAATTAAAGTTGAAAGGGAGCCCACTAAGTTTATGAGGTGTCCTGAGACGCAATCTCGATCCTAAATCAGGGCTTGAATAAAGTACAATAGTAATTTTTATCTATAGACTGTGGACTATAGATTTTAGTATTTTACAGCATATATATATATTTATACGAGTATAGGTATGTATAAAGGTATACAGTATAAATTTATGATTATGATTTGTGATCAATAAATATCTACCAAAAGTCAAATTTTCTTAAAGCGGGACATTTTTAGGTTCTTTGGGGACAGCGGGACGTATGGTCAGTGGTCACGTTATGTAAATTTTATATTCTTATGAAAAATACTTTTAAATTATAACAAAATAATTAACATCGTTATACATAGCTTAAATATATTATTTTATCCAAATTCGAACTTAAAATGTCTATAAAAATGATTTATATTTATGTATTTTTTAGATTATTATTATTTGGTTCTATGATAAACTAATTACGTGAACATTTTTACTACATTTTCAAATCTTATATATATATATATATATATATAAACAAAAAAAAAACAATATTTTTTATGAATTTTCAACTATAAAATAGTTTTCAAATTTTTGCGAATTCAAAATTTTTAATTTAATTGCATGAAAAAAATTGTACCTGTGTCTTGTTATTTTAATATAGATATCTAAGAACAACTTATATGGGTTCTATATACTAAATTTTTAAATTTTTGTTAAAAAAAAAAAGTGTGAAAAATTTAAATTGTCCTAAAAATTTCAAAAAAGTAAAAATATTTAAAAAAATAAGCCACGTATAGAAAATTTAAATATAACTTTCATAGAGCATTCTTACTTCCTAGATAGGTATTCACGATTATTTATTTTTGAAAAACAAACAAAAAATAAAATAAATATGTTTGGTCAAATACTGATGTTAGGTACGTAAATATTTTTGTAATAGATAATTTTTTTTTTATAGATTTTCACAAATTTTAAGAAAATCACGGGAAATTTATACAATTTTTTACTCTTCTCAAGTATCAACTAGATTTATATTGTCATCAAAACCATTTTCTGCAAAGTCAGAGCTAAAAAGCGGGAACCAGACTATTTCCAAGGGCAGCAACAAAGTTTATAGTTTCTCAGTTTCTTAGTAATTCATAATTTGGGTTCGTCACGATTTCAGAAATTGACGGTATAAAATTAAATATTTTATCGACACAAAATGTGTTGAAATTTATGATAATGGGCACAGTGCATAATAATATACCTACTTACTGGTAATGATCAGTGGTCATATGATATTTGGGTGTTTATGATTACGGGCATAATGTATAATAATAAACTTATCTACTGGTAATGATCAGTGGTGGTATGATATCTGGTGGAAATGTGGAATGTGTATTTTCAATAAACAGATAACAACGATTCTATATTTAAATATTTTTAGAAAATAAAGTAGGTTTTAATATGGTATTACACTATCACTATAATAATAATTAATAATATTATGTTACTTCGAAACGTTTAAGTGGTTCTCAATACAAAACAATTTTGAAAGATGTATGCTTTATTTCTCCGTTTATTACTTCAAAATTTAAATTTAATCTCTTTATTAAAAGAGTTAAATAAAATTCCTAGTGTTCAACTGCTTGAAAACTTATGTCTTACTTGTTAAGTATTTTATTTACTGATTTAAATCAACGGAATACAAAGAAATATGAAGCAAAATCAATTTATAATAGAATAAAATTATTAAAATAAGTATTTATTTTAATTATTTGAACACCTCTTTTAGAAAAAATTGACATAACTTCAAATAGTTTTCAGTTAATTAATATTGATTTGAAGTATGTAATTTTCACAAACGATAAATTAGTGGGTTATACTATTATGTTTAAAAGCAGAGAAACAATTTCGAAATATTTTTAATGAAGCTATAGAAATGAATGGCATAAATACATTTTATTTGTAGGAAAATAGAACTAATTATTAGAATACATTTTTTTATGAAGAGCATTAGTTATACTTTTTTTCTGACAAAATGAAGTACGAAACATTTATTTCTATATTGAACGCATTAATAATTCAATTTAATAAAAAAAAAAGTAGAATATAAAGCTATACAAAAAATTTGGATTTTTTCAGATATAAAAAATGTTAAAAAATTATGTAAACTGCGGAAAAAACTTAAGTTTGTGAATTTTTATGTAAATGATTTAGAAGTAGAGAAACTGGTTTAATTTTAGAAATATATATCGAATTCCTTCATGGAAACTAAAAAAATGTAAGGAATGTTTAGATATTTCAATAATTCGTCGTTAAACACAACCATTCCTAACATTGTAATTGCATTGAAAATATTCATTTATATGCCGTGTTCTAATACAAGTGAGAAATCAAAAACTTTTTGCAATTATCATAACTTCATAAGTAAACGAAAAAACTTTAGCATTATGTATTTCAGATGAAAATGTTTAAAATGTGAGTTAAAATAAGTTAAATAGTATTAAGTTCATAAAACTCAAAGCTTAAAAAAAAAACATTTACATAGATTTATAAATTACTATTATTATTAAAATATATATGTAATAAAAAAACGATTTTATACATTGTTGATATTTATTGTAATTACTTACTACTTACGAACTAAATTGTTTGTTTATTTACTTTCATTGAATTGTTTATTTGGAAATTACTATACAAAGAACATGATATGATCAAAAATATCATATATAATGTTTACAGTAAAAAATGTCTCATTATTTATTACACTAATTTAATAAAATATTAATTTTAAATCTATACCAAGCAATTATATTGTTGTTAACATTGCTAAGATAAAAGAGTTAGATATTTGCAAACAATTTTTTTTATTTTTTGTCTAAATGTTTTAAAATCTTTCCCTTAAATCATATTAAATTGTTTACATATAACCAACTAGCTGACCCGGCCACGCGTTGCTGTGGCTAAAGTTTTTGTTATATTACATTAAGAGGAACAATAAGAGAACATCAGTCACGAAGTCCACTATGCTTTTTCACACAGATGGTATTTGTAAAAAAATATGGTGATCTCCTTATTTGACTTTCTACTACTATAACCCTTTGGTACAATGGATGTAATACGTTTGACTTTGTTCAACATTGTCTGCGCTCAAAATAGTTTTTTTTAAATAAAATTTTTTATTTAAAATAAAAAAAAAATAAATAAATAACGACTAAATTCAAATTGAATGTATCTAATTTACACTTAACAGTGTACTCAATGATGAGGTACACTTGAAACCACTCTATGCGTCAGATGGAATTTTCCGATTTGTTTTAAACCTGTTTTCCCTACTCCGCTAGACGTAAATATAGTTAGACAAGTTCATGTTGTATTCGTTTTTAACTATATTTCTACATATACATTATTTATTGTACGAACCAGTTATCTACATAATAGGTACATCTCGTTTATATATAATTACCTCTTGAACTTCGATAGTCAGTGTAGTCGTACTACATGAGTGGACTCCAACAAAAACGTTAAAAATAACATAAACCTACC
Source organism: Melanaphis sacchari (assembly GCF_002803265.2). Classification (NCBI taxonomy): domain Eukaryota; kingdom Metazoa; phylum Arthropoda; class Insecta; order Hemiptera; family Aphididae; genus Melanaphis; species Melanaphis sacchari. The sequence continues at coordinate 811,936 of NW_020271239.1, read as the reverse complement.
GTGCGTAAGTGAAAAACGTCATATTCCACTTCCCCGACCACTACAGTTTTGGACGCATCACGCATACCATATGCTAATTATTCTATGAATGTACTCACTATAGCATTCTATAGCTAACTACAAGTTAGCTACAAGTTGTATAATACTATTATCTCTTGGAGATTTATAATTATTAATATTTTAGTACACCCAGTGTAATAAAATATCAATAAGGCTCTTAAGTTTAGTACCTTTATTCGACATGACATTTGATGCGAAAACTAAGGTTTTACTTAGGTATTTACATCCATTTTATAGATTTACCAAAATCACTCGCTTTGTTCTTGATTAATTTATCACGACAGCTTACGAACCCCTTGATTGTTAATTTCATAATTTTATTTAATCAATAAACAATTAATAGGTATTATTTAAAATTAAATAGATCACACTTTACTAATAATTTATAATTTTTTTGATCATCTTTGTGTTTTATAAAATAAATATAAATAATAAAAAACAAATATTTCGTATTTTACTTTTACTACTGGTATACCTATTGGTATTGGTATTATAAATAAAAGTACACAATTAATACGAATAAAAATAAATAAATATTAGTTAAATATGTTACCTAAGTAAAAAATCAATTATAATAATTATTTGTTAACTATCTAAAGAAACTAAAAATTGTTAAATTTGTCAATAAAACATTATGATCTAACAAAAACATCAATATAACGTTACATAATAATATGTTAGTGACGTACACGAATCATTGCGTAAAAAATAATTATTGCTCTTGAAGCACGCATAACAAATAAAAATTTTCATAATAATTAATCTAATAATATTCCTATTTTCTATTGTGTTATATTTAATTAAACTCAAAATATTACGTGTCTGCGGCAGTTTATATACTGTGTAAAGTATATAAATATAATATACATTGTAAATACCTATATTTGTAAGTCATATACAGTTCTATTATCACATAACGTTATACTAATTGTTTTAATAATACGAGTAAAATTATTTAAAATACATAAGCACAATTTTTTTTTATAAGCATTTAAAATTCAAATTTTAACTAATTTCGTAAAAATTGTGAAAATTGGTAAGTTGTTTTGCAGTTGAAAACTTATATGCTCATTTTTCTAGCTAAGGTTTGAAAATTCAATACAAAGTTCCATATAAGTAATTTATACTGAAACAAAAATATTTAAGAATATATAAGTTAAATTTTTTTATAGAAATTTTAGGTTCAAAATTGGATTCAAAAACATTATATGTATAGAAATATGAACATTTTATGTATACTATTACATTTTAAATACATAATGATATTTTTAAACGTGATATTTTTGGAAAAATTAATTCTATTAATAGTATAATAAATAATTATTTTATCTCATAGCAGTCATAGCAATATAATAAATCATAACAGAGATACAGGTACTTATAGTAATATAGGCTGATAGATTGTCTCCTTTCAGAATCGTATTTTGTATACAATGATAAATCATTTAATTCGAACTTAAAAAATCTATCATGGTAAGTAGTAACCAACTCGAAACTTTTTATAGGTGATACTGATTTGACCATTTTCTTTTAACTCTTTATTATAAAATAAATTACTAGTACGTTCAATTGACACTGAATTTCGGTTAATAGCATAAATAACATATTTTACCTCTTCGAAATAATTCCTTTAATGAAATATTGCTTTTATCCATTATAATATGTACATTGTATACCAATAAATTAATATCAGTTCTGGAGATAAACTCAAAACGAAATATATTTCTTTAAAAGTATTTTAATGTGAAAGCGCTTTTAAAAATACGATGCCTAGTATATTATGAAATTAATCAATCAACGTTTTGATATTTTTCTGTTATGATTTCAGCTACTCTGTGTTTTCCATGAACTATGTAGGTACTTACATATAGTTACATGGAATAATTTATGACAAATAATAAATTTTAAAGCTTCACCAAATTTCACCTTGTACAGAGAAGCATCTGTTACATAGTTACATACTTAATTCTTATTATAATAATTTTTAATGAAATATTTTGTAAGACCAAAAAATATTCATAAAATCGTTAAATAATTTTAAAAAAATTGCCTTTTGTAACTATTAAAACAATAGCTTTTGTATATTCTTCAGACAATAATTTTCCAATAATGAAACTAGCGACATATTATCCTTGTACGTCAATTGTCCCGTCGATTGAAAATACCTATATAATGAATAACAACATAGATCAATGATTCCCGATGTAGGCGTACTGCCCCTTGTGGGCTTTTTTAATTTTTAAAGAGGCGCTAAGGGGGGACGATTCTACTGTGACTTTCATTTTTATTTTTCATAACTTATTTCAATGAAAAGTACCTATAGATAAGTGATAACTACGCACAATCAAAAATAATTTAAGATAATATAAGTACCATAATTAATAAGCAAGCACATTTGATAAAATATGATAAATTTTTATAAATATAAACAAAAAAAAAATTAAATGTTTAATAATAATAAGTAAATTTTGATTTTATAAACAAGACGTGAGCCACATTTAATTATGACGAGAGTCGCAAGTTTTCTACCTCTACTATGTAACATAATATATATTATATAATACCTATATAATATTCAATATTAAATCAATTAAAATATTGTCATTGAAAATATTTTCCTACATCATTAAACAAATTGTTTCGTAATTGTGCTAAATACGTATGCTCTAAATAAAATTAATTGGAATTGTTACAACGTGAAAATAACACGGTAATTATTTGATAAATGATAACTAATATGTACACACATTAAATTTACAATTTTATTTGAATCTTCTGACTTTTCCGTGGTTCGTCACTTAGCAGCGTGATACGTAGAAGAATAATATATATATATACCTTTATAAAAATATGAACAAATGAAAAAATATTTATTAGACACTCTTGTTTAGTTATAAATTTGTATAATTTAGTTATATCAAATAGGTAATAATCAAGAGCCCTTTCTTTTTTTCTAATTTTTGAAGTGATAAGAGGTAGTACATTAAAAATTAAGATTTACTAATGAAATTTTAATTTTTTTTTCATTTAAAAATCAAAAGTTAATATTCATTAGAAATGAAATATAAGTGAGGGTAAAAGTATTCTCATGTACCTGTATGCCTTATGCATTCTATGTATCTATGTAAAAATCAAAATTCAACAATTTTTATTAGGGAAGCCAAAATGAGGAAGAAATACCGTTTATAAACTGTTTGTAGATGTGTCACACTGTGTCACTGTACAAACATATACTATATCTTATTCCTAAATAGTTAAAAACACGAATAAGACATCTTTATGATAACGCAAAACTCAATTTTTCCAGCGTGATGGCAGTGGCACGAAGCTAAGTAAAAAAAAAAAAAAAATTTAAAAAAAATAGCATAGAAGCCACTAACGTATCATAATTCATAACAATAAACCGAGTTATACCACTAAAATAATGTGCTAATTTCTGTTAATCCATGGGCCTGCTCTTCAGGACAAACGGCTGAACATATAAAGTTGTATATTATGGTATCAATCGATCAGAAATATTGTGCAGATGGAAACAGAGGAGCTCGCAAGCAGATTGGTTAGATAGTTTTAAAGTTATAACTAAAAATGTTCAAGTAGGTACTTTTAAGACCAATTTTGCATATGCAACGAAAATATCATAAATACCCTATTATGTCCCTCCCCCGATCCACTGCTTCTCTATTCACACTACTCTCATTGCGGCGGTAGCGACAACATACGACGATTCATGAATAATATTATAAAAAATAACAATAATAATAATATTAAAAAGTATAATGTCATATATATTCAATGTCTATGATTTAAATGATACAAATTCATATAAGATCTATGTAAAACAATTTTAACGTTATTACGATTAACATTATAGGTATCTACTATTATAGTTGGAATCGTTATATGTTATTCGCTAATTTTTTTTATTTTCTGTTACATTATTAAGTAGGTACAGTATATTTTAAGAAGGAAATGAATAATAAAATATTTTATTACCACTGTATTGACAAAGTAATATGCAGAGTTTTTTATTATAAAAAAATAGCTGATATCATACCGAAAAAACTTCGTTAGAACTCCGAGTAAAAAAAACTAAGTTAAAAAAAATTAAAATAAGTAATGATTAAATCTTTGCAAGACGTGATATAATATGAAAACTAAGTAAAATGCCATTTTATATTACAAATACTTATGACGACGAATAAAATCAACTATAAAGTTAAATGCTTAGTCAACATATTGTTTAACTACTTGACAGGAAGTCTACTTAAATAAATACAAAGAAGTAACCACTATAGTATTTTTCATAGTTAATAATTTATAAATAATATGAAAAGCATAATATCTGAATACGAAAAGACACATATCAACGGAGAAAATAGCTATTAGGTAAATGAATTATACATTTTAAATAGGTAATAGCTATATATTATTATTATGTAGGTAGGTTATTATAATTTATAATTTTAAAATTATTACTACCTACCTATAGGTGATATTATTTATTTGTCTTAATTGATAAATTTATATTATAATTTTGAAAATAAAGTTTGTTATGCAAATAAAGTATAATAAAGCATTACATTTTAATTTACTGTAAGAGTAAATGTTTAGATTTAAAAAAAATATATTACATTTAAACACTATAATTTATTATGTTCATAATGTTAAAAAGTTGATAAAATGTTGAAAAAGTTAATATTCTATCTTCATTATATGATTGTCGTTCAAATAAATGCCATTACCAAAATATTAATTTGTTAAATTATTAGGTTTTTTTTTTTATATGACTACTACTTAACTAAAGTACGAAATAATGGTTTTGAATAATTTAATTTGATAATAGAATAAGTATTAAGTATAAATGTATCATAATAATTCTACCTTCAAAGTATCAATACACACCAAACGTTTCGTAGCGATGGGTTCATGAGACATATCTATTACGTTCGTAAACTGAATATGCCCAATGCGAACTGCTGTTATCATCGACGAATATAAGACCACACGATATGATAATATTATCATTATCATTTTTTTTTTTCAAATTAAAAATATAAACAGAAAAAAAATTGTTTGTTTTTTTTTTATATTTTTTTTCTCTGTTGGTGGCTGGCTGTGTACTTTGCTTTGGCCATAATTTTATTTACGCTGTTTGACATAAATAATAACATAATAGCAATGTTCTAGTGACCTACTAACGCGTTGTCGGCCATGGTTGTGCATATTGCCCGTGTCAGATACTATGCAAATGCCCAACGAAACTGTTTTTCTAACATCGAACACCACCAGTTTCTCTAAATAAAAGGTAAGTTAGTATTTTTTTGAATAATACGTACATACTGCTATATGTCATTGGTGAATTTATTTTTATTACTGCTTGCTGATTATTTTGTGTATGGTCGATTCTTTAACAATTAACTCATTCATATGGCAGTTCCTAGCTTTTACATTAATGTAACAGTCATTACAGACTATCAAATTGAAATACGAAAGAAAATTCTAGGATTAATAATATTTTATTGTTTCTAATATAGAAGAAACGTGTAAACTTTTAAAAATATAAACATTAAATCACTGTTAATAAGAAAAGGGATTTGTATGATTTAATTATTACACAACAATTTAATCATACTGCACTGCTGACTCAAAAAAAAGTTTTTGTTTTATTGGCTAGGGTAGTAGGAACTTTATAGTATTGTTTTAAAGTAGTGTTTGAAGGTTAGTAGATTTATTGAGCCAAAATAAAAATGTTTTTTACCGAATTACAATGCAAGAATATTTTGGCATTGATCAAAATGTAAAATTAATGTCTGGTATGTCAGTACCTCTTCTCTTGGTGATCATACTTCTATAAATGACCTAAATGATTTTTTTCTATACCTTGAAAAGTCTGTATTACTCAGTTTATTTTTCATCAAATTGTACATGAAATAATATCATCTAAAATTATTAATTCTTAGTGCAAATGTCAAATTGTATAAATTCTTTGAAATTTTAATTTTAAATAGGACAATTGGCAATTTTTAATAAAGCTTAACTGATTACTATAAAGTGAGTTTACTGACAACTTTATATTATTTTAGTTCAACCTAATATCCGGAAGTGACACAGCATTGAATGTTATCAATATGTGATTGTCATTGCAGTAATTAGAAATATTTAGGTTTGCTTATTCTTGGGATTCCTAACAAAACAATAACAATATATCATTACTGTTTTTAGTTACCAATATACTATTAGTTACAACTTCGTTTCATTATTCAGAATACACATATTTTTAACATTATGATAACTACAATGCTATTTCATTTTCCATTGAACTTTTTCAAGAAATTTAGTTTAATTACCTATCAATTACAATAATGATTAATCTTTTTGACATACCTATGTTCTATATAGTTAATAAAATTTGAATCTGTATTATAAACTTTCATTAATTATTGAACAAATTAAAAAGTTAGTAGGTACAATAATATTAGTATAGATACAATAGTTTAACATTGTATTTAATATTGTGTATTAATTTTAACTTATGAGTTATAAATATTGTAGAATTTGCGATTTGTGCACGATTATTACAAATCACTCACCACAAAATACTTCTCTATTAATTCAAATTAGTTGGTCTGTAATTAGAAATTTAAGCGTTTCTACTCTTGAATTACTCTTTTATAATATTGACTGTAAATTTGTAATCTGTTTGTAAATTATTAAAAAGAAAGTCCTATTCATTTAAACCTTGTTATATCAGTTATATTTAAAACCTTGTCTTCAATAAATAACCTTAGTTTAAATTTATTTTTGAATGATAATTATTTATTCAATTCAAACGTTTTCACAATTATGTGACATTAATAGGTTTGAAAAATTAAGTTAAAACTAATTATTTAAACAATGTAAAATAATAGTTAATTAATACACTTAAAAAAATATCTTTTTTTTAATGTAGATATTACTATATACTTCAAGTTTTGATTAGAATTTTTTATTGTTTAATGATTAATTAAGTATCCAGTATACTAAATTTTAATTTTCAAGATACTCTATAGTTTATATTTCTATAAGTAGATTATGATTTTGGTAGTTACTAATTGATACTTTTTTGAATAATCGATGAAAATACAAATAGTCTTATAAATAAAGATAAAATATATAAAGCTAAAATTAAGAACAAAGTTACAAATTATAATTAATTTAAAAGTATAGATATATTTTATTTTAAATTACAGACAACTTTAAATAAAAACTAGTAATATTAGTGTATACAATTTAAATTATTTGTAATAATTCATTTTTTTTTTATTCTTTTAAATAATTTAATAATAATCAACTAATTATAGTTATACATATTTAATAACAATTATTAAGTTTATAGTGTAAAATAGTATCACATCTTTGTTCTTAAAATATAAAATAGTAATAATACTTATATTATAGCTTATAGATCATAATAATATTATAATTTAAATAAATTAAGCAATAAAAATATTATAGATATAATTATTTTTAATTTATTAAAACCTTTATTGTATTTAGTAAATATTTCTTATCGTTAGAGAATTTATAAGTCTGAACAATTTTGGTTTCATATTTTAAAACTATAATATATTTATAAAATATTGAAATATGAGTAAAAAAAAAATAAATATCAACAACTAATGAATAATGATTAATTATAAATAATAATGATTATTTTTTATCCTAACAAATTTTATTTAGACTTTAAAATACAAAGACTTATATAGAGGATTTTTCTAAACTTACCTTGGTTTTTGATTTTTATGAGTTAGATAATACTATGAAAATATTATTTTAATGCCAGCTAATGAAGTATGTAATGTGAATAGTTGTATAACTATTTACTTTCATTAATTTTTTTTTTTAATTTATCCAACCATGTGAATGGTTTTATTTTTGATTTAAAATATAACTCTTGAGTTTAAAAAGTAATAATTTCAGTCATAATTTTTGGATGATATAAATTACTTCTGAGTGTCATCTAATTGTTCCTTGATTAATCTTACACTAACATACGTATAGAGGATTCAAAATATAGACTAGATAGTAATACTTATTGCCATTTCAAAACTATTTATAAAAATGTCAACATTTTTAAAATACTTACTTTGATTTCAAAAAAAGTTTTTAAATCTAATTAAATATGTATAGCTTCACTCTTTGTACAACAATCAATTTGTTTTTTTGATAGTGTGATATAGTGTTATTTCTTATTATTTCAAAAGAATAGATAATTATTGAAGAGTTTAATAATCATTAATTTTTTTTTTGTTTTAGTTATTAAATGTGTAGTAGAAACTGCATTTTCAAGGATCCAAAATTGTTATTCCTTATATTCCTAAATATATTTTAAAAAATTTAAGTTTTGATTTATTTATTGATTTATGTTTTACAAAACAGTTATTAAATACCAATTACGTTTAATATTTATAACTATAAAGATTCGTTTTTATAATTTTTACTTTGATTAAGATATTTTTTTTTAGATTTAATATTTAGTGAATTGAATATAGAATGTATAGTGCACAGTTAATGCAATTACTAATAAAAATAATATTATCATATTTTTATCGTTCAGCTAATCAACTATATGGTTTGTTATGACTGATAAAAAAATATACTACGCACTTTTAAAATTCTCTATTATAAAAAGAAAAGTATTACAACTGGATTTCATATTTTCTTTGTGAATGATTTTTTTCTTACTCATTTTACAACATTAATAAAGAACAATTTTTAAGTCAAAATATTAAACTATTTAAATAAGAATATTGAAATTTAAATAATTAAAAATATATTTTTGAAGTTTTTGAAATAATATAATATATTTTATTCAACAGCTTTTTAAATTTCTTTTAAAATATTTGCTACAATTTATTTTAAAAATAAAATAAATAATTATTAGTATAATTCAGAAAATGTGTTTCATTAAATTATTGTGTTAAGTAAAGATAATTATCAAATTAAAATTTTTTTTACATAAATCGAAAAAACTTTAGAAGGTCAGTTTACAGCTCAATAATATTGTCAATAATAAAAGTGTTCCTTGCCATTAAGTAGGTCACTATAAGGGATTGTTAATTAGAATTCAACGTTAAATCATCAATTAGAAAAAAACAATTCTGAGAGGAGATGAACACTCCTTTGTTAATTATCATTAATAATTTTCCTATTACCATTGATTATTTATAATCAATGTTATTAGTAATAGTAGTAATGGTGTACATTATTTTATTTTTTTTTTAAAACATTGCAAACCTATTTATATTATACAGATAATGTGAATTATATTATAATGTAATATTATTGTTGTCAAGTTATAATTTATAGGTCAATACAGATGTACTGTATATTGTAAAACAGTTTGTATAGTTTTATGATATAAATAATTTAAAAATAGTCTAAAAATGATGAAAATTGTGTTTAGAAAATTTAATATGTACATAATGGTAAAACACTTCATGATCCTAAAATTTATGTTTTTGAATTACGAGACAATTAAAATTGTTAGAGAGAAATAACTTATTTTCGTTTAAATTAAAATATTCAACATTTTCAACATTTGAACATGGTTATGAAAGAAATTGTGCATATGTATTTTTGATATTTTTAGAATTTTGTAAGAATAACTTATAAATAATCGTTTCAACATAAATCGAAAAGAACCAAGGAAGTTACTGCTATTTAAATTGGTGGAGTGTATCTCATCATTGAATTTAATTCATTGTAATGAGTGTAATGGATGTGGTAAATGGTAATTTAAATTTAATAATAAATAATTGTTTATAATAAAAAACGGTTCAAAAAACTAAATTAAGGGTTTAAAGATTTACGTCAAAATTTGAAATACAAAATCTAGTAAAAAATTAATGTGGTTAATAAATACAATTTTTGTAATGAAAAAGTATGTGAAACTTTGGATCCAATCTTCAAACTCAAGTATAAAAATTAAAAAAAATAATGAAATTTTAGTAACTTTTATGAACTTGGTCAAAACTTGAAATTCAGACGTTTATAAAAAAATACTGTAACTATGTATTTTATCAAATTCTGAGGGATTTCGTATTAAATTTTCAAGCCGTTTTATTCTCAAATAAAAACTAAAAAAGTATAATTTTGAAAAGTGCTGAGAATTTTCTACTTTTGACTCTCCCTTAAGGTACCAATTAGATAAAATTTGCTTACACAAATCACCCTAAAAGTTAAATATTGAAACTTTATTATTACTCTTACCATTAATTTTTGACAAAATTAATTTTACTATAATAATTTAAAACTTAGAAAACAAATAACAGTTAATGCTTGAATTTTCATATTCAAGCATTTTCAACCATGATATAATTATTAATAAATATTGATTTTTATTTTAAGCTATTTAGGTATAAATATTTGTAATTTTTATTTTTTATTTTTTATTAATGTCTATAATAAGAGAACGTTACACCTGTATTTGTTGTCTTCGTCTTATTCTTACAAGTGCTGAAATGCGTAACATAGCATTGGTTCATTGGCTTAAATATTAAAGTGAATTGACTATTATAACACTTAATGGTAACTGCTGAACATAGATTTGCTTTGTTACGCACTCGTAAGTCGTAAAACGCAGAAAACAAATGCGGGTTAAGTTTTTTTACTAGAATTAAAAAAAAAAAATTGCAAATCCATATTTTATTTTGTGAGCATTTGAAGTTCAAATTAAAATAAAATTTTATATTTTAACTTAGGTATTTTAAAATTATGATTTTTTTAATTATTTCGTAGTTTTTCAAAAAATATTATAAGTAGAAATTTGAAACATACTACTACTTAAAGTATTGATTTTTTATTAAATTAAATACCTATTCAATATATTTAGACTAATTTTAAGTTATTTATATTATATTCCTTTGACTCACTACCATTAAAAATTTCGAAAATACATTTTTTTCAGACAAAGTTAGATATTTAAACAAAAGAAAAAGAACGATTTTAAAGTTATTTTAAAATATTATTTGTAAACTTAGAATCTTTTCTTCAGTTATTTCTTTACAAAATGGTATATTACTAACGTGAAGTATAAAGTATTTGTTAACCCATGTCTCCTTTCCTTTCAGAATCGTTTTTCTTAAACAATGGATACATTACTAAGTTAATAATACATATTTATTACAATTACTTACTCATTGACTAGGTATATATTGGATATATTTATAATACGTATACAAAAGCATACTTATATGTTCACTTTTATTAAATACTTGGTTTTTATATTAGATAACATGCATTTATATCAAATCTTATTCAAATACAATTATTATACATTTCGTTTTTTTAAATTAATTTAAATTTTTACCGTCAGTGATAATTTTTAAAAATAAATAAATAGTAAATATTGGTATTGGTAATAACGCAATGTATCGATCGGTCAGTCAGACGAGCACAATCAGCATATATAAGTAAGACGAGTAAATTTATGTATAATCTAAATTGTGATAGAATCTTAAAATTTTATAAATCCACTAATAATTTTCTATGTTCTTACTTCTAATACATAAACATTATATTAGCAATGCAAGTAGCGAATAAGTATTGTTAATTTTTTTTTCAATTTGTAAAGTTTTTTGATGGTTGAAGATGATGTTTCAAGTTCCATTTTGTTATTGTTATTCATTCTCGAAGGTGATTCAAAATATAACGTGCTTACAGACGTATATAATCCCCTCTTCGAATTTTATTCCTCCACAAAGTCCGTTAGGTACTGGTTATGTTCCCCTCTTATTAGATCGAGTAGAACACATGGTGAGCTAGCGACAGTCATCATGTCAGTGAAGAGAGACCGGCTCGATCAGGATCTCGTATTTTTTCTTATGGCATGCTTGTTATTCTGTTTGGCCTAAGTAATATGTTTTAATTTTTTTAATCTCTTTAAATCTTGATAGTTTAAATAAAGAATTTAATTAGTATGTAATGTTCATTTGTATTTATGGTGTGCAACAAAATAATTGGAGAAAAATGATTTCTGACCAACATTACTAGTAGTTATTAAATTCTGAGTAATTATTTTTTAATTGAACGTGAAATAAGTATGAAAACTAGTGATATAAACGGACAGGTAAGAACAATACCAAAGACTTATAATTATATCATACATATTTTTATGCATTTTAACGGTATAGGCTTATGTATATTATATATTCATACAGTTAAGAATTGATTTATACATTTTATTTAAAATTTTCGATTATAAATAAAATTTGTTTATTTTTAGATTTGACTTTGATTAGCATTTATTTGTTAAATACAATTTACTAATGTTTCAACAATCTTACGATATTATTTTCGTTTGAAGTATGTGTTTAGGATGTATTTATTAGATAAATGTGTTACAAAATATATGTAATGTCATAAAATAATATCTTCAATAAATAATCTTTATATTTGAAATATCTTGGAAAATATTTTGTTGTATTAACTCAAATAATCGATGTAATTGATCTGATGAAACAGAAAAAGTATTGAAACTATAATTTTTGTTTTTCTCAGATTATATTATAAAAATGGATTTTTTTAAATTTTATATTATTAACATATAACTCTCGCCTCGCTCTTGTGTTACTAAAAGGTATTCTATTGTTCTTTTAGTTTTATCAGCTAAACATCATTGAATTATTATTTTAATTTTACATATTATTATGATTTATTATATGTTTTTCTAGGAAAAATCATTAGGCCTTGTGCTCATTTTATAATTTTAATAAAAAAATAAAAGCACGTCCAGATGTATATCATATTTACTATATTAATGTATTGTAAGATTTCCTATTACGAAAAAAAGAAGAGTTTTTTTTGTTTAAAATGTTACATATATATATTAAATTTAAGATTTTTATTTTGAAAAGTATTTCTATACAAACTATTAAATTTTTAACAGGTAAAAATTAAATTCTCATATAAATTCTTAAATCATATGGTTATTTAGTAATTATTATAATTTATTTATATAAGTATAACATTATAATGTTCAGCACAAGGTTATTATTTGCGTGTAGTCATTCTTGCATTGTAGTTTGTGGTAACATATTGTATACTTAATCATTCTAGATATTCGTCGTTTCAATAAATTTGTTTATATGGGTATATATTGTGTGCTTAATAATTATATTTGTATGCTGTTTAATTGTTGAGGTCTTAAAAAAATTGTCATGTGTATCCACATAATTTACATCTGATGACTGTAAGGACACACGTTTAGTCTATATCTATACTAGATAAAAATGTATATATATATATTATTATAGTAAAATATTTAAATATATATTGTTTGTTTACGAATCATACGTTATTTTAACAAAATTATCACCAAATTTAATAGATATCGAACTCAAATAACCTTGTGATACAAAGTTTTCTGTTTTGCCAAAAATGACACGTTATTAATACATTTTACCATTACCTACTATAGGTATGAAGATAGTTATCAACAATTATGTTGTAGAACATACATGTTTTATTTTTTAAGATCAGTAAAAAAAAGTTAAAATGTTATTCATAAGTACAAAATTTAACGTACACAAAATGTATAAAGATCGTTGTAATTTCCAATGTAAGGAACTAAAAGATATTTATTTATTTGTAAATAATTTTAGGTAGTTTATTGTTCTCAGTTTTTGTATATTATGTTGGAAAACAATTAAAATAAAGTTATTTCTACAAATATAAAATTATATAAAAGTATATTGTATAATTGCAAAAATGTTTACACTATTTGAATTCTTACCTATATAATTTAACAATATTTTAAATCCGTAGTGAATAAGAATATAGATTATATATTAAATTATTTAGAAATAAAAAATAGTTAAACAGTCTTAAGTTGTTGCTCGTGCAAACACAAATGTTACTAATCATTATTTATCAAATGCTTTCAACCCATTATATTTATTTATAGTTAACTTAGAATCAAATTTGGATAATAGTGTCAAACAAATATTTAAATGTTTCTATGTTCGAGCAATTTATGTTTGAATAATATATAGATTGATCATTAATTTAGTCTGTGGTGCCGATGTCAGTTTTAAATAGTATTGCATAAAAATGAAATCTGAGATAGGAGGTACTAGTGAATAGTGAATTTATTACACTAAAATACAGAACAAATTTCATGTAATTTTTTTTCTTTTTTAGTAAAAGATATTTACAATTTGTTATTTTTAAAACAATAACTAAGTAGGTTACAATAATATATATTATAATTTACAGCACATGATTAATTTGTGGAGGAAACTGTTCACTAACCACACCTTAGATTCATGTACTTATGTCCAAATATCTATAACTTATATCTATAATGTATACTATGCGCTGTAGTTTACCATTGATCGCCACGATATCATCTACTCTCTTTGGTCAGTGCCACTGGATCTGGTCCAAACAACAACTAATAATTAATAATTAGTTAAAAACGTTGAAATAAAATTCTCTCGTTAGGTATATATATACTTTATGCTCGACCAAGAGTATATACCTAGTTAGATTAAATAAATCGATTGTAATAAAAGAATAAAGTAAAACATGTTTTGTTTTGCCATAAGCCTGTTTATTAAATTATTAATACGTCAATGTAAAATTTAAGTATAAATATTAATAAATTAGAAAAATCAAGTAAAACGCAGTTTATAACAATAAAAATAGGTATTTAGTGAGATTGTAAAATGGTAATGAGAAAAGTAATTTTGTTAATGATGTCTTTTGAAGGATAAATATCGATTAAAGCTATATTAAGTATATACTTATTGTTTAAAATAAGTCATAGATTGCCTATGGTTGTTTGAAATCCATTTGTATTTTGCGTATATAAAAGTAAAATCGTTAATTATATTTGAATGACAAAAATATATTTTTTAATAGGTGTTTTTAAACCTATCTTAAGTATAAGTGTGCTATAAAAATTCAGTCAAAATATTTCACACTATAATATATAGTACATATACTTATATCATATATGATATCACCAATGGTTTTAGTGTTGTGTTTATTATTATTATTGCTGTGTCCATTAGGTTTAAAATTAGGCAGTAATGAATAAAAATAATTCTAGATAATTTCAAAAATTATAATTTGTATAGTGATAGGTGATAGGTACATAAATTTGTATACAATTGTAAATATTATAATATTTGATTCTTTAAAAAAAAAAATTTGACTTATTTCAATATTATTCTAATAATTCAAATCAAATCAAAGTAACTGATATTTTTATTTGTTCATTACAACGTTGCAAATATAGTTTTCAAAAATAATATACTATTAAACAAGTTACATATTTACATATGTCTTGTGAAAATAATTTAACTACCTACATTTATTTGTCATTGATAAAAAAATTTTAATTATGACCAATGTCTTTATTTAGATTTAAAACAGTCTACTTGCCGTTAATATTTATATCATAACTCTAGCTCAGGTGCTCTTTAAATATGACTTAATAAACGATCGACAAAACACATTTAATTTTTACAATAGAACTTTGCATGATCATAAATTGCAACAAAATTATATAATAAATAACTTATATTATATATATAATAATATATAGATATATGATGTTTATAGTGATTAGTGTTGTAAGATACGAGTACAACTATAATGAATTATAATTAATTATTACTAACGTTATTATTATGTAAAAATTAACATTTATATTAACTATGTTCTTTTTAATTATATTTTCATCTACTCTTATTTATTAATATGATTAATTAACGTGAACTAGTTTTTACTCGCATTTTTATGTATATTATTTATGTTCATATAGTTTTAAAAACCTTTATTCCTTAGTTATAAAATCTTGAGAGATAAAACAATAAATTATAATTTAATAATTATTTATTTTATTTAAAATTAATACAGTAACTATTTTTCTTTTAAGAAAGTAATACTTGATAATTTATTTTTAATTATTTACATTAAAAATTATTTAAGCATATTATAACAAGTAACAACTGTCTTTGAAAGTCAATACCAAATATATTTTTTAAGAAAACTTCTTTTGAATATGTTATAAAAGATACACTGCATGATATCTCTTAATGTCTAATTATATACATATTATATAGTTTTATATAATTATAATTTTTCATAGTTTCTTAAAATTTTATATAATATATATCTATACACATTTATGTATAAAATATTTTTCATCAAAACTCGGTTTATGCTCTCTAGTCTCAAAAATTTGTTATTCTAAATATTACAATAGTTATATTTCCCAACATGACAATAATTAACAATATCGCAGTGTGCAAGTCGTCGCACTTTGCTCTGTTCAGCCTTATCGTTCCAATGGAGGTATACTGCAGATTCTGCACCAGTGAGATAAATTATACAACGAAGTCTATGTTGGGAGTGCTCAAGCACCGACCAGCACAATGTGTATGACGTGTGCTTTTATATAGTTGCACAAGTCTACGTTAAATATTGTTTAGGTACAAATAAAATGCATTCTCTTGAAAAGATATTGACTCTACAAATTGTTCGCTATTCTTTTTTTTATTATTTTCTAAAAGCACCTGTCAATATTTTATGTCAATAAAATACATATAATATAATAGGAGTATATTTATAGATAGCGACGCTACGAACACCACCATTACGATTTTACTCCGTTCCTTCGGTAAATATATGACTATTGACTAAATTTATATTATATGGTTACACAAGAGTTCTTTAAATATGACGAGTAATTTCACTATTTTAGTTAAGCAACGTGTAACAAATTAGTATTTATATGATGAATTCGTGACATTAACGCGTCTAAATTATGCTGCGTAGGTAGGTAGTTGTAATTGCGAGTACTATACTTTATGTATACTTGCCATGTCATTGTGTGTGTATATATATATATATTTATATATATACATGATATGTATAGACATGTTGAGAGTGAAGAGTAATATATACATGTATGTGTACAAATTGCGATTAAAATATAAGGTGTGACGGCAGTAAAAACTATTTTCGTCGGTTTTCATATACATTTTGAAAATATATTTAATATAGATTTAATATTTTCTGCTTTTAAAAATATCATTCTTGGGCAGAGATATAAATAAAAAATAAGAGTATAATATGGTTTATTGTACTATGCAGTTAGGTCGGGATTACTTGAACTGATTCTAGTTATACAGGTTTTATAAGTTATGATAATAATATTATGGTAAAATATGTCCCAATGCCCCATCAAAATTCAAGGCTTTAATTTCAAGTTTACCTGCTTAATATATGCATCTATTTCTTGCAATCTACTATTGTGTCTTGATTAAAATTGATAAAAAAGAAAAATCTTCATAAAAATATCAAAGCTGAAGGTTAATTTGATATTTGTTTTAATTATGAAAGCATGATTTTTAAGAATATTATTATTATAGCAAAGGATAAATTGAAGACATCTGAGAAATTTATTAACAAAACTAACAATAGTCGAAGCATTAAAACGATAAATTATGTATTGGTGTATACAAATAAGTTGTCTAAATCGGTTTACGAAAAATTTAACGTAATAATTGTAATACAAAAAAAATAAAATATAAAAGTTTTTATTTTTGTTTTTTCTATCATTGATCAACAACCATGGTTATCAGTTGATACATCTACATAAACATATTATTTAATTTAATTAACAATTTCTAGTGTATTAATTTCAAAATTAAATTTATGAATATGTTTGTTTTAAAAATTCTTTTATTTTGTTTGTGGTCCTAGGATTTCGTATAGATTTCATTTTGTATTCGATAAATATAATTTTTATTTTAAATTAAATTTTGTATGGCCATCAATTTTAGGATAAATCTGAAGTTGAAGTGATTTTTTTGACTGATTAATGTGTTTAAAGAGTCACCGAAAATTAAAAAAATGTTAGTCTTCTAAATTTGAAATACACATTTACTGATTTTAAAAATGGTAATAACATTTTTTAGCTTAATTCATCAATAAATAATAAAATATATACAATTATAATTTAAAAATTTATTAGGTAATAAAATACAATTATTATCAGATTTAATCTAATATTTCCTGTAGTGATAATTTTTATTAGACATGTTGAAATGTGTCCACGTGGTAGCATAGAATGTATATTTTACCTATAGAGTATTGTGTTATTATGCAGTGTTTTACTAATTTTTTTTTTTTTTTAATTATACGTGTTTATCTTTTTTTTATGTATTGTTATAAGTACATAATATAACGGTTTTTAACGTTCAAATAAATTTTGTTAAATCTTAAAAACTAATTTCCTTACAAGTGTGATAAATTAAGCATTTTTGTTATTTTAAAGGTGAAAAAGAATAATGTAGATTCTGAGTACCTACATAAAATATGTTATAGCTCTGTCCATAGTATGATGTAGCAAAAACGACATCGTATAATTAAGAAATAGTATTACAAATATCATGTAATGTGGCGTATGCACTACATATATTACAATATTTCATGATGCAACATTGTGTAGAAAATAATCACTGACAAAGCAGCATTTTGACATGATAGCCGTGCGAAACCAATAATCGATAGGATAAATGATAACTTCAGTGTAACATTTTACGATAAAATGTTTCGTACTCGAACTTTATAAACAATAGCGGTAATTTTGGTACAATTTTTATCAATACTTACGCATAATATATTTTTAATTTATAATCACTTATTAGTCGGAGTTTTAGGCTTTTTTAAGTCAATTTGAACATAATATTTATTTAAATAAATTAACGAAAGTTAACGCAAGTTAATCGATAAGCGTAATCATGTAAAAAAGAAATGTATATATATCATAGATAATGACCGTGTGTGCAAATTTCACTGAAGTATATGATACAAATATTTTCACTATAACTATTCATTATTTATTTATTAATTTTTTGAAAATCGTTAAAATTTATAAATTAAATTATAAAATATTTTTAATATTTAAATGTTTTACTTTTTTCAAACTT
The DNA here is from genome assembly GCF_002803265.2 of Melanaphis sacchari. Taxonomy (NCBI): domain Eukaryota; kingdom Metazoa; phylum Arthropoda; class Insecta; order Hemiptera; family Aphididae; genus Melanaphis; species Melanaphis sacchari. Next base: position 792,890 of record NW_020271239.1, on the reverse strand, counting down.
AGAAATATAGTTATAAACAAATTATTCGTATTTTTCGTAGTTCAACACGTTTTGTTTAAGTTAAGTAAATATAGCTATACTTACACATTTATTGTGCAACTACTTCAACTAATATAGAATTTTATGAGTCTGCCTAATAAGTATTTATTATAAAAATCAGTTGGTAGTTATCAAAACGAATTATAAAATATTGAATTTTAACTCAATCAATAATATTGTGCCCGTTTATTTATTATTATAAATGAAGTAAATAGTAAATAGGTTCTTGTAGATTCTATGTGTTAAGTGTACTTATTACATAATAATGAATTGATCACTTGTGAAAGGAGCTATGAATTGAATGGAAAACTTTCGGAAAAGAAAATTACCATATTCAGCGAACAATACCACTATTTAATTTGAAAAAAAATTATAACAATTAAAATATATCGAATTTGTATAACATAAAATGATTTAAATTCAAAATGCATAGTCTTAACTCTTTTTATAATAGAATATATTATATTGACATGCGGTTATTAATTTTTTTCATTTGTTATATAATGGATTAAAAGTCAACAGCTATATTGTGTATGTAATAAGAATGATAAAATTATAAAAACCATAAATTTGTTTAATAATATTTTGTAATTTATAAATTTTTTTTTTTATACTTAAAGAACTATTATTTATATTTTTGACTATTTTTAAAATTCGACATCTTTCATCAAAATCATCTAATTTTTTTTTCATTAATCGGATAATTTTGATTTTAAAATTAAAAGAAAATAAGAAACACTTTTCTCTTGTTTTATTAAAAATATGAAAAATATTCAGTTGTTTATCGACGACCATATCTCATATTGTTATTATCATCGTGATAAATATAATATACCTATTATAATTAAATTTAGCAAAAAATTTACATTTTACTTGTACCACATTTTTTTTTTTTATAACTGTTTTTGTTTAGAACATAATTTATAAAATACAGATATCGAACAAAATATTTTTTTTATGAAATGTACTTGTATTTATTTTGACAACCTGTATGAAACTGCATTATTTTCAATCGATATTTTTACGACGAATTGTTGTTTCATTTTATTATTCTTTATAATTAAAAAATTTTTAATCATTGAATAAATAAATGTATAATCTCATCTTTGATACTGAAATACATTTAACGAAGTCCTTGGATAATTGTTTTCTAATTGTTGTATACAAATAAGTTTGAAGGCATCTGACTATGGAATCGGTTGATAATTATGAGATAACATTAAATCTTGGTACAAATGTTTGGTGATGTACTGTATAATATTGCAAATTTTAGCTTTATAATAATCATTTTAAATCTGTCGTTACTTAATTTTAACATTAATAAATAGGCCAACCTATCATACAATATATAAGTGAGGAGGGCCTATACGTAGGCTTGTTTTGCTATAGTATGTTTATGTGAAGCAAGTTTTGAGAATTTTAAATTTTACAATACATTCACAAATCACAATTTAAAATTACATAATATCATTATTTTAAATATGTTATTGGAGGTTCAAAATAATTACAATAATTTTCAATTTATGTTACTCCTATAGAAAACTATCCTTGGCGTCATTTAACCCGTGGTTGTATAAAAATTATTAAAACCGACAATCGATTGCGACGTAGTATTGCATCAAACTGTGGTGCAGTGAAGCCACAGTACAGAACTCTGGTATATTGTCTATATTTATGAAGACAAAATATAATATAGCAACAATTATAGAACATAATATTATAGTACGTATAAATAATAATAGTCTACACGGCAAACCGTTATTGTAGGTATATCATCATTGTATGATACAGTCTTAATTCTAACACGCATAGACGCATAGTTTAATAATATTGCGCGCGCATTCGATCCTTAATCATAGACGCTTACAGTGTCGATGTGTTTTGTACGAGCTATTATACAGTTAATTCATTTCAGAGAAAGTAGTTATAATAATATAACGGTTGCAAGTGTTCGTATAGTCTCAAATAAAATCTAAACACACGACGGAAAACATAATAAGGATATTATTAATATGCTCTATTGCTATTCATCTATATATATATTAAATATATTATGTATCTATAGTATATAACTTGTGTAATATGGGTAGGTAGGTTATACTATATTAAAGTTTATGAGCAGTTTTTTAAAATGATGTAATATCTATAATGTCAATAGATTTGGAATAAGTTATCGGTATCTACATTTTTTATTGTGCTCTAAAATCGAATTATTTTTTTAGCAACAAACATTAAGAACTCAAACATTATGTACGTATTACAGATTATAGGCATATCTACAATCTATTGTCTATGGAACTTTTAATTTACCTATAACTTGTCAGTATTCTATTTTTCAAAATTATGGGATAAATTACCTATAATCGAAAATTTTAAAGAATTATTTCAATTACTTTTTAATAATAATAATGAATGTCAATTGTGTTTTTTATGTTTAGATTTTATGATATTCAATTAAATTAAAGTAACAATTGATCAAATAAAGTTAATTTCATAAATTTTATTAGTATGTATAATTTATTTGAGTATATTTTATTGATTTATTCATGATATAGGTATACTCGTAATTTTATTTATAAAGTTGAATAGGTACTTGAATGTAAATAATTATTCTTATATTAACACTTTGAAATACAAGGAAAATTAAATAAATTATAATTAAGAACTTATTACCTATATACTATTAATGTACCTTTTGTGAAAAGTTAATTATATAATATATATGTATACTTTGAAGTAAACAGGTCTTTGGTAAATAATTTTATTTGAATTATGTTTATGTATGTTTTAATGCTCGAATTTACATTTACAGTTTAAAAGCTTCTGTTCAGTATGTATTACTGTATTTAATAAAATATCAAAATCTATTTGTAACTCCTCTAATAAATTATGTATAATGTTTATATGATTTGAGAACAACTTATAAATAATAATTAAGATATAATTCAGGTAATATTTTTTAAGCAGTAGAAGTTTTAAATTGTGATGAATTTCCCTATTTCTTACTTCATTTTGATAAACGAAGGTCGATAATATTACGTATGACAGTTAGGAACTCGAATGTTAACCGTCGTCTTATGCAGAATTTCTGAAATCAGAAATAGTTTTGACGAGTAGTCGGAACGTTTGATTAAACTAGTAAATACTGAACTAAATAATTGAGAGGCAGCAATCTAAAAGGCGCTATTGTCAAAATTTAAATTGTTCCAAAATAACAATATTTGAGGCTGTTTTCTGATAGAACATTTGATCTAGTACTACTTTGAAAGGGGGAAGAACTTTTTTTTACAAATGAGAAAAATTAACCAAAATTAGGAGGTAAACGGGAAATTTTATGTCAAATTAGTTTTGCGATTATAAAATTAATTAATATTATTAAAGTTTGTAATTTATTTAGTGAAAAAAAAATCGTAAAATTTTTTATTTTAATACCCAGCTATTACTTTTAATAGGTATTAACAATTTTAGTTATTATTATGTAATTTTAAAATTATTGTTCGTAAAGACTTATAAAGGATATAATATATTTAAAATTAATTTATGATAATAATTATACTATAGGTAAATATAGCCAGGACAGATAGGTAAGGTAATATAATAATTAATATATAATGTCTATTTTAAAAGTTTGAAGAATTTTTTTTTTTTATTTGCATTATTCTAATTATTGGCAGGTTTCCTAAATGATTGATGTTGCGCAATTTATAAGAATTTTATGTGTTCAATAATCAATATCATTATTTTTGAATTCAACAGTCTTTTTCATACGTATCACATCATCTAATATTTTTTTTACATGCACAAAAAATACGCAAAATAAACAAATATTTAGAATACATATTTAAATTATACGTCTCAAGTATATTTAAAATATGTATTTAAATAGGTACAAAAAATATAATACTATCAGTCCGGACTTACGTATTTTAAAAAGCTGGTTATAATTGAGAGTTTTATAAACAACTAACAATAAGACATGTTGTCTTACGGTAATATGATAGTTTTAAAAATATATGTGTATATTATTTTAATTGGTCTTGAAATTAAATATTTCTGCTTCGACTATTAAGGTATCTATAATTATTATCGTTTTTTTTACTTGCAATTTTGGAATACCATTTATTTATTACCCATGTGGCTATGTATACTTGTGTAGAGACGTAAAGCTTATATCGGTGTACAACCGTACAACTATATCTGGTGACTGGTATAATACTCGTATATAGATGTCTTACATCAATATAAAAAAATAAAGCACGCCTTGCATTATTTTTTTTTTTTTTGTAAGACAAACTGAACATATTAAATGTGTGTATACGCGTAATACGTGAACATAGTTAGGTATACAAACGAGTTATGATCAATAAACTATATGCATAGACGTTCTCGTGCGTATTCAGTATTTTTTGCAAATTAAAAAACACAATAAAATCAAATATCTTAAAATACCTATCAGAAGAGAAAATAGAATTTTAAAAAATAGTCGTTCAAAGTGTTATCAATATTGTTTATATTAACAGAATTCTCGGCTGTCACCCATAAGCAAAAAAAAAAAAAAAAATATCCAAACGAAACTCAAATGCGTGCAAACAAATTTGCTTTTTAATAATCCATACTATGCAAAAATAAATTATTGCTTACAAAATATGTTTAATAATTTTATTTCAGCAATTTAATTAAAAATCATAATAAAGAAGATACAATAAATTTTTAATTAAGTATATTAGTATAATATTATCCAAAATATTCTTGTAAGTAGTAATATTTTATAATTAGAAAATTTAACGTATTTACGATTACACAGGATTATCAAAACATATTAGTTAAAAAAAAAACTGTAGTTCTAATTTTAAGAATTAAAATTAGTGTTACTTATATAAAATTGAATAATTAATATCGACAATAAAATTAGTTCATAGTGTATGTGTTTATACTACTAATATATTGGCACTTATCGCATATTAAATAAATAATAATTTATAATATTTTAAAGATTAAAATTTTAGTTAATTTAATTTAAATTTAATTTGAAACTAAAAGTTAGTTTTAACCTAAGTAAATAATAACGGGTCTTATAATTCTACAGGAAAATAAAATTAATATTTTGATCTTATTCTGTTATTTGTTAATAAGGTAATTGCAAATTAGTTTCAAGTCATTTAAAAAATCAATTAAATTGTGTTTTTGACCACTATTGGAAATCTCGTTTTATGCTGAACAAAAATAAAAATTGTATTTAATTGCATCTATATCTACGTACCACAGACTACAGTCAATAAACCTATAATTTATGAATGATAAATAAAATTACGGTATGATCTTGGTGTAATACAAAAAAGTTATTACTGTTTTAAGATCTGTTAGGTTTTCAATATATTTTTTTATTTTTTACTACAATTTTACTTACAGCATTCTCAAAATCTGTTACAAATTATATAATTTTAATCATCGACGTTAAAATGCTCTCGTTTATTTTAATTTTATTATAACTTTACTATATTCTATTGTTTAATATTGTTATATTGTGCATGTCTATGATTGAGTCAACATTTTATTCGCAAACAGAGAAACGTGGTCAGCGGTTTTTCCGTATTATTTACAATCAGTTAATATTATTATTTATTACAAATTTTCACGTAATAATTGTAGATACTTCTTACTGCAGGCATTTCTAATCGTTTGGTGCGCAGTAGGTATATTATAATGTGAATTGAAGTATTTTTTTTCTTTGCAAAGGACTAGTAGAAAGAAAAACTCTGACGGTCGTGAAGATACCTAACTGTAAAAAACATTAAATTACACAAGCATCTACGTTGTTCGATTTTTACGTTATTACTTATTTTATTATTTTTATAATCAAATACTTAATTCAAAAGTTTTTTACAAGAATTTTGGTTTATTACTGTAATTATTGAAAATTAAATATTAACTACAGAAACGATAGACATTATTTTGTAACTGTTATTTCATGTGAAAAACGTTTTTTTCAAATTACATTTTTATAATGAGCGACTCGTTTCTGTATAATATTTTGACACGATTTACAGTGTCGCAGTTTTGTGTATTAAATTCTACTTTAATCTATGTAAGAAATCGAATAGCGTAATATTTTTTGAAAATTTCCGGTTATACTCGAATCCACTTATATAATATATATATATATATTTATAATTATTTATTTATAATATTATACATAGACGCAGTTTATGCAGTTGCTATAATATTGAGAAGAAAACGACTACAGTGTATAATTTTCAACCGAGATTAAGGTCAGTGGTTACGGATACATGTATTTTTGTATTATCTGATAATACATTCCTTGGTTGGTTGGTACACCACATACTCATACGATGTAAATTTTATAAAATTACGATTCTTGTGCTCGGTACGACGGTTTCATTCGATATGATTTTCAAGACTTAACTAGTTAACTGTTTATGTGTCAAAATAACAATAATTAGATAGTGATTACACTTAGGTAGTAACTATATGTTTTAAAAAAAAAAAATGTATTTAAGTTTCAAAGTATAATTCAAAATATGAAGTGGTAGATTGCGTAATAAATATCATATAATATACCTACCTAAGTACTAATTATTTAAATATTATATGGACTGACTAATAATAATAACTTATCATAGCTATTAATAAGATTATATTATTATTATTATTAAATTGTAATCAAAGATTAGGCAATACTTAAGAAATCGGGAAAACTCGATTTTGTTTCACGTAGTAATTTGATAATATGTACTCGAATTGGGTCCCCAGTCACAACTCATAACATGTGCAGGTCGTCGCGATACATCAATCTTAATAGAATTAATATTGTTATTAGCGCTGTAGATAACTATTGTAATGTGACTAAATGTAGTGTAAGTATTAATTATGGATAAAAAAAGATATTCATATACCGTTTATATTGTTACAGTTATCATTTTATGAACCCTAATTAATCGTTAATGTATAATTTTCGTCTTACAGTTGTATTGTTATATTATTGTATAATTTACAATTTTGTATTACTTACTTTAATACAATATCAGATTAACCATATTCTTATAATATATTATTATTATTATCTTATAACCATAAAATATATTAAAATTTAAATAAAACGTTTTATACATACGTAAAAGTATCCTATCAAACTTTGATAATGATCATGGGTACTGGGTACACATATTTAAGTAAATTTTCTTCCACTTAAAATAATTTTTCAAACAATAAAACATTATTATTTATTAAATTTAAACTTTTTAGTAATTATACACCAGTGAAACGGAACCTGCAAGGTCTTTCATGATTATGTAAATTAAAAAATAATAATTATAGAAATTTAAATTTCCACTTTTTATTTATAACTAAGTCATTGAATAGTAAGTTATCTATTCAATATTTAAGAGATTATAAATACTGTTAGAATAAAATTAAAATAAAAAATCTAAAAACCTTAGTATTCCTACTTTATTGGAAGTAATTTAAATAAAATTGTTGACATTATTAAACTATAACTTATGCTAAAAATATATTTTTTGATGGTACTATAAATATTTACATCTATATATTAGTTATCATTAATGATTATATTTAGTCATATATCTATATATACCACATTAAGCTTACATTCGTTTTTAAATTCTTAAATGTAATCGAAATTTTCTAAAATAAAACTAGAAAAAATTATAAATTTTCTAAATTGTATAATTAGTCAACAATTGTCTTACATTTGTATCATATAAATGAGATTTATATTTCAAGTACTAACCTAATTTAATAGTGTTGTAATTTTTTGTTGACAAATTTTATTATAGAATGAAGTGTGTTCATGTTTTATAAAAAGATTATATCTATTTTTTGTATGTTCCTAAAAGGTCTTTAACATAAAAAAAGTTCATTTCTTCTTTTATATTATAGTTGACCTTCGTATTTTTTTTTTTTTTTTTTATTGCGTTTAACACATCTAAAATGAATTTCCTAATTTCACATCTTAACAATAAAATATTAATTAGTGTTTCCTTGACGTTGAATTCACACTGATAAATTAGTTACTTACCTTCTATACTAATAAACCATAATAATTACCTTTATGTTTATTATGATATAATGTTGATAAGTCATATTTAATCTATATAAATGCAATGTTATGCATTCACGCAGTACTACTCGAATAATAAATAATATGTTTGAAAATCAAAACTCGGTTATGTAAGGTACAATTACTAAGATATTATATTCTTTGTTTTATTCAGAAAAAGAAACTCAGATCAGTATAACATATTTATATAAGTAATAGAGAATGACCTAGACGATTTTTTTTTGTGATTTGAGCCGTTGGTACTTTGTACAATTTACACAATTTAAAAATTATCAATTTTGAAATACTACTGCATTTGGATAATTTAAAACGATAGATAATAGATAATAGATATAATGATAAAATGTCACATTAAGTACATTTTTTTCGATTGATCACTAAATCAGTGATGGTACTGAAATTTTCAAGTTTTCTTTCTTTTTTTTTGCTTATTACTAAATTAACAAAACCATTCATATTATTTATTATTTCGTTGTTAATTTTTCTTAATAATTCCATAATAAGTCAAAATACCAGACTGCCGTATTTCAGTTTGTGCCATTTTTACATTGAAAAAGTTTAATTTTCCCGTTGAGTGCAAACGTCAAATAACAATGTTTAAAGTTGTAGCTATATCGTGATTATAATTTGTGAATATTTTAGCCATAATATGTATACATCATAGTCACATGTTAAAGTATATTAGAATAGTATTCACTTATAGGATTGTATAAAACGTGTAAATGTTTGGGTTTAAAAAAGTATTGTATAATATTTTAAAGCTTACTTAAAGCATTTATATTTTTAATTTCAAATTCATGGTTAAAAAATCCTATACGATACATTATTTTCAAACATCAAACCATTTTTAGCTCAAATCTATATACCTAGTTTATGTTGTGGCACGATTATGCTAGTAACATGTGATTTAAAAATATAAGGTTAAAAAATTTAATTGACTAAAAATATTTTTTCAAAGTGTTTCCTTGTGTTACCTTGTGTAAATATTTTAAATAATTTAAAAATGTTTTTAGATTTAAATTTTGATTAAGAATTGTGATTTACCTATAATAATTAGAATTAAATAATATTCCATTTAAATTAAAAAAAAAAAAAAAAATTATGGTCATTATAGAATAGGTTGTTAATGTGTGTGTGAATGCTTAGAATATAATCACATGTCCTTAGTGTACATTTAAGTATGTAGTTACCCATTTAAAAACCTTTCCGGAGACATGTCAACAATAATTATTATTGTTTTTATTATTATCAGTCTCATTATTAAAATGTAATCATAATACTAGGGTTCAAAATTCAAAATTATTTTTCATCCAATCATATTAAATTCTTTAATTGACTTGATTATTATTATACAGAACACTTTATCAATTTTTTTTTTTTTTTTGAGTATAGGACCTAGTGAAGCTATTTTTTTGGAAATATAACATATCATACTATTTTTGTGCTATCTTGGTCATAACGCAAATGTTGAAAGGATGCTTTTACTAATAGTTACTTAGTAGAGCAAAGAACGAAATTATCTTCAAGTAGGTAAGGTTCAAATTTAAAATTATTTGTTTGGGATCAGACAAGTAAGTTAAGGGGAAATATTGAAACTATTACAATGCATAAAAAAAGTCAGAAAAGTATCAAAATTGATAATAATTTACAAAAAACATACATTTTTATTTTGATGTGGAATTAAATTTATTTATTTTTAAATGTATACACTTTAAATAACTCTATAAAATAAAAATTAAGTAGATATCCAAAATTCATTACTAATATTAATTTTACAGTAATTAAAATTATTATTTGAAAAAAAAAATAACAAAAATAGTAGTTTTTCTTGATAGTGTTCATTTAATATGGACAAGCAAAAAATAAAATTCATTCAACAATCAATTATTAATAAATGTCTAAGTCAGAACTTTAATGGGAATTCTATGGTACACTAACTCTCGCTATTTCCGTTAAAGATTATTTACAACTAAACGGCCTAACGCATAAGGAGTTGCCTTTAAAATGCTCCTTATAGAATGTCGAGAGACGCATTGGATACTTAAATACTTTATCCATCTCTGTTTCGATTTTAATAAAAAAAAAACTCCTTCGGCATGCATACTTAATGTTATGAATTGTATGGGTTGTTAAGATAAGAAAACTTTGATAAAACAAAAGAAATGCGACAATGAAAAACTTTTCAGTAATAGTATAACGATTTTAAAAGCGAAATGCATTGTATTCAAGTAAAAGTGGATTAAGACATGTCTGTTGATTATTAACACAATTATACGATCGCAGTAACCTGCACTAAACTGAGTAATAAGACTACGAATATAAAATACGATTTTCGTGATTCAAAACTATTCAGTACACAAAACTAGTCAATAATTTTGCTTAGACGTTTCTTCTGTACCTTAGCAGTACACATAATATACTATTTGATTCAGCACGTAGTTAAATTTTTTTTTTTTAACAATTACGTCCTTTTATTACTGTTAATTTAAAATATTCTGGTATATCGCCATAAGTACTACAAGCTAAATTTATTTGTACTGGCCATTAGCTAACATTATTATAAATTTTTAGCACTCAAATTTTAAGTCATTTGTATAAATTTGTTTCCTTTAAAATAATAAATATACTTTTGATGGAAAAATATTTAAATTCTTGATTATTATTTCCTAGAAATTTTTTTTTTTTGTTATTCTCACCCAAGTTTTATACAAAGAATTACGATTTAACGTGATTCTAGAAAATAATACAGTTTCTGTTGACGGCGTTAACACACAGTTTACACCGTACATGGTAAGTGTTTTATTTGATTGATGTTTTCCGTTGTTTATACTTTTGTAAAGACGAATATGTAAATATCATACGCTCCAAAAAGATCGTTTCGACGATTTAATACGATTTCGATCGTGGGTTACTTGAGTATTTGTGCGGTAGTGGTAACGATAGATGAGAATGAAGACTTTAGTTTTTCTTTTCTTTTTTTTTCTACACTGGTAATTTGTTTGTATCATTTAGAACACCCGCAGAGTGCCTACAAACGCGTAAAACATTTAAATTCGCCGTCTAATTTGGAAACAGTGGTGTAGATGAGGCAATTTATGTGATAGGTAGTAATTAATCAACAAAATGAACAACGACGAACAAACTACAGCAGTATTATTATAGCGCCGCACATAACATACACACGCCGACCAACAGTCACTGTCGTGTATGTTTGCGTGTGCTCGCGCCTGTAAGTTCATTATTATCTTAATACCATTGAGTATATAATTTACTCAATGCTAATACGTATTACTATTGTGTATATATATTATATTATATACTATATATATATATACTCAATGGAAATTACTAACTTACATTTTTATAACAATTTATCCACTCTCGATAATATTAATATTAATAATATTATTGTACCGACGCCGGATCCGGTATTCTATACGATTTACAACTTGGAAAATTTAAACGCAATCTAGGTTTATGGCATAGACAGGTATGCACTCTCGTCGCTGCATTTTGGTAAACTTATTACACACTACATCAGCGGTTCCCTGGTGAGCCGCGTTGTTAGCAAAAAGACCGCCGTCTTGAATTTGGTCTTGTCTAAAAATAAATTTGAAAACCAAATATCTAGTAGATATCTAGTTTAATTCCAAGATTCTCAAAATTTTTCGATGACGTGCAAACTCACTTATCTCATTAATATTATTTTTTAATGTCAGAAAAACAACTAAAATGTTTTATTTATAAAAAAAAAAAATTTAATTTTAATAAATTAAAATATAAATCTATATGATTCATTACAATTGTTTTCTAATTTTCATTTATTTGTTGTCATATATTGTGCTTTGACTTAAAAAAAAGCGCCTTGAGAAAATCTTAGTCCAAAAAATGCGCCGTAAGTGGGAAAAGTTTGAGAACCGCTGCACTGTATTATAATATTATGATTATATTTCGTTTCTACAGTATTATTTTTTAAACGATTCGTATAATTTTTTTTTTTTTCATTATCAATATTATTATGCATGTGGGTAAAATGAACTCAATATTTATATAATAAAATATAATTTTTTTTCATAAACAATTTATATATCAGTGTTACGATACTCAATACTGTTAAAGTATATTTTTGAAATTGACTGCTTTTGTTTTCTAAAAACTGAAAATCTGTTTGATAGGTTTTGATTTATTTTACCACGTTAATTGAGATAATCAAATAATTCCATAAGGGATTTTATTATTCTATTATAGAAACTTAACTTTTTAAAAATATTTTTAATTATTTTATCATTAGATTTTTTTTTTTAGTTGGGAATTCAATTTTGAAGATTTTAATATGGAACTGTAAACTATTCATTATATAATGATCACGGATGTTAGGTACTCATTCTATTTATGTCTCACTTTGGTGCTTTATTACCTGTATCTAGTGTACCTCCATTTTGAAACAATAATAAATCAGAGCTTTGAATGAAGGTCAGTTATAACAATTTTAATTGTACAGAAAAATTTTTTAAATCTTACTGCTTATTTTAGATAAACTGATTTGAAATTTAATTTTAGAATTAAAATTTTTTGAAAGTTAAAAAAAAAACAATAAGGTTATAGGTACTAACAATATAAGTAGTTTCTTACTTCTGGGTGGACCGATGAATGTATCATTTTTTTTTAACGATGTATTGTTTTTTTGTGTATGCTTGTACGTCACATTTAGAAGTAGTAAAATATTTTCAATCTTTAACTGTGATAGTGGTTTCTTGTAGCAAAATAAATTTAATTAAAACTAAAAATTATCAATGCTTTTTAAAATACTAAGGAAAACTAAAAATAAAACGTAATTATGGACGTCAGTTTTCGACTATACCTACTTACATCGATTTTATTTTTTGTTCCAGTATTTTAAATTACTAAAATAAATTATCATATATTTGAAATACGTAGATAACCTTGAAATCATAATTTCATATAATTTTAAATGTATTATAGATATTTTATATGTTTACTTTTTTTAGTTTGTTTTCGATTTGTATTGGTAAAAATAGTTTTTATACGTACAAAAACTTGGGAATTTCAAACAAGGTTACTCGTAATTAATATTCTTTCAGTTATTAAAAATACACTTTCATGGTTTATTTTTAGGTTATGAAGTTTGAAACTTATTTTTTGAAAAAAATTCAATCACGAACATTTTTAAATTTATTCTGTAGTTTAAAATTTATAAAATGTTTCAATGTTAATATCAAAGGCGTGATAATGCAGTAGAAGGTTCTTTATCATCTATATCTAAAAAAATGTTTGTGTATTTGTGTTACATTTGTTTTTTATGAGCGTTTGAAATTTAACTGTTGATAAAATTCAAACGTAAAATAACGATTTAAATTTTTTTTATTATTTTATTGCAATTCAAAAAATAAAACTCTTATAAATCATTAATTGTTACTTAAATTATCACTTAATAGATAATATATATTTTTGTATACATTAAAATCATCAAATATTTTTAGTCAAAAAAACTAAAAATTGTAATACAAGGTTATTTATAAGTTCTTATAGCATTGATATTAATCAAGGTGCAATATTACAACAAAAAAATTAAAAAAATTGATTTTGTTAAAACTAGTATACTATAAATTTAACTATTTTTTACATTTTTAATTTTTTCTATATTTAATTATATATAAAAACTTTACATTGCTTGTGAAAATGACCTCTCTTAAATAACACTTTAAAATATATCCAATTTAAAATATGTATTCACAACATTTTTGGAACATTCCCACATAAAAAATGTGTACAAAATTAAATTAAGGTTCATTTTTTCTAAATCGTGTCCGTTTTTTTAATTACATTAAAGTTGGTTGTTTTTACAAATATTAATATTTTTACATAGAATTTTATTTCATGTAGTTATTAATGTTATATATAGTATAGCTATTACTAATTATTACTAATGAGTAAATACTATGTAGAAGTTTTTAACACTTTAAATGTTATAAATAAAAAACTTTAAAAATTAAATGATACGCATATAAATTATTCCATAAATATGAACGTCCTCAATTAAAAAAAAAAAGAATATTCACAATTATATGTCTATATATAATTAATTTTTAAAAATGTTTCTTAATTGGTTTATAAATGTAAACTAAAATAACTGATGAATCTTATAAATACATCATATAGTACCGCACAAACAATTACTGCTTTAATTTAAAACTAATGGAATTAGAAATTGTAAATTACGTTGATTTAATTACATAATATTATAATATACTCTTATATATTTTATTAAAAATATCACAAATATTATTTATTTATTTTACTATTTTCTGAACTTTAAAATTATAATTACGATAAAATAGATCAAGTATATAATTTATAATTTATCTATTATATAATATGTCTACTATATAATAGTAGAATCTATAATGTTTAATAAATAATCATTATTAGCATTAAATTAATAATCTTTGTAATAAATGTAATAATTTATACTCGTATTAGTTAGTAAATTGGATAGAGTAATGCACTAACAGTTTGCTGGTACACTCGAAATTATATACGTATTTGCGTGTTGGATTATGTGCTGTATACACGCGATTCAAAATGTAGAATGTTTATATCACACCAAATTTTAATTTATATATTTGGAGGATTATTATTACTTATTGGGTCGTAAATGTACATTTGATTTTGCATATTTAAGGTGAAATTAATTAAATAATCTAATTTAAAAGTATATTCACGCACCGTTTGTTTTCTTTCATTGACTCACGTGCAACATAGAAAATTTGTATTCAACAGAACCAATTTCGTGATGATATCTTTAATATCATTAAAACATATTGAGTTATAATCAAACTTTAAGTTAAGAACATTATCTGTTTTGTATGTTAAATATTTTACGATATTTCAATAGTTTTTATGCAAGTTGTGATAGTTATGTAGAATATTATAATTTAAAAATGCTCATATGTTGCTTTAAAATTTAAAAAAAAAATAGTCAATTTACAGACACAGAAAATGTTGACTTTAAATAATGCGTGGGTCTAAGGGAGTGTGTTGAGATTTCAATCCGATCCCTCTTATGATAAATCATAAATCTATTTAATTGGAGAAAAAATCAATTAACATTTGAATTTATTAAAAGTTTGTTTTTAAATTTATTTATTTGAATTATTTTGTAAATATTAAAAAGTTTAGTGGTGTAAAAAATAACATTTTTATTAAATTTATTATGAAGTATGAAATATTAAATGCACTAACATATTCAATTATTTTTCTTTAGCATATTTTCGTTTGAACGCTTATAATTTTGGTTTCTGCTTATATGCCTACAGTTTATATAAATTATATAATATAATCATAATATTAAACAAGTACTTCCCATAATACATATATATCAAAGAAATCGTGAGAAAAACATTCTGCTTCAGAATATTATTTTATAATATTAAAATCGCATGTCGTCGTTTAGACAAAAAAAATAAGAACAATGTTTGAAACGTTTAAATTTGCCGATAATAATATGATCGCTTCATTAGTGTACGTATAGTGATGTAAAAATAGAGTATTTATTTTTTATTCGTACCATTTTATACTTTGTGCATGTATTGTTAAAATCTGTGTAACGCTTTGTGAATTACACCTACTTCTTCGGTATAATTAATTGTTAAATTATACACATTTTATGCGGTGTAAAATTTGAAATCTTTTATTTCAAAAGATTGTATTATAGTGATTTCATAAAAAAAATATAGAAAAAAAACGCTTGAAAATTGTTCAACAGTCCGATTTCCTCAATCCCGCCTAGCGCTACCGCTGAGCGTGAACAGTTTTTAAAATTTATCTCATTTTTTTTTTTTTTCGTTTTCCCTCAAAAATCTTTCGCCGTCGAATAAAATAAATTCCCTGTTGCTGCACGAGCGCAGCGCGCATTTGTATCGCATAAGTTCGCGTCGCAGATGACACAATATAATACCTAAATACCTACCTGATATTATAATAATAATACATAAAGTTACTATATTATGTGTATCGTTATCGTTGTTGTTCAACAGGAGTGGGACGTCGAAAAAGGTTTGCCGAGAGGAGTCGCTGCAGGTCTCGGCGGAGGCGACGACGGCCACGGCGGTAGCAGCGGCAACCCGGACGCCGCCCGGAACAGCAATAATTGTTGCGACAATACCGACGACGGTGTTGGCGGCAACCAGCGACTCGACGGTGGTGGTAGTGGCGACGGCGGCGGCGGCGGCGGCAACAGCAGTAGTGAAAGTACAGGTGGCAGAGTCCGCGGCAGGGCGTACGGAGCGGTGTGCGTCGCTGTAAAAGTCGTCGTCGTCGCAGCGGCGTTCATTGTGACGTGCGCGTTCGTTTGGTACACTATGGGCCTGCCGTTCTTGTTGCAAGTCGTCGCGGTCGCGATCATCGCGTACATCGCCAGTGGCGGCTACAAATTCGTCTACCTGGTGTACCGCACCGCTCCCAGAGACCTCAAGTAAGTCACATTACATTGTAACGGTGGTACGCGTCATCGGCTGCTCTACTTATTATATAGAATTTATTTTCAAACCGTTTGCTTTTTTTTTTTTTTGATCGCCGCCAATCGTCGTGTATTGCGATTGATTTCATCGTTCTCTCTCGTCGGCGGTTGTGTAGAGACGTCACTCTATAGGGCCTGCAATCTGTTGTCGGTCGTGACGGGACAGCGAGGACTGAGGTCCTGAATTTTGGTGGTTTTCCGACACAACATTACGACACGGGCGTCAGCTTCGCGTAGATGTGTAATTCATTTGAAATGTACAACGTATTTCTTCGATTTTTTCGCAACGTGCGTAAATATATGATTAGAATTTTTTCCCTTTTTTTTAATCGAATGGTAAAAAACGGCGTTTACAATTATTTATATTACCCGTTGACAAGTTTACCGAGAAATTCTCAGTCGACCTCAAACTTATCTCAACGCTCTCCCCCTCCCCTCGAGTTACGTCTATGATATTAAATAGATAGACGCGTTAATATAATATACATACATTTTATAATAACAGCATCACGATGTATTAATAATGAGGGCACGCGGAACAATAATATTATCGCGACCGAAAACGCCGCCGCGAGTAGACTGTTGTAACGATTATTATAATTATTATTATGGCGCGCATTCAAAACGATTAGATTTATTATTATTTATTATCGTCGGAGACCGGAGTCATATAACGCGAGACGTGTGTCATATTAATACATTCCTGACGACTACTGTTGTGTTTTCGCGACAAGCAGTTTTCCTAAAATGTTTTTAATCGGAATTCGGGCCGACGTATCTAACGAATTCGTGTGAAACCTGCCTATAACGACGTATCGAAGTAAAATATTCACATAGAAAATGTTTATATGATAATATTATCGTAGTGAAAAAACAATTATTATAGAATCCAAAACCGTTCTACCAACCGATGCTACCGGTCGGTTACATAAAATACCGCACCAATTTTTGCAACTATCTTTTCAATAAAAATAGAGGCAATTAAAAATTTCGATTTTCGATTAATTTTACATTCGATCCATTCTAGACCGGGTTCCGGACCCGAATTTCAACCCTTCTCACGTTGCCACTGTTAATAATAAGATGCAATATGATAATTAATATTATATGGAATAGCACTGCAATAATAATCGACTTTCCTGTAAAATAACAATTTATTTACTACAGATGATTGCTTTAAATGTATGCGTATATAATATGTTTTAATGATAAAACATACCAGTTTACGTAATATCTATACCTACGCGTAGTTTAAATGTCGTTCTTGTATTGTAAAATCCACGAATTTTTTAACATATTTGAAAACTTCCATTTTTTGTTGTATGTATATAGTTCCGATTAACGCGTGCATACATGCGATTTTTAATGTGTCGATGATAATTAAAATACATGCGGATAATTAATTATGCAGGCTAATGAGGTATTTATTTTGGGAATTTCCGAGTAATCGTCATTACTACACTAGGACATCTATAGTATTATAACGTAGACATGGCCGTTTTCGACCAAAATCATATTCTTCCCTTTTCGGTCGATTCACTTTTCGACCAAAACAAAATTTTATATAATATATGTAAAAAATAAAATAATTGGTATATAATTTTTGTTTTATTTTATGTTAACATTGTCAAAGTATGTAATATGTATAATATTATATAAAAAAATAAAATTTAAATCACATAAGTATGTTTGTGACATATTAACATAAAAATGATATTAATATATAGATATTCTTATATTTTAAATAATTTTCTTCATTTTATACTAAAATCAGACTGGTCAAGTTCTCGTCTTTTTTTTTTTATTGAACGTACATTTCATATTAGAGTTAGTGCCACTGTAATAAAGTAAATACGCAATGGAATTATCATAGTTATAAAATCAATATAATATGGTTTTTCAAAATAATCCTCTTACGTTTTTCTATTAAGACAAATATTAACAAACTTAGTTATTCGTCAATATGTATAATATTTTGTGCAATACTGTACTTATAGTGATTTAATATTTCCTCTAGTCGCAATTCAATGAAGTATATAGTATTACACAGTAGCACTGAACCACTGATGTGTTTGAGTTTTGTGTAAGTAGCCCATATTTGCCAAATCAGTATAATTAATTCGAGTTAAATGTTTTTAGTAAACATGATATTTTCTCTTTTGGGTTGTGTGTTTTCAAGTTTCTACGTTTATGACATATTTGTCCTAGAGTTTAATTGACATTGTATTATCCTTACATTAAAATTAATACGCCTATATGTTGAAATGTACATGATGAACTGTATATCTATGGCCATGTACAAATACACGGTGGATTTAAAACAAATCTAACAAGTTATACAACTGAACGATTGTTGACTAAGGTTAACTTGGTTTCACTCGAAGCCACATTTCCAAGTATACCGGTTTTCGGTCAAAAACTACCTATATTTTGCAGATATATGTTCCCTAAGGTTATTATATTAATTTGTGACACATCTAAAAGTTTTATTATTTTTATGATAGTTGATAAATAATTTAACGAGTATTAATCGTTTTATTGTATACAGCTACAATACAGTTAGTAGTTTAATTAATTAAATATAAGTCATAATAGTCATATTGATGATAATATGTATTGAAAACTTGTATGTGCACTGTGTTTTATTTTAGTAAGTGATAATAATGAAAAAAATCATAACAAAAACCCTTTATTTTTGTTTGAGTTATAGGTTTATCGAGTGTAATCAACTTAATAGGTGTTTTTGCTGTTGTTATTATTTTGTTCATATCATTAATCAGCGTTAATTGCAAATTCGTCTTTTTATTGATTATACCTCATTTTTTATAACATAAACTTTTAACAAATTTGTTTACATTAAGCAAACGATTTAGTGAAACTTATCGTCATGTTAACTGAATTTTTCAAAACTACTATTAAACTGTAAAGTTGAATACATTAGCATTCATTATTGAAGATTCGTATTATGAAAAAAATCTTATTTACTATTCAAATGGTAGAGTAAACGGAAGTTAGTTGAAATAATTTGTCAAAAAAAAAAAAAAATAAAAAAAAAATAGAATGAAAATAAAATCAATCAAAAGTTATTTTCATTAATACATAAAGAGCAATACATAATAGTTCGTTGAACCGCAAAGCCGTAGAAATGGAAATATTATGTTAAACTCTATAAACCACGTGTATTATAACATCTAAGTAACATTTTCAATTTAACACGTTTTACCTATAGGAATTTTTTCGATACGAGATTTTTCGAATTATATCTTCTACTGTAAACATTAATAATAAATTACCAACTTAAGTTTCAATTGAAACGGATTTTGTGCGGCTGTGAAACTAAAATAAAAACAAAACGCATTTACCTGAATTTTGATCGACCATAGTCGTACTTCCTGGTGTAGTGTTAATTAGCCTGTAAAACGACTTTTGATTTACGTCTAATATTGAAACAGGTTTATCTAGTATTACGAAATAATATTATTAAGTGTGTCATCGAGTAAAATATAGTAAAAAGCATAATAATAATATACATAGTACATACACGAAAATAGTAAATTTAATTTTTAACTGTTTAATTATTTATTTATTCTACATCACTGGTGTTACGATTATATTTTTTTTTAATATTAGAATCGAATATACTGTATTGAATTGTATAATAAGTTTTTAAAAAATATCTTATAATTCGGGCACGTTTATTTAGAATACAGGAAATTGCATATCAACTATAAAAACCGCATATGTGTGAAATCACAGTTGCTAGTTTTATACACAGTCCATACAATGAGCAGAGTATAATGTATTATTAACATATTAATATATTATGTGCATTAAACATCAATGATGAACTCTAGCTGATATTCATACGATAAATTATCGTCATATTTCTACTTGTATATACAAATGAAATCAGTTGAACCGATGTCGAAAAAATTAACTCGAAATTCTCATTTGAATAATAAACTCGTGCGTTGTATCTGTACTCTGTAAACACACATAGGTACACACACACACACACACACACACACACACACACACATATATATTAATATATTGTTTTATCGTTGACCAATAAACCTTTTTAATAAATTACTGAATTTTTTAAAACTTTAATTCAATTTCCTATGGAACCAACATC
Organism: Melanaphis sacchari; assembly: GCF_002803265.2. Taxonomy (NCBI): domain Eukaryota; kingdom Metazoa; phylum Arthropoda; class Insecta; order Hemiptera; family Aphididae; genus Melanaphis; species Melanaphis sacchari. The sequence continues at coordinate 772,076 of NW_020271239.1, read as the reverse complement.
TTTTAATCATTATTAAATTAATTCAACCGTAACATGATTTCATATTTATACAATTTGAGCGTATAAACTCGACCTTTAAATACGACGTCCAATAAGCTCAATGATTGTAATTCAATGAATCATATTCCTCGATCCACATCGTTATTTTGTTCAACAAAATGTTAGGCATAAATATTTACCGTGTGCGTCACATCCTAGTGTTCTATTGATTTTATTTTCTAAACATTGTTATAGCTTTTTTTTACACACACACACTTGTGGTCAAAATGTACCTATATGTTATGCTAATGTAATACATACAGTAGAAGCCGCTTATTTGGAACACGGATAATTGATACAAACGCGTTATTGTATCAAAATGCCTCGGGATGGATCGGCCGTATATTAGAACACGGAAAATAAATCGGATTATTGAAAAATCACATCGGTTATTATTTGAACAATTATGCGAAGGTCAGTTGACATATACCTACACTGGTTATCCGGCAACAACCAGTGTACTTTAATCTTATCTTTGCTGTCGTTACGTTTATTTTTACTGTACTCCATCGCAAGAATGCTCTTTCTGTACGTACCGTTTGTAGTTCAGCTTCGGCGTGCATACGTACGTAAAGGTGATTAGTGTTTCGTTTTACTAAAAATCTTAAAATATCTAAACGCCAAGATTTAAACTGATTTTTGTGCGGCCAATCGTGATTTGAAACTCATTGGACCGATTTGCTAGCCCAATACTCACCCTCTGATATTTTCAATGCGGACGAGACTGTGCTTAATTTTAAAGCTCTACCTGAACACACATATGCACTTAAAAGTGACAAAGCTAAAGGGGCAATATTAATCGTATAAAAATATAGTCATGAAGTTAATCGACGCGAAAAAACAAACTTCGATTGATAAATATTTTAAATAATATAGTAAAATATATATGTTTGTACATACTTTTTTAAATTATACAATATGCATACATAATTAAGTAAACATACACACTTTTATTTTCCGGTTATTATTCATTTCTTTTCAATCGCTTATTAGAAACAATCGATTAATCGATACATTTCACCTTGATCACAAAGTGTTTCTAATAAGCGGCTTCTACTGTATATATTTATTAAATAATTATACATATCATTTATTATTTTATTAATACACTTTCTAATTTTATTTACTAGAAATAATGTCCCGAAAATGTAGTTTTATATATTGCTAGAATGCATTCAGAATATTTCAATATTTCTATATATATATATAAAAAAAAAAAAATGTTTTAAACTGCAGGTAAATATTTGAATTCTGAAATTAATATCTATGTATTATATATTAATCAAAATGTAATTTCAATTATGTACTTTTTCACGACAAAAATAATATGATTTCATGCATAGAAATAAATAATTTTTTTGATAATCAAATAAAATAATTAAAACTATTAAATTTAAATAAAATTATTATAAGCTGCAATTTTTAATTTATTTATTTATTTTTAGTTATTTACTACATGTCTTATTGCTTTTAATACACTTATAGTCTCTTGAATGAAATAACCTAATTAAGTAATAACCCATCAACCATCGTCTGTTGATACTTTAAACTTAACTTTATCTAAATTTCTTATCTAATTTAAATTACTAATTTGTATTTCAAGTGAATTGTTCAAATAGCTTTCAATAACCTAATTTTTCCAAAGAACTCATCTTGCACGTGATTGTTTTATGTTTTTCGCGTCAATTAAATTATTGTATTTTAATAAACATAATTCTTAAACGCTATCATTTAAATCGGTTGATTGTTTTTCTATTTTTTAGTAAATAATTTATATACTTAGAATTAAATACCTGCATACTTATTATTAAACTTTGATATATTTTATTTTAGTTTATTTTTAAAATAATTTGACGTTTAGAATAAAATAATTTAAATTCATCAGTTATTTAAAACAATAAAATATTTATTCAAACAACGTTTGTACGTAATACATATATAGGTAGTATTATACATCTACTAATTTACATTTATTTTAATTTATTGTTATTTATTTATTCACTCTGTACTATTGTTATTTATTAACATTTTAAAAAGTGTGTCTTGAGTATTGAAACCAATTTTTTATTATTAGTATTGTTTTTGAAATTAATTGCAATTTAGACTTTGATTGAAACTTTGATTATTTATAAATATTAAGATAATGCATATTTTCTATTTTAACTGATTAAGGTGTAAATTTAATACATTTTAGTATTTTAAATTAATTTAATTTTGTATAAAACAAGTTTGTCATATTGTCTATAAATAATAATTTTGAAATCTTTATGCAATTTTGCACAGTAACGATAAGTTATTACAATCACAAATATAAATATTAATTATTATAAAATAAAGTTTGACATTTAATTATGTCTTTACAGGTAGAGACTATCTTATATTTAAAGTTATATTACAAATACTTGAACATAACAACGAATGCTATGAAGTCATATAGAACAATAAATAAAGTTACTTGAAGTTATAAAAACAATCTGTCAAAATCAATCAAAATTTGTGAATGGAACAATTGTTTTTTGTCTTCCAAATGTCTAAGTTTCTCATAAAATTAAGGTTATTGTACAAAGGTGTCTTATGGTTCAAAATTATAATGAACAAAAAAGTCGATCGTTGCTCTTATTTTATTTCTTGAATACTTACATGGTATTCATAGAAGTATAACGCTAATCGTGTTTGGTGTGGGCAAGTTTTAATTTAAAAATCATTTTTTTTAGCCAAATTTATGATTTATGTGACTATTGCAAATCTATTTAAATTATACTTTTGTGTAGTTTAATAGTAAAAGGTTATTCAAAATAATTCATTCAGTTTGAAATGCTTCTTTTATACTTCAAGTTTTTCGGTTTAAAATTATAAATTATACATTTGTTAATTATATAATAATATTTAAATTTTTTAATATGGAATTTATATTTATAAGTTCTTTATGACTTACTTTAGCAATACAAATAAAATTTAATAATGAACAAGTTAAATTCGTTGTTCCGACATGTCTATTGTAATTGACTCGATCGATTTTTTTAGTATTTTTTAGGTTGATAGTAATTACGATAGTACGTAGGTAGACATTATTTTAATATATCTCCAAAAGGAGAAGTCATATGACTCATATGTTGTAAAATTAGTTGACTTAGACCGTCGGGTGCTAAGCAACAGATAAATCATTTTGAATAAGCGTTTATACAATTTTTACGTTTATAATCGATTTTCGTATTGTTTATATTCTCCTACAAAATACATCAAAATATTTGATTTCAAATAAACACTGTAAAACATCTATTGTATAAAATCAATGAGATAAAAAAACAGAAACAGAAAAGTAATATATCTTTCAGTGAAATACTGTATAATATAACACTATTAATATTTATTGATACTTATATACTAGACGGTATACTTAATGCTGATCATATTATGTAAATATTAGCTACGTTCGAACAAGTTTTCGAACAATTAAGAATAAATACGAGTCTATTATATAATTACTATAAATTACTCTAAATTAACGTCTTAGAAGCACAACAAGGGTAACATATTGAGTTTTGGCAGAGCTCACGTAGAGCGCTAAAAGTCACGCATAACGTCTAGGAACTAATAGAACGAGTAGATACTTGAGTACCAATACTGCCTTACCTAAGAGCGATGCATTACCTAATCTTATTGCGAACGGCGGCGGGGTGCTATCATAAGTATATTAAACATATTTTTGTGACGTTTATGTTAATATTCACATTTTGTCTACAAAATCAACAACATTCTATTGTTTTTTTAAATTTATTTCTGCTCTAATCACAGTGTCGTAGCCAGGAGGTTGAGCCATCAAAAAAACATGTCTCTATTCGAAAAAGATATAGTTCTTAAAATATGATACTTAATATTTACATAATCAGGTAAAATTATGATCAATTACCTATAACTCGATCACTATTAAAGATAAAATGTACACGCCAGCTTTTATCTCCAAAAGTTTAAGAAATTAATTTAGCTTGAAATATCAATTGTTGATTATGCTAATAAAATTTCAAAATATGTGTTTTTTCTTAAGTTCCAAGAGACGAAAAATAACTGGAACTCGAAGCTCAACACCAATTTTTTTTAGTATTATTAATAGTTATTATTGATACACTTACTACAGGATTTCTATATTTTTATCCATATTTTTATGATTCGCTTTCTTCTTTTAAGTTTAAATTAAATTCCGGCATTATAACTTCGCTATCTTGTTAGGTTACTTTAACTTGATTGTTATTATTGTCCTCATAGTGACTTATTTAGTATAATTTTAATTTCTGTCATTTAAAGCTATTTATTTGATTTTTATTAATAAACTAATTAAGATTACTATATTTTATAAAAAAAAAATAATTTTTAACACTCGAACATGAATTTTTATTTCATCGAAAAATGTATTAATTATAAAATAAGTGCCTATTAGTTTTATTTAGTAAAAAAAATTAGTAAATATATTAATACAAATCATATCTGATTACGGTACTGTTAATTTATTTTATATGATCTCGGAAATAATATTTTAGTCACGTCAAACGATTTATTTTGGTATAAAACTAAGATTTTTCTTGTATTGTGATTTTATGGTATATTTAAGATTGTATTATTTTAATAGATTTTTTTTTCTTTTTTTTTCAGAGCACTATGTCGTTATTACTACTTTTTGTACACTGCAAAAAAATTGAGTAAGAAAAACTGGACTGTCGCAGATGTATTCAAACACAAAGTTGTAAAGAATACTCCGTTTAAAGTGTTGTTCGTATTCGAAGACAAAGAATGGACTGCACTGCAGGTTTGTGCAAAATGTCATCTTCTATACATATAACATAATCGTATAACTATCTCACGAGCCTACAAAGGTACAGTCATTTTATAGACTCTGAAAGAAGTATCGTCTCTGATAAATTGTAAAAGGACTCCGACGACACTATCATAGAATAAAACACTAGTCAAGTATATAATATTACATAAAATGTTTCTTCAGTTATATAAATATAACAACTTATCTTGTTATAATTTATTTATTTTAGTTTAATTATAATTACGTTGTTTCGTTGCTCCAATAATATGCATCACAGACAGTTTTAATTAATGCCAATTTTATGAAACATGCAGTACCTACTACCTACACAATATAATGATGAAAATTAATTTAGTCACACGTATTATATTATACAAAGGTATTATAAAGTTATTTAAGTCCCACAGATTTTAATAGTAAAACAATTATTAAAAATCTGTTTAATGTTATATTGTTCATAAAATTAATTGGTTAACTCCGAGCCCCGAGGAACATCTTTTTACCCATGCCTGTTTGATTTGATTTTTCAAAGATCAAAGAACTTACTTCAGACGAATAGATAAATTCGTATTTAACTCCTATATATATATATTTTATCAACGCTAATACCCGATTTTTAACATTTAATGACTTAACCATAAATTAAAAACGTATAATAAAAGTATATATTTATTACATCATTTGAATTCGTATACATTGATTAAACAAGTTACAACTTGTATGCGGTACGGGTTTGAATACAAACTGCGTCGGTTTATTTTTAAATGATAACTCTAAGTCTTTTGTTCAAATCATGGGTACCGAGTTTTCTATAACTCAGTCATCCCACGAAACTAAAGCACGACGCCTATAGATTAAGTTTTGTAATATTGTATTTAGTACTTTGAATTTTTACTGGCTTTTATTGTTGTTATTAAAATAGTATTATAAGTTACGAAATTAATAACCGTATTATTGATTTTAAAGTTCATATTTGACTTAAATTTTTTATTAAAAACTTTTACTTGGATTATTAAATTTTAAATTAAATAAAAAATAAAATATTGTAATTTATAATTTTATGATTTAAAAAAGTAGAATAAGTACAATATTACAAGGTTGAAATATTTCTTATGTAATAAAGTATAATTTCTATTCTTGTTTACAAATGTATTGAGCTAATATATGTACATAGAAGTTAAGAAGTGTTTATTAAATTTTTCTATAGTACTTAAAAGGTACTCTATCCTTTATAGTTTACCAAGTACTATTTAATACCACTTATATTATCCTAACATATAATGTGTCGATTAAAATTAATAATTAATAATGTATACATTTTACTGTTTCAAAAACAATTAATAACGGTAGGAAGGTATAAATTTACAGACAAATGTTTTTTTTTTTGATTTCTAAGTTAAATTTCCTTAAAAATTGAATCTTTTAATAAATTTAAATATGTTGGCTAGGTATGTATAATATATAAAAGGAAATAAAACAATTAAATCAAGTATAAAACTTGTTTGTTGTATAGTTTTCATAGTTGATACTTAAATATCAGAAATACCTTACTCATATTATGTAATTGAAATAAAAATAGAATAATAAAAAATTTTAAAAAGGCTGTTGTTGGAAAATATAAACCAGTTTTTCATTCTAAACCTTGGTTTTTTTTCATGGTTACCCGATTATTCAAACCCGTTTTAGACTCTTTGGAGCTTAATAGGAGCTAGTTAAACCGATTTGGTAAAACATGTTTCTTATTGCATATAATTATATCCATAACTCATCAAAAGTATAAGATGTTTTTTCTGCTTAAAGTTTTTTTATTTGTTTAGATGAATATTAAATAATAGACTGTATAATATATCACATCTTTCTGTATAAAAATATAGTTTATAAAAATTGTTACATTTAAAATTTCAAATAAATAAATAAAAAGTATTCTGGAAAATATAGATAAATGGTAGCTCTTTTTAATAAAAATAAATGTATTTTTTTACTAGTCAGTAAGTACATCGATAAGTTGTGGTTATTTATTTTAACAATTATTATTATATTGCTACTCGCGGTTACTAACCGTTCTCTTTAATCACATAATGACAAATATGGATGCCAAAGTAACGACGTTGAAAAATTACATTTTAATAATCCTTCAAAAAAGTTAAATGTTTTAAAGAAATTCACAAATATAAGTTTAATATTTTCCAAAATGTTATTAAATTTTACATTTTGATAATACTTTTATACGTATGAAAATTTTTTTCATCTAGTTGCTACTGTAAATATTATATATATATTTATATAATTAAATTATACATGGATGAATTAGCACAAAATTAAGAATGTTTTATTTTTATTCACGACCTAAATTTACTGCCTAATCTATACGGAATTTGTAATTGAGATTTATACTTTGAAAGACATGCGTCCCAGCAACTTTTTTCATGTGATTGTAATTCATTTGTATATTTTTGTTGTATTAACATGATTAAAACATGTCGGAACAGATTGAAGAATACAGTAACAAAGTGGCCAACGCCATGTTAGAGAAAGGTTTCAAGAAGGGCGATGTGATCGGACTACTGATGGAAAACCGACCTGAGTTCGTGGGCATTTGGTTGGGCATGTCCAAAGTGGGCATTGTAACCGCGCTAATCAATTACAATCAGAGGCTAGTGTCGTTAATTCATTCCATCAAAGTGGCCAACTGTGCTGGTTTGATTTACGGAGCCGAATTGTCATCGGGTAAGAATAAAAGCCACAGTTACGTTTATTTGGTAACGTTGAAACGATTTTAAATGTACAAGTAATTGTATTTTACTAGTAAATAACGAAACTTGATCCTTAAATAAGGAAGCCGAGAGCACCTGTGGATATTATATAATTTCGTTTTAACATCACTTCCGGGATTAAAATCCTCTTCTTGAATGCGTTCAAAAACCGTTTTTTTTTTTTTTTTTAATATTTTCTTCTAGAAGTAGCTTAAACTTTTAATTTAATTTTAATCAAAATAATGTTCTGCATTCAACATACTTAATTAGTTATTTTTGAATTGTTATCATTTTAGTCGTTTAAAGTTGAATTATAAAATATTTCCCATTTGATAAAAATTATATTTTATTGAATATTTGGTTCAACTTTTTTTTTTATTTTACTATTCCATGTGTTTGATTATAAAATTGTCATAATAATTTTATTTAATATAATAATTCACATTTTACTTTATATTTTTTCGTTATTTTACTCTTAGATTTAAAAAAAATTAATATGTAACTTAGGTAATGATTTATAATCTTGTATTTCTATTGTTATTTTCTAATAGGTAGCATATTTTTTACTTAAGATTAAATATTATTTAACATAATCATTACACAGTTTTGGATAATAATAAATTTCACTTATATAAATTAAGTTAATAATTATTCAAGGTTATTTATTTAGAGATTACAAGTACTAGTGAACACTTAAACTCTTCCCTATCATCGGCGCAACAACATAATACAATTAATAAATTAATAAAAATTATTTAAGTTTACACCTATGAAACACTCGATATAGTATGAAGATCACATACTATATTTTACTATATTATGTCATTTTAAGTAAACGTAGTAAGTGAAACAGTCATCACAAATAATAATATTGGTTAATAATTTTCATTAAATTCTAAATATGAAATGTAAAACTTTTAATAATTACAAACGGTGGCAGACATGGGTTTTCACAATTCTCAATACATTTTATACGATATAAACTAATTGATTGCAACTTTTAATAAGATACACAGATAGTGTGTGTTTTTTATAAAACTTATACTCTACATGAAATAATTAAGAAAAAATGTAATTTGTTACATTATACCTATTAAACTATATCTCGTACTTATAGAATATTATACCTAATATAGTAAGTAAAAATTTCAAGTTTCTATAATATTTTATTTTTGAATTATAATAAAATAAAGAAATCAATTTTGTCGATAACTGATTTAGCATAAAAAGTAACTTTTTTCAATTTATTTTATAATTACAAGAATATTCTCTTTCGCTTAAGTTTTGAAAAATTTTAGTAAATTCATTGTATATTTTAATAAAATGAAATGTATATTTTAATTTTATACAGCTTATAAATCCTAGTCCTAATTAGATGATATTACATAATTTTTATTAAAACTGTTTCTATTGTGGTATAATCATAGTATAATAACTTTTTGATTGGTATTTTTTTTTCTAATACTAAATTAAGATAAATTTAATAAAAAACTTTTTACAGACATCGAAGATATAAAAAATGATCTGGACAACGATATGAAATTGTTTAAATGGTCTAGCACTCCGCCGCCCACTAATGACGATACTTACTTGAACCACATTCTGGACAAAGCATCGCCGTCCACACCCAATCCACCAGAAAAACCCGGTTACAACGACAAATTGCTTTATATTTACACATCTGGTACTACAGGTTTTCCGAAAGCAGCCATCATTACCAACGTCAGGTATAACGAAAATCGACATTTCTGGGGTGATTTTTACATCAGAGTCTGTATGGATTCACTCAGTGGTGACGCGAAGTTATATATGCAAAATAACAAACAATTATTTAACCCACTAACCCACCAATTTATTGATAAAAGACTCCCTTTTCATGCAAATGTTATATTTTCATTAATAAACAAATCGAGTTTTTGCAAACTAAATGTTAAACTTAAATAGTCTAAGACAATACAATCTACTTTAAGCGTACTTAGTACCTAGTGTACCTACCTACCTCCTATCTAAAATCCACTTACCAATAAAAAAATAAAAACTAAGCTTCCAAACTCGCAGATCTACCTTCGCACGCGTCACTGAATTCACGAATTTAATATTTTATTATTATGATTTATGACTATAATTACATTAATGTTTATATGCACAAAATATCTACACCCAGGGTAAAACTAAAGGAAAAGCAAATACGAAAGTTTATAAGTTATTAAATATAGTAAAAATTCGACCTGTGAATTAAAATTAAACGTTTATTACGTTTAACAAAAATGAAGAAAAAATATTCGTTTTTAAAAGTTTGCTTTTTTTCGATTAAATTGCTATTGTATTATTTTTGTTCTATCAGATTATTTTTTTTTGTTTCACGTCAAAAAGCAGAAAATATTCAAATTTTAATAACAAAACTAAATCACATTAACAAAAATAATATGATTAATATTTTTAAAAGTTGTATAATTTATTACTATTTAAATTTGATTACATTTTTTTTTTTCATTCATTACTAATTTTTTTTTATTTTAATACATACAGTTGTTTATGTAAAATGTGGCAGTTATATGACGCATTGGTACTAAAATAATTATTTAACTTAATTTATAAAAATAAAGGGACCACAAAAACTACATAAATATATATTTAGTAAAAATGTGATTATGATTTTATGCATTAAAAAAAAAAAAAAAAACAACTTTAATAAACATTTTATATTTTAAGTGGCGTGTGATGGTTATACAATATTATTTTTATTGACTGTCATCTTTTTCTCCAGTAGAAATTAACTAATCCAAAATGTATATGTATTACCTCCATTCATTCGATTAGAAATCAAACACACGATTATCATCAATTTAATTATTTTAGTAGTTTTTCACAAAATGAATAGCTAATAAAAAAAAAAAAAACCACAGAGGATAAAAAATAAAACAGTTAATAGTCTAGATTTCTACCTGCACAAATTAAATTTTAAATTGTATAAGCAAATTTAATTTTAACTACTGCCTTTGCATGTAATATCAACCAATATAAATTTTTAAGTTTTTTTGTTCTTGTTTAGATATATTTTCATCGCTGGTGCTTATGCGTATCAAGTGGGCCTCAAATATAGCGATCGGTTTTACACGCCTTTGCCGTTGTACCACACCGCCGCCGGCATAATGTGCATCGGCCAATCACTACTTTACGGTTGTACCACGGTTATACGGAAAAAGTTTTCTGCTTCCGGATACTTCCAAGATATTTCTAAATTTAATTGCACCGTAAGTTATTGTTTTGTATTGTATATAAATTTATTATTATGTTTAAAGTGACGTCGTATTTGTCCTTGATAATACATTTTTTCCCTATCAATATAAAATTTTAAAATAAATTTTTTGAAAATTGTTACCTACCTACTGCAAAAATTCTTATGATTCATATAGCATTTTTTGTTACTTTACCTAATTTCGAAACAAGAGTATACTTGTTCTAAAAACCTGAGACATTAAATGCTAATTTATGTAAATATTTTAAAAATGCAATTCCTAATTTGTCCATTAAATATTATGGATAGCGTGATAAGTCTTGATGATGGGTATGCAGTCTAAAGTTTTAACCGCATTGAAAGTCAAAAGAAGGGTCTAAATGAATTTTTATAAAGTGAAACACATTTAATATAGAATTATAATAAAATTAACTATAAATTTCGAGCGCAGCAAAATCAAATTTCATTATTAAAATTGAATAAAATTAAGTCTTAAATGTTATTATTCACGATCCATTACAAATATTTATTAGCATCGGCTCTGACTATACTATCCAATACTTCTATCCTTGTTAGGCTTTCATAAACGAAACATTAATTTTAACATGTCCGTTAAACTACAGGCGGGTCAGTACATCGGTGAAATGTGTCGTTACATTTTAGCCACTCCGCCCAAAGCTGATGATACTAACCACAAGTTGAGAATCATATTTGGAAACGGACTGAAACCTCAGATATGGAAAGAATTCGTGTCCAGATTCAACGTACCACGGGTTGCAGAGTTTTATGGATCAACAGAAGGAAATGCAAATATCGGTAAGCTCATTCGATAATTTTTATCTTCCACGGAAACGAACTCTGTGACAACTTTTGCAATGTATCACAAAAAAATGTGTTATTAAAAATAAAAAAATTAATAACACGTCTGACATATTTTAAAAATTGCACTGCATATATAAAATTATAATAGACAAGTAAAACGCTAAAATTCTCTAAGATATATATTTATTGAATCACAACTAAAAAACCTAAAATAATTAGAAAAAATAGTGTTGAATATTGTCAAATCATAAATTTAAATATATCCAGTATTTTCAAAATTTGAACTTCAAAGTTCAGAGTTTAAACTTTAGAAATTTTAGTAGGAATTGTTTTTAAATTTTTTTCGATATTTTCACTAAAAGTTTATAAAAAACTTTATATTTAAATATCAAGCATTTTTCCAGTAAAATAAGTAACATTGACATTAGTAATTGAAAAGTTAAAATTTTCAAATGCTCATAGGTATAAATAGCTAAAAAAAATATTCAAAATATTTTTTTAATTATTTAATGCTAATATAAATATTTGGTGAGATTTTTAAATTTCTAAATTTATTCTTTTCTTAACTAAAACATAAAAACAAAATTTATTTTGTTAAAAATTGGTGTTGCGAAAATGTCCTAACAAAAAACTTAATTTTGAATATGAAATCAAATTATTTGCTCTAAAACATATAAAAAAAAAAAAACACATGCACATAAACACATCATTATGAAACCAATACGAGACTCTACTTTGAATCAAAATATTAAGATTGATTTTAATTACATTAAAATTAAATGTTAACATTCCATACTATGTATAATAAATTAATAAAAACTTATAAGTGTTATTGGTAGTCAAATAATTGGTTTTATAAAATGAGAAATATTTAGTAACTATCACGATGGCCAATGTTATAATTTGACTTTTAAAATGATTGTCTTGAGATTTATACACATTAAGTAATTACAAAATTTTTATTTTAAGATCAATATTAATTATTGTGCGTAATATCCTATCTCTATAAGTGCTCATATAAACATTTGAAATTGGCAGCGGTTCACATTACAATTTTATTATATGTGTTAAAATACAAATTTTTACTATACATTTACATACCTGCGCTCTGCATTATACACTACAGCCTGAATAACTCTGCTTTTGTCTGAATTGAAACTACAGTGATAACCGATCTGACTTAAAATAAACACATATATTATGATATATTATGTTAATTTATTAAGATTCACGAAATTATTAACTGGTACGAATCCCACTACTCTAGTCGACTGTATGTAAATTAGATATTAGTTTATTATGACATGAGTCTGTGTGCATGAATAATGAATATAACATATTTATCTTAAGTATTATTCAATGTTTAGCCAGTCACGTTTGTAGTTTCGATCTGTATATTTAGACCTCTCCCGTAACAACCCCTTCTTCACACACGCACACAGCATCACCGCTACCAGTGTTATAGTCATGTTTATGTAAATATATTATAATGTTTATTGTTTTCTTTGTTTGCAGCAAATACGGACAACACGTTCGGAGCTATCGGTTTCGTGTCTAGACTGATACCCAGCATATACCCTATATCGATTATACGGGTAAACCCAGAGACATGCGAACCCATCCGAAACGCTGAGGGACTTTGCACTCGATGCAACCCAGGTATAGACGAGTCAGCAGTGGCTCGAGCTAGTAGACCAGCTCTTCCGCTTTCATAACCATGTATTTTATGTCTACTTCATTTACAACTATTTAATTTGTGTTTTTGTTACACTTGTATTAAATACTAAACCACATTAAACTACTTACTATTACATATTTACATAATAGATAGTCGTTAAAAAACCACTCTTCGTTTCAGTTTAGTGCGATGTTTTTCAAAAACATATTTTTCCAAAGTTCAGACTTTGAAATAGGTACCGTACTTATACAATATACTTCTGAAATCCTGTATTTTTTATCTTGTTTAATCTATAATAGAAATAATAGTAGAATACATTTTTAAAACTGTTGATGTATCATGTATATAAATGAATATGATACTGAATATTAAACAGATCATTTTTCTTATCATTACATGTAAGCCCTAAAGGTTTAGATACCCAATAGTATTTTTAGTTCACTAGTACGTTTCCATGTTTATCCAAATCTAATATACGTTTATAAAATATGAATGTGATAAAAATTCAATACTTAACCTAAAACATATTTTTTTTATTTATATTTTGAAGTTAAAGATAAGGGCTAACATTTAATTATAAAACAATCACCTATAATCGTCATCTTAATAACAATGATTTTTATTTCAAAAAATTTCTTATAGTTGTAAAGTAATGCCACTGACTATGTTATTTGAAAACACATTTGACCAAAATACGAATAAGAAATGAAATGATTTGTCTAAATAATTACTCTGTTATATATAATATAAGATCATCATCAGTGACATCGAAATTCTTTCAGGTGAGCCGGGTGTAATTGTCGGAAAAATTATCGCAACCAACCCGTCCAGACAGTTCTTGGGCTACGTCAACAACGAAGAATCGGCGAAAAAAGTTGTGCGAGACGTGTTTGATAAAGGAGACGCCGCCTTCCTGTCTGGCGATTTGCTCGTGGCTGACGAATGGGGCTACCTTTACTTCAAAGACAGAACCGGAGATACATTCAGGTAAACACTTACATCTGATACAAGCGCAGATAACTATTTTCGGGAGAGGATGGATAGACGAGGATGGACTTGTGAGACAGACATCGTTCAAATGCATCCAGTTATATATATATTGTACCTTTTTTAATGACTAAGTACGTCTGCGATAGTACCTATTGCCAATAATTTTGGTATATTCCAAGTGCGCCCGTTATGTTATCTTTGATAAAATTATACTACTTCTCTCCTTAATCTTTACATAAAAAAAAGGCAAAAATGAGCAATAGTGTAATGGCCAATGGGTCAAGACAATCAAGTACAAATGAGTGCAAGAGCTTCTATTTCAAGTTAATTTGTGTTTTTATACAACTCACCCTGACATTTAATCTCTCGTAGAAATTTTTAAAAAAAATAAAATACAAACAAAAATATTAATTTGAATTTATAATCATGTACTTATAAAAAAAAAATTTTATTCATTTAAGAGAATATAAAAAATTATCTAACTGAACAAATGTCTAGATTCAATTTTATGAAAACTATGATATTTGAAAATCATGAAAAAAGATAAATTTTAAATAAGTATATATAGGTACTAGGTAAAAAAATATAAAATGAAAAAAAAATAATAAATAATTTCATTAACTATGAAAATAAAATTTAACAATGTGAAATAATGTATGTTAAAAAATATATGTGAATAATTAATATAATATGAACATAAAATAAATTTTTTTTTTTAAATTAGTTATTTTACCATTCCAACAGTCTGTCTAAAAGAAAATTCTATTTAAAAAATGTATAAATTGATTCTGACAGTTTCGTACACTTAATAATGTCATGCAAAAATATTATCCAAATAGTTCACAACATTTTTTCCTTTTAAGTTGTGTTTTGATAAAACTAATTTGAACAGGATCTTTCAGAACTACCAACACATTATCACACTGGTACTAATTATTATAATTATAACCATTTTGTTATTCAAGAGATCATTCACAACATTTAGACACATTCAATTTAGAACAAATAATTGAGTAACTGGTGTGTGTGTGTGTGTGTGTGTGTGTGTGGTGTTTTTTAGATTTATGCCGAAACAATTGTAATATTGAAGTTTGGAAATAGTAAACAAATAGTACTAACAAATGCACATAAATTTTTTCAAAATATTGATATTGCAATTGTTTGAAGAGTTTCAATAAAGTCATTCAACATGTTTGGCAGTTTTTTTTTTTTTTTTTTTTGTATATAACTAAAATTGAATAATTTTTAATTATATAATTGGCTAAGCTATTTCATAAATAAAAAAAATAAATAATAATAATTAATTTGATTTGATGATTGTTACAGATGGAAAGGTGAAAATGTTTCTACAGCTGAAGTTGAAGGAGTTGTTAGTAATATTGCTGGTTATCGTGATTGTGTTGTCTATGGAGTGGAAGTAAGTATTTTTTACTATTAATATTTAACATGATCAATACTAATTATCATAAATTTGTTATTTTTATATTATTTTTTATCCAGGTGCCTAATTCTGAAGGACGTGCTGGTATGGCTGCTATTGTAGACAAAGATAATACTTTAGATGTATCTACTTTATCAGCTGGATTACAAAAAGCTCTGCCAAATTACGCACGGCCATTGTTCATAAGAAAACTCAATGAAGTTGAAATGACTGGTAAACTATTATTTTGTCCAGCATTAATTGACCAAAACAATGACTAAATTTATTTATTACTGTTTCAGGTACATATAAATTGAAAAAATTAGACTTACAAAGAGATGGATATGATATTACACGGGTTAAGGATCAACTTTATTTCTACAATAACAAGGGTATTTACCAAGAATTGACTAGTGAAACTTATTCAGATATTTTGTCAGGAAAAATAAGATTGTAAAAAAACAGTAGGATTAGTAGATAAATATCGGTAGTTTTTTTATTAAAAATAACACATTTATTATATGTCATTATCTTGCCAGTAAATTTATCTTATTAAATAATAGCTTAAAAAATTGTTCATATATAATGTAAACTAATCGCAATATTTTATGTTCTAGACAGATATTTTAATTTAATTTTGCAATTTAGTTTTGCTCAAAATCTCGTTACTTAAAGTATTATTATTTATGTTTTTAACTTTATATTTTTATTTTTAAGTATAACATAACTATTTATTATTTAACGTTTGTTATTATTATTGTATTTTATTTTAAATAGGTACCTTTTAATTCATATAATTTTACTATATTATAAGAGTACATTTGTTGTTTATATGTCACAATACTCATTTACCTGAATTAATTGATTGCCTTAAACAGAATAAAATCTATGCGATTATTATAAAGTTTAATATATTATTTACTTTTTTTTCGTAAGTAACAGGCATTTAAATAATTTATCAAAACTCTTAATGGTTCTGATGAGTATGTTGATTGATTAATAACAATTGCATTTAAAATAAATTCTGGTCAATTAAAAAAATAAAATATTAAAATTTAATAAAATGTTTAAATGTTTTAGTATCATGGATTAATACCAACCAACGCCAATTATTAATAAGAAATATCAAACTGATTTTAACATTTTAGACCAACATTTTTTTTACAAATTCAATTAAAATTTTGATTTGAAGTTAAGTTAGGTTATTTTAGTTATAAACATCACTTTTGCATTTGTCATCTCATAGCAAAATTTACAACACTAGTAATTTGTGTACTTAACATTTGTAAAAATTCCTTAATTTATTTTACTATACTAAAAAAATGTTTTGTCTTCTTCGTGATTATACTTCCCATATATATAAATTTAATTTGTTCTTTTTGACTGACCATCGTAATATTTCATTTCCTATAAGACGTTAATATTTTGTCCTCTCAATAATTAATTTCAAAGTTTTATTATGTCCTGTTTATAAAAAAAATGTCTTCACATAGTTTTATATTATTTTTTGCTCACCTTATTAATGAATATTTTATTTTGTTATGATATTGAAAAATGTGAACTCCTCTCTTACTTACAAATTTGTATTCTATTTTATAAAATTTTAATTCCTAAGTAAATTTTTTATTATGTTTTGACTTTTTTATAATGGTCAAAATATATAAATTTAACATACTACTTTGTAGCCTTACCATACTTGTATTACTCTTTAGCCAAGTGGCATCATTTTATTATTTTTTTTTTTTTTTTTTTTTTTTAATACGCATAGCGTATAGAGCCTTTAAGCCTAGATAGAATTTTCAACACAACAAAAATAAAATAATTCTCATATTTTCAAATATTAATTTTATTAATCTATCTAATAGTAGATGTTACTATATTTACAATAATTAACTTAAACCTTTTTTTTAGATTTTGAGTAAACAATTTTTTTTTAATGTCCTTTAGAGCCATTTTATATGACCCATGTTTTTACTTTTAATCCAGAAGAAAAAAAAATAAAATATATTAACTAGTTAAGCGCAAGTCATTATCAATTATTCAGACCAATCAATTAGTAAAGTGGACCAAATTACAAAAATATTGGGTTTTAAATACGCAAACGTTTACCCTGTGCTGTCCAAATGACACCGCTTTTTTAGCCTTTTATAGAACTAACTATAATTTTTCAACGACTTATGATAATTTTTAATATTTTATATGCTCAAATGTAGTATATAATTACTGTAAAAAACCAATATTAATTATTAAACATATAATCAATAGTTTGGTATCACGTTAAGTGTTTTTTACTTACATCTTACAAGGAGTATTTGAATAAATTTAAAAAGACTGCAATAATTGTAATGGTTTTGTTAATTTATTATAAATGATTAGCTTCAAAAAAATTAAATTATTTTAATTTACTATCATAATTAAAAATGTTGAGATATAATTTTTGAAAGTATATGAAATAGATATATACTTAATAGTATTAAAAGTAAATGGATTATTATAAAAAACATAAATATTTTTATTTCCATCAAGTATCTATTATCGTATATTCTATTCATTTGTATAAGACTATCTAGAAAGACGAAAAACATATTTAATTGTTCCTTTTAAATACTCTAATTTGTTAAAAAAAAAAACATGTATAAGTAAAAATTAAGTACTTTACAATAGAAAATACCATGTTTGTATTAACCTATACGCAATTAGGTTAAAATTAACAACCTAAATTAAACAAAGATTAATGAAGAATATTTTTACCACCATTTTAAAGATTATGATTTTATTTTGATATATCATGTATTTAAAAATGTCTTACATAAACAAAATATGTTTGGCACCGAATCATTATTAAATTGATACAAACTTAAAGTAATTAAAATTGAACTATTAATATAATTATACAGCACAAATTTAAAACTTAAATTAACAAATAATTTTATACAAGTACAGGTACTTCAATGCTTATATTGATGAGGATTTAAACACAATTTTAATAAGTATATGTATAATTTGTCTAATTCACCTTGGTGCAAGGAAACCGTTGTGATTTAAAATAACATTGATTTAAAAACTAGAAAATATCATAACTTTATGGATTAAATTAAAGAGTTGAGTTATGATATTTTTTTTAATATAATATCATTTTTACCAGCTTATTTTTAAAACAGGAACAGTTACTGAACGCCAAGATTAATTGAAAAAATAAAAATATTAATTATGTTATTACAGTTAAATGATTTGTTTTTATGAACACAAAAAATATAAATATTTAATATCCAATTGAATACCTAAAATCAGTATTTTAAAAGATACTTATTATAAACAATATTTTGTACATGAATTTGGGTACTTGACTACGAAAATAATTAAATTAAAATAAATTTATAAATACATTAAAATACTTTATATACCATCATATACTTGACATTGAAAGAATTGACAAAAGAAACAACTATTATGTGCTAATACATATTTAAAAGCTTTTTTTATTGCATATGATATGATTCTTAAGCAACATTTGAGGTACAAATTTTGATTTAATTTTTTTTTTTTTTTTTTTTTAATATTCAATATGATTAAATTGTATATTTAATTTTTAGAAAAATTATTATAGTGAAAACAAGTTGAACTGATTATTTAAAAAATACTTTTGGAGAATTTTTAGGAGGTAATACATTTTAAAATATTTTTTATCCTCATAATAGTCCAACTTATTTTATACACTTGACTACTATCAATTTTTGATTTTTGTATTTAGCCTATGATATACTGAAAATTTTAAAACTCTTAATTATGCTTGTTAACATTATTTTTATTTTTTTCCATTTAATTGCTGAAAAATTGAAGTTCTCCAAAGTTACATCATTTTTGAAAGTGCTATAAGAATTCATCAAAAGTAAAAAAACTGTTATAAAAGAAAATCTTATTTCTAACTATATTATGTACTACAATTATAAAAATATTAAATAATACAAACAAGTATCAACAGTAAATTATGGTGTATGTATGATTAAATTTCAACTAAAAAATATTGTACCATCAATTTAACGTAAGTGTTTATAAATTATTTAAAAATATTTATAAGAAAAAGAGTTATTTCATTTATCAATTCTTTCTGTTACATCTTGTAAATAATTCAAATTAATTACTACTGTAATATCCGTAAGAGTATGACTATAATGGTTATTTTATTATACCGAAAATAAAGTTTGTTACTACTTTTAATCAGGTATATAAGTATAGTATAATTGTAATAAACCACAAAAATAATAAGTAAAGTAGAGTTCAAAAATGAAAATGAAAATAAAATCTTAGTACAATTTAAAATACAATTTATTCAGTTACTTCAATAAATAATATGTTAATATATTATATTATATTATAATATTATGTATTGATTATATTATTTGAAACCAAAAATCACATGAGATCTGGTTAATAGAAAAATTGGGCTGTTAATGTACATAAACTCAAATTTGAAAAATTATTATAAATACTATATATTCATATACCTACTCATATCTATAAATGAGAATAAAATTACTACACACATTGAACTGTTTCTAATAAGAGAAATTCGAATCAAACTAAAATCTTTATAAAGAACATATAATTATTATTTATGTCTAGTGTGGCTTTAATTAAATCATGAGTTTTAATTTTAAACATATTACAATACCTAAATATACTCTTAAATTGTGAATAGTATATAAATTATAATTAGACCTTAATACTGAAATTACAGATTTTAAAAAAAGACTCGATTATTGATACAATTGTCATTACCATTTTAAATTTTTAGTCAAGGAATGCATCGTCATCTTCTGCCATCTCTTTTGCTAGTTCTATATCTTGTTGTTCGCGTTCACGACGTTCCTTGACTATCTCCAAATCTTCGCCATATGATTTATGAGGAAAACTCATGGCCTTTACAACTTTATTGTGCAAATCCAAAGAGAAGGATATACGTTGATTGAAAGCTATGTGGGGTTCGTGTGTGCAGTATATGTCAACGGGTTCTTTGCAGATCACATACCCGTGATCAGAATCAATGGTTGCTTGTATAACATTATCTTTAATGGCTTTGGAAACAATAAATTCAGCATCTTCGGGAGAATCCAACCCGAGCTTTTCAGCAATATAATCGACTGAAATGCGCGAATATGATGCGCAAATAGTTCTAATGGCATTTCTAATGACATTATGACGTAAACGTACAATCAACATATAAGTGTGGTCATTAAAGAAATTTTCTTTAAAGTTCTCCAACACTTCACTAAACATTGTTATGTCTCCTAAACGGACTGATTGGGTAAGTCTGAAGTATGGTACTAATGTCTTATGCAAACTAGGTTGACGGAATATATTCCTTTCGGGGATGTCTCCTAACAGTAATTCCACTACGATGGCAAACTTCTGTGCTGTCTGTCTGAAGCCAACTGCATTTTGTGGTGCTTTCCGCAAAGCTTCAGCTAAATTTTTATGTGCTACGGAATATTCAAGACGGGTAGCCTTAATACGACCTTGGTAGTATAAGAAACGAGCACATTCATTATTACTTGCTTGTTCCGGAAAAACTGATTTTTGAATTAACTTATCTGCTTGGTCGTATAGCTTGTAGTGCAAATAATTACGCAACAAACAGTTTATGAGCACGGCTTGTCCTTGGTAATCTTTTTTAAGCGTGGCTGTTGTCAAGCGTCTAAAAAGGAACCCCTTAATCTTATGTAATTGATCTGTTAGTTCATAACATCTCATATGATAGTAATATACTTTAGCAGTAATCAAATCCATGATAAATCTTTTTGTGTTGATTATTTTAGCCATTAATAAATTAGAAAATTCTACTGCTTTTTTGTAATCTTTGTTATCAATAAGTTGTACTAACACTAACAAGTGGATATAACTGTCAATTTCAGGAAGTAATATCCCTGTAGCGTTTTTACCTGAGCGCATTTTGATTACTTCTGGTAGTTGAGTCGGTGTAGTAACATATGACCATAATAGGTCTTTTTCAGATGCGGAGTGTGTATAGAAACCATTAATGACAGACCACAAGACCACAGAATTGAGCTTGCGCCGGGTGACTGTCCACGATCGAAAGACGCGCAACACGAAACGTGCTTCTTTCGTTTGAATGGCCTTCTCAATTTGTCGAATGTTGTCCCTTATTTCTTGGATAACCGCAATATCTATTGTTTTTTGCAAACCTGATACGTCCATCATTTCGACATCAGGAATTGGTTCAACTGTGGCGGCCATAGCTGAAAACTTAAAAGGCACATATTTAAGAAATATTTTCTTGTTTACTTTCAATGCATTAATAACTTACTTGAATAATTTATTAATATAAATCAGGAAATATTTATACGTGAACGTTTGACGATAACGAGATTTGAAAATAAAGGGTAGTTAACGAAAGAAACTTTTTAGACTAAATCCAAATGATTAATGACTAATAAGACACTATCATTACCTATGGTATGGACTCAAAATGATATATAATATATATATTATATAATTACATAAAATCAATAATAATCACGTGAAGGTATGTACAATTCAAACTATTAAATTAAAAAATATTGTGGTTCTAACTTCAGATATGTGACCTTGAAAACAACCCGTATTTATCTCATATCAACCAAAAAAATATTCAACTGATATTATTATTTATTATCAACTATCAAGTAATTGTGTATTACAAATATAATATAATATAGCCAATATAGGTATATTATATCAATGGTAGGTACCTATATAGTTTTTAGTTTTTTCTGTTTATTTAATTATTTAACTGTAATTTCATAAATTGAATAATAATTTATTTTATAATACCATACAAGAATTATAACGCTCTAATCGTACATTTTTATTTAGTTTTATTATGGCGCAATTAAACGTAAGTCGATAGTTTTTTTTTTTTTTTTTAAATAAACAAAAAAAAAAATTATTTTCCTTAGTAATTTGGAAGTTTATTTACTATAGAGAAGTAGTTAGTAAAGTTTAAAACATTCTGAAATTCTATAAAGATTACTAAATTTACTATAAAAAAATTAAATTAAACAATATTTAAATAAAATTGTATATATTTGTAGGTATTTAAGTATAAAGTATATCACATGAATGTATAAGTTAGCTTTTAAAAAAAAGGTTAATATGCCATCTTTAAAATTTGAATCTAGTACTGGTGCAATATATGTAACTTCACCCACCATTTTTACTATGTAAAATGTATAAGGTAATTTAATGTTTTTACCTACACTTATACCAAAATTATTTTAAAATGAATGTTATTATTAAATTGATAGAATATGTTACAATTTATGTATAATTTTAAAGTTTAATTATTTCAATTATAATTTTAACATTGTTCATTAATTAATTTGAACGACCAAGTAAATATATATATATATATTGATATTTTTTTTGTATTTTAAATCTTAACACTTTAAAATTAAAATTCTTTGTACAATACTAATAAATACTAGGTACTTATATCTAACATTTTATCTTAAAACTAAATAATTATTATTGATAAATATTTTAAGCAATTATTTATCTAATACCTACCTTAAAACATTGGCAGATAGTGAAAATTATTAAAATTACAAAAAGTATGCCTAAATAATAATTGGTTTAAATTTTAGTAATGCCAAAACAGTAGTTTTTACTTAAAATTTCTACCTTAATTTTATAGCCATACATGTTCTAATATCAATTTTAAAATGTTTGTCATAATCAATAATATGACATGATAGAAATTACAGTCTATAATCATTAATATAAATAATGATATATTATCTAATATTTGAAAATAAAAATATTTATGTATAATATTATATTTGTTTTAAATAAATTATACCAGAAATATACTTTATTTTAATAATTTCAAATATCTACCACTTTATGTAGTATGGAAACTGTTATACTTGATCTTTCACATAGTAATATTGAAAATACTACTGCTATAACAATAGTGTTTATTTTCAAAAATTCTTTCGATTAATATTACTTTTTCATTGTTTATAGATTATGGTGAACTCCATAGT